>NC_092725.1:643500-959000 GCF_047496885.1 Scyliorhinus torazame | reverse complement strand
CCCTCCATCGTCTCGGTTCGCTCTCTTTCTCCTTCCTTCGCCTCGTTTCCCTCTCTTTCACTCTCCTTCATCTCGTTTCGCTCTGTTTGACCCTCCTTCGTCTCGTTTCGCTCTTTTTCACCCTCCTTCACCTCGTTTCGCTCTCTTTCACCCTCCTTCGTCGCGTTTCGCTCTCTTTCACCCTCCTTCGTCTCGTTTCGCTCTCTTTCAGCCTCCTTCGTCTCGCTTCGCTCTCTTTCACCATCCTTCGTCTCGTTTCGCTCTCTTCTACCCTTCTTCGTCTCGTTTCGCTCTCTTTCACCCACCTTCGTCTCGTTTCACTCTCTTTCAGCCTCCTTCGTCTCGCTTCGCTCTCTTTCACCATCCTTCGTCTCGTTTCGCTCTCTTCTACCCTTCTTCATCTCGTTTCGCTCTCTTTCACCCACCTTCGTCTCGTTTCACTCTCTTTCACCCTCCTTCGTCTCGTTTCGCTCTCTTTCACCTTCCTTCGTCTCGTTTCGCTCTCTTTCACCCTTCTTTGTCTTGTTTCGCTCTCTTTCACCCTCCTTCATCTCGTTTCGCCCTCTTTCACCCTCCTTCGTCTCGTTTCGCTCTGTTTGACCCTCCTTCGTCTCGTTTCGCTCTCTTTCACCCTCCTTCGCCTCGTTTCGCTCTCTTTCACCCTCCTTCGTCTCGGTTCGCTCTCTTTCACCCTCCTTCGTCTCGTTTCGCTCTCTTTCCACCTCCTTCGCCTCGTTTCGCTCTCTTCCACACTCCATCGTCTCGTTTCGCCCTCTTTCACCCTCCTTCGTCTCGGTTCGCTCTCTTTCACCTTCCTTCGTCTCGTTTCACTCTCTTTCACCCTCCTTCGTCTCGTTTCGCTCTCTTTCACCCACCTTCATCTCGTTCCACTCTCTTTCACCCTCATTCATCTCGTTTCGCTATCTCTCACCCTCCTTCGTCTCGTTTCGCTCTCTTCCACCCTCCTTCGTCTCGTTTCGCCCACTTTCACCCTTATTCATCTCGTTTCGCTCTCTTTTACCCTACTTCGTCTCGTTTCGCTCTCTTTCACCCTCCTTCGTCTCGTTTCGCTATTTTTCACCCTCCTTCGTCTCGTTACCCTCTCTTTGACCCTACTTCGTCTCGCTTCGCTCTCTTCCACTCCCCTTCGTCTCGTTTCGCTCTCTTCCCCTCTCCTTCATCTCGGTTCGCTCTCTTTCTCCTTCCTTCGTCTCGTTTCACTCTCTTTCACACTCGTTCGTCTCGTTTCGCTCTCTTCCATTCTCCTTCCTCTCGTTTCGCTCTCTTTCACCCTCCTTGGTCTCGTTTCACCCTCTTTCACTCTCCTTCGTCTCGTTTCGTCTGTTTGACCCTTCTTCGTCTCATTTCGCTCTCTTTCACCCTCTTTCGCTCGTTTCGCTCTCTTTCACCCTCCTTCGCCTCGTTTCGCTCTCTTTCACCCTCCTTCGTCTCGTGTTGCTCTCTTTCACCCTTCTTCATCTCGTTTCGCTCTCTTCCACACTCCTTCATCTCGTTTCCCTCTCTTTCAGCCTCCTTCGTCTCGTTTCACTCTCTTCCACCCTCCATCGTCTCGGTTCGCTCTCTTTCTCCTTCCTTCGCCTCGTTTCACTCTCTTTCACACTCCTTCGTCTCGTTTCGGTCTCTTTCACTCTCCTTCATCTCGTTTCGCTCTCTTTCACCCTCCGTCGTCTCGTTTCGCTCTCTTCCACTCTCCTTCGTCTCCTTTCGCTCTCTTTCACCCTCCTTCGTCTCGCTTTGCACTCTTTCACCCTCCTTCGTCTCGTTTCGCTCTCTTTCACCTTCCTTCGTCTCGTTTCGCTCTCTTTCACCCTTCTTTGTCTTGTTTCGCTCTCTTTCACCCTCCTTCATCTCGTTTCGCCCTCTTTCACCCTCCTTCGTCTCGTTTCGCTCTGTTTGACCCTCCTTCGTCTCTTTTCGCTCTCTTTCACCCTCCTTCGCCTCGTTTCGCTCTCTTTCACCCTCCTTCGTCTCGTTTCGCTGTCTTTCACCCTCCTTCGTCTCGTTTCGCTCTCTTTCCACCTCCTTTGCCTCGTTTCGCTCTCTTCCACACTCCTTCGTCTCGTTTCGCCCTCTTTTACCCTCCTTCGTCTCGGTTCGCTCTCTTTCACCTTCCTTCGTCTCGTTTCACTCTCTTTCTCACTCTTTCGTCTCGTTTCGCTCTCTTTCACCCTCCTTCATCTCGTTCCACTCTCTTTCACCCTCATTCATCTCGTTTCGCTATCTCTCACCCTCCTTCGTCTCGTTTCGCCCTCTTCCACCCTCCTTCGTCTCGTTTCGCCCACTTTCACCCTTATTCATCTCGTTTCGCTCTCTTTTACCCTCCTTCGTCTAGTTTCGCTCTCTTTCACCCTCATTCGTCTCGTTTCGCTCTTTTTCACCCTCCTTCGTCTCGTTACCCTCTCTTTGACCCTCCTTCGTCTCGCTTCGCTCTCTTCCACTCCCCTTCGTCTCGTTTCGCTCTCTTCCACTCTCCTTCATCTCGCTTCGCTCTCTTTCTCCTTCCTTCGTCTCGTTTCTCTCTCTTTCACACTCGTTCGTCTCGTTTCGCTCTCTTCCACTCTCCTTCGTCTCGTTTCGCTCTCTTTCACCCTCCTTCGTCTCGCTTTGCACTCTTTCACCCTCCTTCGTCTCGTTTCGCTCTCTTCCACCCTCCTTGGTCTCGTTTCACCCTCTTTCACTCTCCTTCGTCTCGTTTCGCTCTCTTTCAGCCTCCTTCATCTCGTTTCGCTCTCTTTCACCATCCTTCGTCTCGTTTCGCTCTCTTCTACCCTTCTTCGTCTCGTTTCGCCCTCTTTCACCCTTCTTCATCTCGTTACGCTCTCTTTCACCCACCTTCGTCTCGTTTCACTCTCTTTCACCCTCCTTCGTCTCGTTTCGCTCTCTTTCACCTTCCTTCGTCTCGTTTCGCTCTCTTTCACCCTTCTTTGTCTTGTTTTGCTCTCTTTCACCCTCCTTCATCTCCTTGCGCCCGCTTTCACCCTCCTTCGTCTCGTTTCGCTCTGTTTGACCCTCCTTCGTCTCGTTTCGCTCTCTTTCACCCTCCTTCGCCTCGTTTCGCTCTCTTTCACCCTCCTTCGTCTCGTTTCGCTCTCTTTCACCCTCCTTCGTCTCGTTTCGCTCTCTTTCCACCTCCTTTGCCTCGTTTCGCTCTCTTCCACACTCCATCGTCTCGTTTCGCCCTCTTTTACCCTCCTTCGTCTCGGTTCGCTCTCTTTCACCTTCCTTCGTCTCGTTTCACTCTCTTTCTCACTCATTCGTCTCGTTTCGCTCTCTTTCACCCTCCTTCATCTCGTTCCACTCTCTTTCACCCTCATTCATCTCGTTTCGCTATCTCTCACCCTCCTTCGTCTCGTTTCGCCCTCTTCCACCCTCCTTCGTCTCGTTTCGCCG
The DNA here is from genome assembly GCF_047496885.1 of Scyliorhinus torazame. Classification (NCBI taxonomy): domain Eukaryota; kingdom Metazoa; phylum Chordata; class Chondrichthyes; order Carcharhiniformes; family Scyliorhinidae; genus Scyliorhinus; species Scyliorhinus torazame. Next base: position 955,589 of record NC_092725.1, on the reverse strand, counting down.
ACTTTCACCCTTATTCATCTCGTTTCGCTCTCTTTTACCCTCCTTCGTCTTGTTTCGCTCTCTTTCACCCTCCTTCGTCTAGTTTCGCTCTTTTTCACCCTCCTTCGTCTCGTTACCCTCTCTTTGACCCTCCTTCGTCTCGCTTCGCTCTCTTCCACTCCCCTTCGTCTCGTTTCGCTCTCTTCCACTCTCCTTCATCTCGGTTCGCTCTCTTTCTCCTTCCTTCGTCTCGTTTCACTATCCTTCACACTCGTTCGTCTCGTTTCGCTCTCTTCCACTCTGCTTTATCTCGTTTCGCTCTCTTTCACCCTCCTTCGTCTCGTTATGCACTCTTTCACCCTCCTTCGTCTCGTTTCGCTCTCTTCCACCCTCCTTGGTCTCATTTCACCCTCTTTCACTCGCCTTCGTCTCGTTTCGCTCTGTTTGACCCTTCTTGTCTCATTTCGCTCTCTTTCACCCTCCTTCGCTCGTTTCGCTCTCTTCTACCCTTCTTCGTCTCGTTTCGCTCTCTTTCACCCTCCTTCGTCTCGTTTCGCTCTTTTTCACCCTTCTTCATCTCGTTTCGCTCTCTTCCACACTCCTTCATCTCGTTTCCCTCTCTTTCAGCCTCCTTAGTCTCGTTTCACTCTCTTCCACCCTCCATCGTCTCGGTTCGCTCTCTTTCTCCTTCCTTCGCCTCGTTTCACTCTCTTTCACACTCCTTCGTCTCGTTTCGATCTCTTTCACTCTCCTTCATCTCGTTTCGCTCTCTTTTACCCTCCGTCGTCTCGTTTTGCACTCTTTCACCCTCCTTCATCTCGTTTCGCTCTCTTCCACCCTCCTTCATCTCGTTTCGCCCTCTTTCACCCTCCTTCGTCTCGTTTCGCTCTGTTTGACACTCCTTCGTCTCGTTTCGCTCTTTTTCACCCTCCTTCCTCGCGTTTCGCTCTCTTTCACCCTCCTTCGTCTCGTTTCGCTCTCTTTCAGCCTCCTTCGTCTCGTTTCGCTCTCTTTCACCATCCTTCGTCTCGTTTCGCTCTCTTCTACCCTTCTTCATCTCGTTTCGCCCTCTTTCACCCTTCTTCATCTCGTTTCGCTCTCTTTCACCCACCTTCGTCTCGTTTCGCTCTCTTTCACCCACCTTCGTCTTGTTTCACTCTCTTTCACCCTCCTTCGTCTCGTTTCGCTCTCTTTCACCTTCCTTCGTCTCGTTTCGCTCTCTTTCACCCTTCTTTGTCTTGTTTCGCTCTCTTTCACCCTCCTTCATCTCGTTTCGCCCTCTTTCACCCTCCTTCGCCTCGTTTCGCTCTGTTTGACCCTCCTTCGTCTCGTTTTGCTCTCTTTCACCCTCCTTCGCCTCGTTTCGCTCTCTTTTACCCTCCTTCGTCTCGTTTCGCTCTCTTTCCCCCTCCTTCGTCTCGTTTCGCTCTCTTTCCACCTCCTTCACCTCGTTTCGCTGTCTTCCACACTCCATCGATTCGTTTTGCCCTCTTTCACCCTCCTTCGTCTCGGTTCGCTCTCTTTCACCTTCCTTCGTCTCGTTTCACTCTCTTTCACCGTCCTTCGTCTCGTTTCGCTCTCTTTCACCCTCCTTCATCTCGTTCCACTCTCTTTCACCCTCATTCATCTCGTTTCGCTATCTCTCACCCTCCTTCGTCTCGTTTCGCTCTCTTCCACCCTCCTTCGTCTCGTTTCGCCCTCTTTCACCCTTATTCATCTCGTTTCGCTCTCTTTTACCCTCCTTCGTCTCGTTTCGCTCTCTTTCACCCTCCTTCGTCTCGTTTCGCTCTCATTCACCCTCCTTCGTCTTGTTTCGCTCTCTTTCCACCTCCTTCGCCTCGTTTCGCTCTCTTCCACACTCCATCGTCTCGTTTCGCCCTCTTTAACCCTCCTTCGTCTCGGTTCGCTCTCTTTCACCTTCCTTCGTCTCGTTTCACTCTCTTTCACCCTCCTTCGTCTCGTTTCGCTCTCTTTCACCCTCCTTCGTCTCGTTTCGCTCTCTTTCACCCTCCTTCATCTCGTTTCACTCTCTCTCACCTTCCTTCGTCTCGTTTCGCTCTCTTTCACCCTCCTTTATCTTGTCTCACTCTCTTTCACCCTCCGTCGTCTCGTTTGGCTCTCTTTCACCCTCCTTCGTCTCGTTTCGCACTCTTTCACCTTCCTTCTACTCATTTCGCTCTCTTTCACCCTCCTTCGTCTCGGTTAGCTCTCTTTCACCCTCCTTCGTCTCGTTTCGCTCTCTTTCACCCTCCTTCGTCTCGTTTCGCTCTTTTTCACCCTCCTTCGTCTAGTTTCCCTCTCTTTGACCCTCCTTCGTCTCGTTTCGCTCTCTTCCACGCCCCTTCGTCTCGTTTCGCTCTCTTCCACTCTCCTTCATCTCGGTTCGCTCTCTTTCTCCTTACTTCGTCTCGTTTCACTCTCTTTCACACTCCTTCATCTCGTTTCGCTCTCTTCCACTCTCCTTCGTCTCCTTTCGCTCTCATTCACCTTCCTTCGTCTCGCTTTGCACTCTTTCACCCTCCTTCGTCTCGTTTCGCTCTCTTCCACCATCCTTGGTCTCGTTTCACCCTCTTTCACTCTCCTTCGTCTCGTTTCGCTCTGTTTGACCCTCCTTCACCTCGTTTCGCTCTCTATCACCCTCCTTCGTCTCGTTTCGCTCGCTTTCACCCTTCTTCATCTCGTTTCGCTCTCTTCCACACTCCCTCATCTCGTTTCCCTCTCTTTCAGCCTCCTTCATCTCGTTTCGCTCTCTTGCACCCTCCATCGTCTCGGTTCGCTCTCTTTCTCCTTCCTTCGCCTCGTTTCGCTCTCTTTCACTCTCATTCATCTCGTTTCGCTCTGTTTGACCCTCCTTCGTCTCGTTTCGCTCTTTTTCACCCTCCTTCACCTCGTTTCGCTCTCTTTCACCCTCCTTCGTCGCGTTTCGCTCTCTTTCACCCTCCTTCGTCTCGTTTCGCTCTCTTTCAGCCTCCTTCGTCTCGCTTCGCTCTCTTCCACCCTCCTTCGTCTCGTTTCGCCCTCTTTCACCCTTATTCATCTCGTTTCGCTCTCTTTTACCCTCCTTCGTCTCGTTTCGCTCTCTTTCACCCTCCTTCGTCTCGTTTCGCTCTCATTCACCCTCCTTCGTCTTGTTTCGCTCTCTTTCCACCTCCTTCGCCTCGTTTCGCTCTCTTCCACACTCCATCGTCTCGTTTCGCCCTCTTTAACCCTCCTTCGTCTCGGTTCGCTCTCTTTCACCTTCCTTCGTCTCGTTTCACTCTCTTTCACCCTCCTTCGTCTCGTTTCGCTCTCTTTCACCCTCCTTCGTCTCGTTTCGCTCTCTTTCACCCTCCTTCATCTCGTTTCACTCTCTCTCACCTTCCTTCGTCTCGTTTCGCTCTCTTTCACCCTCCTTTATCTTGTCTCACTCTCTTTCACCCTCCGTCGTCTCGTTTGGCTCTCTTTCACCCTCCTTCGTCTCGTTTCGCACTCTTTCACCTTCCTTCTACTCATTTCGCTCTCTTTCACCCTCCTTCGTCTCGGTTAGCTCTCTTTCACCCTCCTTCGTCTCGTTTCGCTCTCTTTCACCCTCCTTCGTCTCGTTTCGCTCTTTTTCACCCTCCTTCGTCTAGTTTCCCTCTCTTTGACCCTCCTTCGTCTCGTTTCGCTCTCTTCCACGCCCCTTCGTCTCGTTTCGCTCTCTTCCACTCTCCTTCATCTCGGTTCGCTCTCTTTCTCCTTACTTCGTCTCGTTTCACTCTCTTTCACACTCCTTCATCTCGTTTCGCTCTCTTCCACTCTCCTTCGTCTCCTTTCGCTCTCATTCACCTTCCTTCGTCTCGCTTTGCACTCTTTCACCCTCCTTCGTCTCGTTTCGCTCTCTTCCACCATCCTTGGTCTCGTTTCACCCTCTTTCACTCTCCTTCGTCTCGTTTCGCTCTGTTTGACCCTCCTTCACCTCGTTTCGCTCTCTATCACCCTCCTTCGTCTCGTTTCGCTCGCTTTCACCCTTCTTCATCTCGTTTCGCTCTCTTCCACACTCCCTCATCTCGTTTCCCTCTCTTTCAGCCTCCTTCATCTCGTTTCGCTCTCTTGCACCCTCCATCGTCTCGGTTCGCTCTCTTTCTCCTTCCTTCGCCTCGTTTCGCTCTCTTTCACTCTCATTCATCTCGTTTCGCTCTGTTTGACCCTCCTTCGTCTCGTTTCGCTCTTTTTCACCCTCCTTCACCTCGTTTCGCTCTCTTTCACCCTCCTTCGTCGCGTTTCGCTCTCTTTCACCCTCCTTCGTCTCGTTTCGCTCTCTTTCAGCCTCCTTCGTCTCGCTTCGCTCTCTTTCACCATCCTTCGTCTCGTTTCGCTCTCTTCTACCCTTCTTCGTCTCGTTTCGCTCTCTTTCACCCACCTTCGTCTCGTTTCACTCTCTTTCAGCCTCCTTCGTCTCGCTTCGCTCTCTTTCACCATCCTTCGTCTCGTTTCGCTCTCTTCTACCCTTCTTCATCTCGTTTCGCTCTCTTTCACCCACCTTCGTCTCGTTTCACTCTCTTTCACCCTCCTTCGTCTCGTTTCGCTCTCTTTCACCTTCCTTCATCTCGTTTCGCTCTCTTTCACCCTTCTTTGTCTTGTTTCGCTCTCTTTCACCCTCCTCCATCTCGTTTCGCCCTCTTTCACCCTCCTTCGTCTCGTTTCGCTCTGTTTGACCCTCCTTCGTCTCGTTTCGCTCTCTTTCACCCTCCTTCGCCTCGTTTCGCTCTCTTTCCCCCTCCTTCGTCTCGTTTCGCTCTCTTTCACCCTCCTTCATCTCGTTTCGCTCTCTTTCCACCTCCTTCGCCTCGTTTCGCTCTCTTCCACACTCCATCGTCTCGTTTCGCCCTCTTTCACCCTCCTTCGTCTCGGTTCGCTCTCTTTCACCTTCCTTCGTCTCGTTTCACTCTCTTTCACCCTCCTTCGTCTCGTTTCGCTCTCTTTCACCCACCTTCATCTCGTTCCACTCTCTTTCACCCTCATTCATCTCGTTTCGCTATCTCTCACCCTCCTTCGTCTCGTTTCGCTCTCTTCCACCCTCCTTCGTCTCGTTTCGCCCACTTTCACCCTTATTCATCTCGTTTCGCTCTCTTTTACCCTACTTCGTCTCGTTTCGCTCTCTTTCACCCTCCTTCGTCTCGTTTCGCTATTTTTCACCCTCCTTCGTCTCGTTACCCTCTCTTTGACCCTCCTTCGTCTCGCTTCGCTCTCTTCCACTCCCCTTCGTCTCGTTTCGCTCTCTTCCCCTCTCCTTCATCTCGGTTCGCTCTCTTTCTCCTTCCTTCGTCTCGTTTCACTCTCTTTCACACTCGTTCGTCTCGTTTCGCTCTCTTCCATTCTCCTTCGTCTCGTTTCGCTCTCTTTCACCCTCCTTGGTCTCGTTTCACCCTCTTTCATTCTCCTTCGTCTCGTTTCGTCTGTTTGACCCTTCTTCGTCTCATTTCGCTCTCTTTCACCCTCCTTCGCTCGTTTCGCTCTCTTTCACCCTCCTTCGCCTCGTTTCGCTCTCTTTCACCCTCCTTCGTCTCGTGTTGCTCTCTTTCACCCTTCTTCATCTCGTTTCGCTCTCTTCCACACTCCTTCATCTCGTTTCCCTCTCTTTCAGCCTCCTTCGTCTCGTTTCACTCTCTTCCACCCTCCATCGTCTCGGTTCGCTCTCTTTCTCCTTCCTTCGCCTCGTTTCACTCTCTTTCACACTCCTTCGTCTCGTTTCGCTCTCTTTCACTCTCCTTCATCTCGTTTCGCTCTCTTTCACCCTCCGTCGTCTCGTTTCGCTCTCTTCCACTCTCCTTCGTCTCCTTTCGCTCTCGTTCACCCTCCTTCGTCTCGCTTTGCACTCTTTCACCCTCCTTCGTCTCGTTTCGCTCTGTTTGACCCTCCTTCGTCTCGTTTCGCTCTTTTTCACCCACCTTCACCTAGTTTCGCTCTCTTTCACCCTCCTTCGTCGCGTTTCGCTCTCTTTCACCCTCCTTCGTCTCGTTTCGCTCACTTTCAGCCTCCTTCGTCTCGTTTCGCTCTCTTTCACCCTTCTTTGTCTTGTTTCGCTCTCTTTCACCCTCCTTCATCTCGTTTCGCCCTCTTTCACCCTCCTTCGTCTCGTTTCGCTCTGTTTGACCCTCCTTCGTCTCGTTTCGCTCTCTTTCACCCTCCTTCTCCTCGTTTCGCTCTCTTTCACCCTCCTTCGTCTCGTTTCGCTCTTTCACCCTCCTTCGTCTCGTTTCGCTCTCTTTCCACCTACTTCACCTCGTTTCGCTCTCTTCCACACTCCATCGTCTCGTTTCGCCCTCTTTCACCCTCCTTCGTCTCAGTTCGCTCTCTTTCACCTTCCTTCGTCTCGTTTCACTCTCTTTCACCCTCCTTCGTCTCGTTTCGCTCTCTTTCACCCACCTTCATCTCGTTCCACTCTCTTTCACCCTCATTCATCTCGTTTCGCTATCTCTCACCCTCCTTCGTCTCGTTTCGCTCTCTACCACCCTCCTTCGTCTCGTTTCGCTCTCTTCCACCCTCCTTCGTCTCGTTTCGCCAACTGTCACCCTTATTCATCTCGTTTCGCTCTCTTTTACCCTCCTTCGTCTCGTTTCGCCTTCTTTCACCCTCCTTCGCCTCGTTTCGCTCTTTTTCACCCTCCTTCGTCTCGTTACCCTCTCTTTGACCCTCCTTCGTCTCGCTTCGCTCTCTTCCACTCCCCTTCGTCTCGTTTCGCTCTCTTCCACTCTCCTTCATCTCGGTTCGCTCTCTTTCTCCTTCCTTCGTCTCGTTTCACTCTCTTTCACACTCGTTCGTCTCGTTTCGCTCTCTTCCACTCTCCTTCGTCTCGTTTCGCTCTCTTTCACCCTCCTTGGTCTCGTTTCACCCTCTTTCACTCTCCTTCGTCTCGTTTCGCTCTGTTTGACCCTTCTTCGTCTCATTTCGCTCTCTTTCACCCTCCTTCGCTCGTTTCGCTCTCTTTCACCCTCCTTCGCCTCGTTTCGCTCTCTTTCACCCTCCTTCGTCTCGTTTTGCTCTCTTTCACCCTTCTTCATCTCGTTTCGCTCTCTTCCACACTCCTTCATCTCGTTTCCCTCTCTTTCAGCCTCCTTCGTCTCGTTTCACTCTCTTCCACCCTCCATCGTCTCGGTTCGCTCTCTTTCTCCTTCCTTCGCCTCGTTTCACTCTCTTTCACACTCCTTCGTCTCGTTTCGCTCTCTTTCACTCTCCTTCATCTCGTTTCGCTCTCTTTCACCCTCCGCCGTCTCGTTTTGCACTCTTTCACCCTCCTTCATCTCGTTTCGCTCTCTTCCACCCTCCTTCATCTCGTTTTGCCCTCTTTCACCCTCCTTCGTCTCGTTTCGCTCTGTTTGACACTCCTTCGTCTCGTTTCGCTCTTTTTCACCCTCCTTCGTCGCGTTTCGCTCTCTTTCACCCTCCTTCGTCTCGTTTCGCTCTCTTTCAGCATCCTTCGTCTCGTTTCGCTCTCTTTCACCATCCTTCGTCTCGTTTCGCTCTCTTCTACCCTTCTTCATCTCGTTTCGCCCTCTTTCACCCTTCTTCATCTTATTTCGCTCTCTTTCACCCACCTTCGTCTCGTTTCGCTCTCTTTCACCCACCTTCGTCTCGTTTCGCTCTCTTTCACCCTTCTTTGTCTTGTTTCGCTCTCTTTCACCCTCCTTCATCTCGTTTCGCCCTATTTCACCCTCCTTCGTCTCGTTTCGCTCTGTTTGACCGTCCTTCGTCTCGTTTCACTCTCTTTCACCCTCCTTCGCCTCGTTTCGCTCTCTTTCACCCTCTTTCGTCTCGTTTCGCTCTCTTTCACCCTCCTTCGTCTCGTTTCGCTCTCTTTCCACCCCCTTCGCCTCGTTTCGCTGTCTTCCACACTCCATCGTCTTGTTTTGCCCTCTTTCACCCTCCTTCGTCTCGGTTCGCTCTCTTTCACCTTCCTTCGTCTCGTTTCACTCTCTTTCACCGTCCTTCGTCTCGTTTCGCTCTCTTTCACCCTCCTTCATCTTGTTCCACTCTCTTTCACCCTCATTCATCTCGTTTCGCTATCTCTCACCCTCCTTCGTCTCGTTTCGCTCTCTTCCACCCTCCTTCGTCTCGTTTCGCCCTCTTTCACCCTTATTCATCTCGTTTCGCTCTCTTTTACCCTCCTTCGTCTCGTTTCGCTCTCTTTCACCCTCCTTCGTCTCGTTTCGCTCGCTTTCACCTTCCTTCGTCTCGTTTCGCTCTCTTTCACCCTCCTTTGTCTTGTTTCAATCTCTTTCACCCTCCTTCGTCTCGTTTGGCTCTCTTTCACCCTCCTTCGTCTCGTTTCGCACTCTTTCGCCTTCCTTCTACTCATTTCGCTCTCTTTCACCCTCCTTCGTCTCGGTTAGCTCTCTTTCACCCTCCTTCATCTCGTTTCGCTCTCTTTCACCCTCCTTCGCCTCGTTTCGCTCTTTTTCACCCTCCTTCGTCTCGTTTCCCTCTCTTTGACCCTCCTTCGTCTCGTTTCGCTCTCTTCCACTCCCCTTCGTCTCGTTTCACTCTCTTCCTCTCTCCTTCATCTCGGTTCGCTCTCTTTCTCCTTCCTTCTTCTCGTTTCACTCTCTTTCACCCTCCTTCGTCTCGTTTCGCCCACTTTCACCCTCCTTCGTCTCGCTTCGCTCTGTTTGACCCTCCTTCGTCTCGTTTCGCTCTCTTTCATCCTCCTTCGCCTCGTTTCACTCTCTTTCACCCTCCTTCGTCTCGTTTCGCTCTCTTTCACCCTCCTTCGTCTCGATTCGCTCTCTTTCCACCTCCTTCGCCTCGTTTCGCTCTCTTCCACACTCCATCGTCTCGTTTTGCTCTCTTTCACCCTTCTTCATCTCGTTTCGCTCTCTTCCACACTCCTTCATCTCGTTTCCCTCTCTTTCAGCCTCCTTCGTCTCGTTTCACTCTCTTTCAGCCTCCTTCATCTCGGTTCGCTCTCTTGCACCCTCCATCGTCTCGGTTCGCTCTCTTTCACACTCCTTCGTCTCGTTTCGCTCTCTTTCACACTCCTTCGTCTCGTTTCGCTCTCTTTCACTCTCCGTCGTCTCGTTTTGCACTCTTTCACCCTCCTTCATCTCGTTTCGCTCTCTTCCACCCTCCTTCATCTCGTTTCGCTCTGTTTGACCCTCCTTCGTCTCGTTTCGCTCTGTTTGACACTCCTTCGTCTCGTTTCGCTCTTTTTCACCCTCCTTCGTCGCGTTTCGCTCTCTTTTACCCTCCTTCGTCTCGTTTCGCTCTCTTTCAGCCTCCTTCGTCTCGTTTCGCTCTCTTTCACCATCCTTCGCCTCGTTTCGCTCTCTTTCACCCTCCTTCGTCTCGTTTCGCTCTCTTTCACCCTCGTTCGTCTCGTTTCGCTCTCTTTCCACCTCCTTCGCCTCGTTTCGCTCTCTTCCACACTCCATCGTCTCGTTTCGCCCTCTTTCACCCTCCTTCGTCTCGGTTCGCTCTCTTTCACCTTCCTTCGTCTTGTTTCACTCTCTTTCACCCTCCTTCGTCTCGTTTCGCTCTCTTTCACCCTCCGTCGTCTCGTTTCGCTCTCTTCCACTCTCCTTCGTCTCCTTTCGCTCTCGTTCACCCTCCTTCATCTCGCTTTGCACTCTTTCACCCTCCTTCGTCTCGTTTCGCTCTGTTTGACCCTCCTTCGTCTCGTTTCGCTCTTTTTCACCCACCTTCACCTAGTTTCGCTCTCTTTCACCCTCCTTCGTCGCGTTTCGCTCTCTTTCACCCTCCTTCGTCTCGTTTCGCTCTGTTTGACCCTCCTTCGTCTCGTTTCGCTCTCTTTCACCCTCCTTCGCCTCGTTTCGCTCTCTTTCACCCTCCTTCGTCTCGTTTCGCTCTCTTTCACCCTCCTTCGTCTCGTTTCGCTCTCTTTCCACCTACTTCACCTCGTTTCGCTCTCTTCCACACTCCATCGTCTCGTTTCGCCCTCTTTCACCCTCCTTCGTCTCAGTTCGCTCTCTTTCACCTTCCTTCGTCTCGTTTCACTCTCTTTCACCCTCCTTCGTCTCGTTTCGCTCTCTTTCACCCACCTTCATCTCGTTCCACTCTCTTTCACCCTCATTCATCTCGTTTCGCTATCTCTCACCCTCCTTCGTCTCGTTTCGCTCTCTTCCACCCTCCTTCGTCTCGTTTCGCCAACTGTCACCCTTATTCATCTCGTTTCGCTCTCTTTTACCCTCCTTCGTCTCGTTTCGCTCTCTTTCACCCTCCTTCGCCTCGTTTCGCTCTTTTTCACCCTCCTTCGTCTCGTTACCCTCTCTTTGACCCTCCTTCGTCTCGTTTCGCTCTCTTCCACTCTCCTTCATCTCGGTTCGCTCTCTTTCTCCTTCCTTCGTCTCGTTTCACTCTCTTTCACACTCGTTCGTCTCGTTTCGCTCTCTTCCACTCTCCTTCGTCTCGTTTCGCTCTCTTTCACCCTCCTTGGTCTCGTTTCACCCTCTTTCACTCTCCTTCGTCTCGTTTCGCTCTGTTTGACCCTTCTTCGTCTCATTTCGCTCTCTTTCACCCTCCTTCGCTCGTTTCGCTCTCTTTCACCCTCCTTCGCCTCGTTTCGCTCTCTTTCACCCTCCTTCGTCTCGTTTTGCTCTCTTTCACCCTTCTTCATCTCGTTTCGCTCTCTTCCACACTCCTTCATCTCGTTTCCCTCTCTTTCAGCCTCCTTCGTCTCGTTTCACTCTCTTCCACCCTCCATCGTCTCGGTTCGCTCTCTTTCTCCTTCCTTCGCCTCGTTTCACTCTCTTTCACACTCCTTCGTCTCGTTTCGCTCTCTTTCACTCTCCTTCATCTCGTTTCGCTCTCTTTCACCCTCCGCCGTCTCGTTTTGCACTCTTTCACCCTCCTTCATCTCGTTTCGCTCTCTTCCACCCTCCTTCATCTCGTTTTGCCCTCTTTCACCCTCCTTCGTCTCGTTTCGCTCTGTTTGACACTCCTTCGTCTCGTTTCGCTCTTTTTCACCCTCCTTCGTCGCGTTTCGCTCTCTTTCACCCTCCTTCGTCTCGTTTCGCTCTCTTTCAGCATCCTTCGTCTCGTTTCGCTCTCTTTCACCATCCTTCGTCTCGTTTCGCTCTCTTCTACCCTTCTTCATCTCGTTTCGCCCTCTTTCACCCTTCTTCATCTTGTTTCGCTCTCTTTCACCCACCTTCGTCTCGTTTCGCTCTCTTTCACCCACCTTCGTCTCGTTTCGCTCTCTTTCACCCTTCTTTGTCTTGTTTCGCTCTCTTTCACCCTCCTTCATCTCGTTTCGCCCTATTTCACCCTCCTTCGTCTCGTTTCGCTCTGTTTGACCCTCCTTCGTCTCGTTTCACTCTCTTTCACCCTCCTTCGCCTCGTTTCGCTCTCTTTCACCCTCTTTCGTCTCGTTTCGCTCTCTTTCACCCTCCTTCGTCTTGTTTCGCTCTCTTTCCACCCCCTTCGCCTCGTTTCGCTGTCTTCCACACTCCATCGTCTTGTTTTGCCCTCTTTCACCCTCCTTCGTCTCGGTTCGCTCTCTTTCACCTTCCTTCGTCTCGTTTCACTCTCTTTCACCGTCCTTCGTCTCGTTTCGCTCTCTTTCACCCTCCTTCATCTCGTTCCACTCTCTTTCACCCTCATTCATCTCGTTTCGCTATCTCTCACCCTCCTTCGTCTCGTTTCGCTCTCTTCCACCCTCCTTCGTCTCGTTTCGCCCTCTTTCACCCTTATTCATCTCGTTTCGCTCTCTTTTACCCTCCTTCGTCTCGTTTCGCTCTCTTTCACCCTCCTTCGTCTCGTTTCGCTCGCTTTCACCTTCCTTCGTCTCGTTTCGCTCTCTTTCACCCTCCTTTGTCTTGTTTCAATCTCTTTCACCCTCCTTCGTCTCGTTTGGCTCTCTTTCACCCTCCTTCGTCTCGTTTCGCACTCTTTCGCCTTCCTTCTACTCATTTCGCTCTCTTTCACCCTCCTTCGTCTCGGTTAGCTCTCTTTCACCCTCCTTCGTCTCGTTTCGCTCTCTTTCACCCTCCTTCGCCTCGTTTCGCTCTTTTTCACCCTCCTTCGTCTCGTTTCCCTCTCTTTGACCCTCCTTCGTCTCGTTTCGCTCTCTTCCACTCCCCTTCGTCTCGTTTCACTCTCTTCCTCTCTCCTTCATCTCGGTTCGCTCTCTTTCTTCTTCCTTCTTCTCGTTTCACTCTCTTTCACCCTCCTTCGTCTCGTTTCGCCCACTTTCACCCTCCTTCGTCTCGCTTCGCTCTGTTTGACCCTCCTTCGTCTCGTTTCGCTCTCTTTCATCCTCCTTCGCCTCGTTTCGCTCTCTTTCACCCTCCTTCGTCTCGTTTCGCTCTCTTTCACCCTCCTTCGTCTCGATTCGCTCTCTTTCCACCTCCTTCGCCTCGTTTCGCTCTCTTCCACACTCCATCGTCTCGTTTTGCTCTCTTTCACCCTTCTTCATCTCGTTTCGCTCTCTTCCACACTCCTTCATCTCGTTTCCCTCTCTTTCAGCCTCCTTCGTCTCGTTTCACTCTCTTTCAGCCTCCTTCATCTCGTTTCGCTCTCTTGCACCCTCCATCGTCTCGGTTCGCTCTCTTTCACACTCCTTCGTCTCGTTTCGCTTCTTTCACACTCCTTCGTCTCGTTTCGCTCTCTTTCACTCTCCGTCGTCTCGTTTTGCACTCTTTCACCCTCCTTCATCTCGTTTCGCTCTCTTCCACCCTCCTTCATCTCGTTTCGCTCTGTTTGACCCTCCTTCGTCTCGTTTCGCTCTGTTTGACACTCCTTCGTCTCGTTTCGCTCTTTTTCACCCTCCTTCGTCGCGTTTCGCTCTCTTTCACCCTCCTTCGTCTCGTTTCGCTCTCTTTCAGCCTCCTTCGTCTCGTTTCGCTCTCTTTCACCATCCTTCGCCTCGTTTCGCTCTCTTTCACCCTCCTTCGTCTCGTTTCGCTCTCTTTCACCCTCGTTCGTCTCGTTTCGCTCTCTTTCCACCTCCTTCGCCTCGTTTCGCTCTCTTCCACACTCCATCGTCTCGTTTCGCCCTCTTTCACCCTCCTTCGTCTCGGTTCGCTCTCTTTCACCTTCCTTCGTCTTGTTTCACTCTCTTTCACCCTCCTTCGTCTCGTTTCGCTCTCTTTCACCCTCCTTCATCTCGTTCCACTCTCTTTCACCCTCATTCATCTCGTTTCGCTATCTCTCACCCTCCTTCGTCTCGGTTCGCTCTCTTTCACCTTCCTTCGTCTCGTTTCACTCTCTTTCACCCTCCTTCGTCTCGTTTCGCTCTCTTCCACCCACCTTCATCTCGTTCCACTCTCTTTCACCCTCATTCATCTCGTTTCGCTATCTCTCACCCTCCTTCGTCTCGTTTCGCTCTCTTTCACCCTCCTTCGCCTCGTTTCGCTCTCTTTCACCCTCCTTCGTCTCGTTTCGCTCTCTTTCACCCTCCTTCGTCTCGTTTCGCTCTCTTTCCACCTCCTTCGCCTCGTTTCGCTCTCTTCCACACTCCATCGTCTCGTTTCGCCCTCTTTCACCCTCCTTCGTCTCGGTTCGCTCTCTTTCACCTTCCTTCGTCTCGTTTCACTCTCTTTCACCCTCCTTCGTCTCGTTTCGCTCTCTTTCACCCACCTTCATCTCGTTCCACTCTCTTTCACCCTCATTCATCTCGTTTCGCTATCTCTCACCCTCCTTCGTCTCGTTTCGCTCTCTTCCACCCTCCTTCGTCTCGTTTCGCTCTCTTCCACCCTCCTTCGTCTCGTTTCGCCAACTGTCACCCTTATTCATCTCGTTTCGCTCTCTTTTACCCTCCTTCGTCTCGTTTCGCTCTCTATTAACCCTCCTTCGCCTCGTTTCGCTCTCTTTCACCCTCCTTCGTCTCGTTTCGCTCTCTTTCACCCACCTTCATCTCGTTCCACTCTCTTTCACCCTCATTCATCTCGTTTCGCTATCTCTCACCCTCCTTCGTCTCGTTTCGCTCTCTTCCACCCTCCTTCGTCTCGTTTCGCTCTCTTCCACCCTCCTTCGTCTCGTTTCGCCAACTGTCACCCTTATTCATCTCGTTTCGCTCTCTTTTACCCTCCTTCGTCTCGTTTCGCTCTCTTTCACCCTCCTTCGCCTCGTTTCGCTCTTTTTCACCCTCCTTCGTCTCGTTACCCTCTCTTTGACCCTCCTTCGTCTCGCTTCGCTCTCTTCCACTCCCCTTCGTCTCGTTTCGCTCTCTTCCACTCTCCTTCATCTCGGTTCGCTCTCTTTCTCCTTCCTTCGTCTCGTTTCACTCTCTTTCACACTCGTTCGTCTCGTTTCGCTCTCTTCCACTCTCCTTCGTCTCGTTTCGCTCTCTTTCACCCTCCTTGGTCTCGTTTCACCCTCTTTCACTCCCCTTCGTCTCGTTTCGCTCTGTTTGACCCTTCTTTGTCTCGTTTCGCTCTCTTTCACCCTCCTTCATCTCGTTCCACTCTCTTTCACCCTCATTCATCTCGTTTCGCTATCTCTCACCCTCCTTCGTCTCGGTTCGCTCTCTTTCACCTTCCTTCGTCTCGTTTCACTCTCTTTCACCCTCCTTCGTCTCGTTTCGCTCTCTTCCACCCACCTTCATCTCGTTCCACTCTCTTTCACCCTCATTCATCTCGTTTCGCTATCTCTCACCCTCCTTCGTCTCGTTTCGCTCTCTTTCACCCTCCTTCGCCTCGTTTCGCTCTCTTTCACCCTCCTTCGTCTCGTTTCGCTCTCTTTCACCCTCCTTCGTCTCGTTTCGCTCTCTTTCCACCTCCTTCGCCTCGTTTCGCTCTCTTCCACACTCCATCGTCTCGTTTCTCCCTCTTTCACCCTCCTTCGTCTCGGTTCGCTCTCTTTCACCTTCCTTCGTCTCGTTTCACTCTCTTTCACCCTCCTTCGTCTCGTTTCGCTCTCTTTCACCCACCTTCATCTCGTTCCACTCTCTTTCACCCTCATTCATCTCGTTTCGCTATCTCTCACCCTCCTTCGTCTCGTTTCGCTCTCTTCCACCCTCCTTCGTCTCGTTTCGCTCTCTTCCACACTCCTTCGTCTCGTTTCGCCAACTGTCACCCTTATTCATCTCGTTTCGCTCTCTTTTACCCTCCTTCGTCTCGTTTCGCTCTCTTTCACCCTCCTTCGCCTCGTTTCGCTCTCTTTCACCCTCCTTCGTCTCGTTTCGCTCTCTTTCACCCACCTTCATCTCGTTCCACTCTCTTTCACCCTCATTCATCTCGTTTCGCTATCTCTCACCCTCCTTCGTCTCGTTTCGCTCTCTTCCACCCTCCTTCGTCTCGTTTCGCTCTCTTCCACCCTCCTTCGTCTCGTTTCGCCAACTGTCACCCTTATTCATCTCGTTTCGCTCTCTTTTACCCTCCTTCGTCTCGTTTCGCTCTCTTTCACCCTCCTTCGCCTCGTTTCGCTCTTTTTCACCCTCCTTCGTCTCGTTACCCTCTCTTTGACCCTCCTTCGTCTCGCTTCGCTCTTTTCCACTCCCCTTCGTCTCGTTTCGCTCTCTTCCACTCTCCTTCATCTCGGTTCGCTCTCTTTCTCCTTCCTTCGTCTCGTTTCACTCTCTTTCACACTCGTTCGTCTCGTTTCGCTCTCTTCCACTCTCCTTCGTCTCGTTTCGCTCTCTTTCACCCTCCTTGGTCTCGTTTCACCCTCTTTCACTCTCCTTCGTCTCGTTTCGCTCTGTTTGACCCTTCTTCGTCTCATTTCGCTCTCTTTCACCCTCCTTCGCTCGTTTCGCTCTCTTTCACCCTCCTTCGCCTCGTTTCGCTCTCTTTCACCCTCCTTCGTCTCGTTTTGCTCTCTTTCACCCTTCTTCATCTCGTTTCGCTCTCTTCCACACTCCTTCATCTCGTTTCTTTCTCTTTCAGCCTCCTTAGTCTCGTTTCACTCTCTTCCACCCTCCATCGTCTCGGTTCGCTCTCTTTCTCCTTCCTTCGCCTCGTTTCACTCTCTTTCACACTCCTTCGTCTCGTTTCGCTCTCTTTCACTCTCCTTCATCTCGTTTCGCTCTCTTTCACCCTCCGTCGTCTCGTTTTGCACTCTTTCACCCTCCTTCATCTCGTTTCGCTCTCTTCCACCCTCCTTCATCTCGTTTCGCCCTCTTTCACCCTCCTTCGTCTCGTTTCGCTCTGTTTGACACTCCTTCGTCTCGTTTCGCTCTTTTTCACCCTCCTTCGTCGCGTTTCGCTCTCTTTCACCCTCCTTCGTCTCGTTTCGCTCTCTTTCAGCCTCCTTCGTCTCGTTTCGCTCTCTTTCACCATCCTTCGTCTCGTTTCGCTCTCTTCTACCCTTCTTCATCTCGTTTCGCCCTCTTTCACCCTTCTTCATCTTGTTTCGCTCTCTTTCACCCACCTTCGTCTCGTTTCGCTCTCTTTCACCCACCTTCGTCTCGTTTCGCTCTCTTTCACCCTTGTTTGTCTTGTTTCGCTCTCTTTCACCCTCCTTCATCTCGTTTCGCCCTCTTTCACCCTCCTTCGTCTCGTTTCGCTCTGTTTGACCCTCCTTCGTCTCGTTTCGCTCTCTTTCACCCTCCTTCGCCTCGTTTCGCTCTCTTTCACCCTCTTTCGTCTCGTTTCGCTCTCTTTCACCCTCCTTCGTCTCGTTTCGCTCTCTTTCCACCCCCTTCGCCTCGTTTCGCTGTCTTCCACACTCCATCGTCTTGTTTTGCCCTCTTTCACCCTCCTTCGTCTCGGTTCGCTCTCTTTCACCTTCCTTCGTCTCGTTTCACTCTCTTTCACCGTCCTTCGTCTCGTTTCGCTCTCTTTCACCCTCCTTCATCTCGTTCCACTCTCTTTCACCCTCATTCATCTCGTTTCGCTATCTCTCACCCTCCTTCGTCTCGTTTCGCTCTCTTCCACCCTCCTTCGTCTCGTTTCGCCCTCTTTCACCCTTATTCATCTCGTTTCGCTCTCTTTTACCCTCCTTCGTCTCGTTTCGCTCTCTTTCACCCTCCTTCGTCTCGTTTCGCTCTCTTTCACCTTCCTTCGTCTCGTTTTGCTCTCTTTCACCCTCCTTTGTCTTGTTTCAATCTCTTTCACCCTCCTTCGTCTCGTTTGGCTCTCTTTCACCCTCCTTCGTCTCGTTTCGCACTCTTTCGCCTTCCTTCTACTCATTTCGCTCTCTTTCACCCTCCTTCGTCTCGGTTAGCTCTCTTTCACCCTCCTTCGTCTCGTTTCGCTCTCTTTCACCCTCCTTCGTCTCGTTTCGCTCTTTTTCACCCTCCTTCGTCTCGTTTCCCTCTCTTTCACCCTCCTTCGTCTCGTTTCGCTCTCTTCCACTCCCCTTCGTCTCGTTTCACTCTCTTCCACTCTCCTTCATCTCGGTTCGCTCTCTTTCTCCTTCCTTCGTCTCGTTTCACTCTCTTTCACCCTCCTTCGTCTCGTTTCGCCCTCTTTCACCCTCCTTCATCTCGCTTCGCTCTGTTTGACCCTCCTTCATCTCGTTTCGCTCTCTTTCATCCTCCTTCGCCTCGTTTCGCTCTCTTTCACCCTCCTTCGTCTCGTTTCGCTCTCTTTCACCCTCCTTCGTCTCGTTTCGCTCTCTTTCCACCTCCTTCGCCTCGTTTCGCTCTCTTCCACACTCCATCGTCTCGTTTCGCCCTCTTTCACCCTCCTTCGTCTCAGTTCGCTCTCTTTCACCTTCCTTCGTCTTGTTTCACTCTCTTTCACCCTCCTTCGTCTCGTTTCGCTCTCTTTCACCCTCCTTCATCTCGCTCCACTCTCTTTCACCCTCATTCATCTCGTTTCGCTATCTCTCACCCTCCTTCGTCTCGGTTCGGTCTCTTTCACCTTCCTTCGTCTCGTTTCACTCTCTTTCACCCTCCTTCGTCTCGTTTCGCTCTCTTCCACCCACCTTCATCTCGTTCCACTCTCTTTCACCCTCATTCATCTCGTTTCGCTATCTCTCACCCTCCTTCGTCTCGTTTCGCTCTCTTTCACCCTCCTTCGTCTCGTTTCGCCCACTTTCACCCTTATTCATCTCGTTTCGCTCTCTTTTACCCTCCTTCGTCTCGTTTCGCTCTCTTTCACCCTCCTTCGCCTCGTTTCGCTCTTTTTCACCCTCCTTCGTCTCGTTACCCTCTCTTTGACCCTCCTTCGTCTCGCTTCGCTCTCTTCCACTCCCCTTCGTCTCGTTTCGCTCTCTTCCACTCTCCTTCATCTCGGTTCGCTCTCTTTCTCCTTCCTTCGTCTCATTTCGCTCTCTTTCACCCTCCTTCGTCTCGTTTTGCTCTCTTTCACCCTTCTTCATCTCGTTTCGCTCTCTTCAAAACTCCTTCATCTCGTTTCCCTCTCTTTCAGCCACCTTCGTCTCGTTTCACTCTCTTCCACCCTCCATCGTCTCGGTTCGCTCTCTTTCTCCTTCCTTCGCCTCGTTTCACTCTCTTTCACACTCCTTCATCTCGTTTCGCTCTCTTTCACTCTCCTTCATCTCGTTTCGCTCTCTTTCACCCTCCGTCGTCTCGTTTTGCACTCTTTCACCCTCCTTCATCTCGTTTCGCTCTCTTCCACCCTCCTTCATCTCGTATCGCCCTCTTTCACCCTCCTTCATCTCGTTTCGCTCTGTTTGACACTCCTTCGTCTCGTTTCGCTCTTTTTCACCCTCCTTCGTCGCGTTTCACTCTCTTTCACCCTCCTTCATCTCGTTTCGCTCTCTTTCAGCCTCCTTCGTCTCGTTTCGCTCTCTTTCACCCTCCTTCATCTCGTTTCGCCCTCTTTCACCCTTCTTCATCTTGTTTCGCTCTCTTTCACCCACCTTCGCCTCGTTTCGCTCTCTTTCACCCACCTTCGTCTCGTTTCGCTCTCTTTCACCCTTCTTTGTCTTGTTTCGCACTCTTTCACCCTCCTTCATCTCGTTTCGCCCTCTTTCACCCTCCTTCGTCTCGTTTCGCTCTGTTTGACCCTCCTTCGTCTCGTTTCGCTCTCTTTCACCCTACTTCGCCTCGTTTCGCTCTCTTTCACCCTCTTTCGTCTCGTTTCGCTCTCTTTCACCCTCCTTCGTCTCGTTTCGCTCTCTTTCCACCCCCTTCGCCTCGTTTCGCTGTCTTCCACACTCCATCGTCTTGTTTTGCCCTCTTTCACCCTCCTTCGTCTCGGTTCGCTCTCTTTCACCTTCCTTCGTCTCGTTTCACTCTCTTTCACCGTCCTTCGTCTCGTTTCACTCTCTTTCACCCTCCTTCATCTCGTTCCACTCTCTTTCACCCTCATTCATCTCGTTTTGCTATCTCTCACCCTCCTTCGTCTCGTTTCGCTCTCTTCCACCCTCCTTCGTCTCGTTTCGCCCTCTTTCACCCTTATTCATCTCGTTTCGCTCTCGTTTACCCTCCTTCGTCTCGTTTCGCTCTCTTTCACCTTCCTTCGTCTCGTTTCGCTCTCTTTCACCCTCCTTTGTCTTGTTTCACTCTCTTTCACCCTCCTTCGTCTCGTTTGGCTCTCTTTCACCCTCCTTCGTCTCGTTTCGCACTCTTTCGCCTTCCTTCTACTCATTTCGCTCTCTTTCACCCTCCTTCGTCTCGGTTAGCTCTCTTTCACCCTCCTTCGTCTCGTTTCGCTCTCTTTCACCCTCCTTCGTCTCGTTTCGCTCTTTTTCACCCTCCTTCGTCTCGTTTCCCTCTCTTTGACCCTCCTTCGTCTCGTTTCGCTCTCTTCCACTCCCCTTCGTCTCGTTTCACTCTCTTCCACTCTCCTTCATCTCGGTTCGCTCTCTTTCTCCTTCCTTCGTCTCGTTTCACTCTCTTTCACCCTCCTTCGTCTCGTTTCGCCCTCTTTCACCCTCCTTCGTCTCGTTTCGCTCTGTTTGACCCTCCTTCGTCTCGTTTCGCTCTCTTTCATCCTCCTTCACCTCGTTTCGCTCTCTTTCACCCTCCTTCGTCTCGTTTCGCTCTCTTTCACCCTCCTTCGTCTCGTTTCGCTCTCTTTCCACCTCCTTCGCCTCGTTTCGCTCTCTTCCACACTCCATCGTCTCGTTTCGCCCTCTTTCACCCTCCTTCGTCTCGGTTCGCTCTCCTTCACCTTCCTTCGTCTTGTTTCGCTCTCTTTCACCCTCCTTCATCTCGTTTCGCCCTCTTTCACCCTTCTTCATCTTGTTTCGCTCTCTTTCACCCACCTTCGCCTCGTTTCGCTCTCTTTCACCCACCTTCGTCTCGTTTCGCTCTCTTTCACCCTTCTTTGTCTTGTTTCGCTCTCTTTCACCCTCCTTCATCTCGTTTCGCCCTCTTTCACCCTCCTTCGTCTCGTTTCGCTCTGTTTGACCCTCCTTCGTCTCGTTTCGCTCTCTTTCACCCTACTTCGCCTCGTTTCGCTCTCTTTCACCCTCTTTCGTCTCGTTTCGCTCTCTTTCACCCTCCTTCGTCTCGTTTCGCTCTCTTTCCACCCCCTTCGCCTCGTTTCGCTGTCTTCCACACTCCATCGTCTTGTTTTGCCCTCTTTCACCCTCCTTCGTCTCGGTTCGCTCTCTTTCACCTTCCTTCGTCTCGTTTCACTCTCTTTCACCGTCCTTCGTCTCGTTTCACTCTCTTTCACCCTCCTTCATCTCGTTCCACTCTCTTTCACCCTCATTCATCTCGTTTCGCTATCTCTCACCCTCCTTCGTCTCGTTTCGCTCTCTTCCACCCTCCTTCGTCTCGTTTCGCCCTCTTTCACCCTTATTCATCTCGTTTCGCTCTCTTTTACCCTCCTTCGTCTCGTTTCGCTCTCTTTCACCTTCCTTCGTCTCGTTTCGCTCTCTTTCACCCTCCTTTGTCTTGTTTCACTCTCTTTCACCCTCCTTCGTCTCGTTTGGCTCTCTTTCACCCTCCTTCGTCTCGTTTCGCACTCTTTCGCCTTCCTTCTACTCATTTCGCTCTCTTTCACCCTCCTTCGTCTCGGTTAGCTCTCTTTCACCCTCCTTCGTCTCGTTTCGCTCTCTTTCACCCTCCTTCGTCTCGTTTCGCTCTTTTTCACCCTCCTTCGTCTCGTTTCCCTCTCTTTGACCCTCCTTCGTCTCGTTTCGCTCTCTTCCACTCCCCTTCGTCTCGTTTCACTCTCTTCCACTCTCCTTCATCTCGGTTCGCTCTCTTTCTCCTTCCTTCGTCTCGTTTCACTCTCTTTCACCCTCCTTCGTCTCGTTTCGCCCTCTTTCACCCTCCTTCGTCTCGTTTCGCTCTGTTTGACCCTCCTTCGTCTCGTTTCGCTCTCTTTCATCCTCCTTCACCTCGTTTCGCTCTCTTTCACCCTCCTTCGTCTCGTTTCGCTCTCTTTCACCCTCCTTCGTCTCGTTTCGCTCTCTTTCCACCTCCTTCGCCTCGTTTCGCTCTCTTCCACACTCCATCGTCTCGTTTCGCCCTCTTTCACCCTCCTTCGTCTCGGTTCGCTCTCCTTCACCTTCCTTCGTCTTGTTTCACTCTCTTTCACCCTCCTTCGTCTCGTTTGGCTCTCTTTCACCCTTCTTCGTCTCGTTTCGCACTCTTTCGCCTTCCTTCTACTCATTTCGCTCTCTTTCACCCTCCTTCGTCTCGGTTAGCTCTCTTTCACCCTCCTTCGTCTCGTTTCGCTCTCTTTCACCCTCCTTCGTCTCGTTTCGCTCTTTTTCACCCTCCTTCGTCTCGTTTCCCTCTCTTTGACCCTCCTTCGTCTCGTTTCGCTCTCTTCCACTCCCCTTCGTCTCGTTTCACTCTCTTCCACTCTCCTTCATCTCGGTTCGCTCTCTTTCTCCTTCCTTCGTCTCGTTTCACTCTCTTTCACCCTCCTTCGTCTCGTTTCGCCCTCTTTCACCCTCCTTCGTCTCGCTTCGCTCTGTTTGACCCTCCTTCGTCTCGTTTCGCTCTCTTTCATCCTCCTTCACCTCGTTTAGCTCTCTTTCACCCTCCTTCGTCTCGTTTCGCTCTCTTTCACCCTCCTTCGTCTCGTTTCGCTCTCTTTCCACCTCCTTCGCCTCGTTTCGCTCTCTTCCACACTCCATCGTCTCGTTTCGCCCTCTTTCACCCTCCTTCGTCTCGGTTCGCTCTCCTACACCTTCCTTCGTCTTGTTTCGCTCTCTTTCACCCTCATTCATCTCGTTTCGCTATCTCTCACCCTCCTTCGTCTCGTTTCGCTCTCTTCCACCCTCCTTCATCTCGTTTCGCCCTCTTTCACCCTTATTCATCTCGTTTCGCTCTCTTTCACCCTCCTTCGTCTCGTTTCGCTCTCTTTCACCCTCCTTTGTCTCGTTTCGCTCTCTTTCACCTTCCTTCGTCTCGTTTCGCTCTCTTTCACCCTCCTTTGTCTTGTTTCACTCTCTTTCACACTCCTTCGTCTCGTTTGGCTCTCTTTCACCCTCCTTCGTCTCGTTTTGCACTCTTTCACCTTCCTTCTACTCATTTCGCTCTCTTTCACCCTCCTTCGTCTCGGTTAGCTCTCTTTCACCCTCCTTCGTCTCGTTTCGCTCTCTTTCACCCTCCTTCGTCTCGTTTTGCTCTTTTTCACCCTCCTTCGTCTCGTTTCCCTCTCTTTGACCCTCCTTCGTCTCGTTTCGCTCTCTTCCACTCCCCTTCGTCTCGTTTCGCTCTCTTCCACTCTCCTTCATCTCGGTTCGCTCTCTTTCTCCTTCCTTCGTCTCGTTTCGCTTTCTTTCACACTCCTTCGTCTCGTTTCGCTCTCTTCCACACTCCTTCGTCTCGTTTCGTTCTCTTTCACCCTCCTTCGTCTCGCTTTGCACTCTTTCACCCTCATTCGTCTCGTTTCGCTCTCTTCCACCCTCCTTGGTCTCGTTTCACTCTCTTTCACTCTCCTTCGTCTCGTTTCGCACTGTTTGACCCTCCTTCGTCTCGTTTCTCTCTCTTTCACCCTCCTTCGCTCGTTTCACTCTCTTTCACACTCCTTCGCCTCGTTTCGCTCTCTTTCACCCTCCTTCGTCTTGTTTCGCTCTCTTTCACCCTTCTTCATCTCGTTTCGCTCTCTTCCACACTCCTTCATCTCGTTTCCCTCTCTTTCAGCCTCCTTCGTCTCGTTTCGCTCTCTTCCACCCTCCATCGTCTCGGTTCGCTCTCTTTCTCCTTCCTTCGCCTCGTTTCACTCTCTTTCACACTCCTTCGTCTCGTTTCGCTCTCTTTCACTCTCCTTCATCTCGTTTCGCTCTCTTTCACCCTCCTTCGTCTCGTTTTGCACACTTTCACCCTCCTTCATCTCGTTTCGCTCTCTTCCACCCTCCTTCGTCTCGTTTCGCCCTCTTTCACCCTCCTTCGCCTCGTTTCGCTCTGTTTGACACTCCTTCGTCTCGTTTCGCTCTTTTTCACCCTCCTTCACCTCGTTTCGCTCTCTTTCACCCTCCTTCGTCGCGTTTCGCTCTCTTTCACCCTCTTTCGCCTCGTTTCGCTCTCTTTCACCCTCCTTCGCCTCGTTTCGCTCTCTTTCACCCTCCTTCGTCTCGTTTCGCTCTCTTTCACCCTCCTTCGTCTCGATTCGCTCTCTTTCCACCTCCTTCGCCTCGTTTCGCTCTCTTCCACACTCCGTCGTCTCGTTTCGCCCTCTTTCACCCTCCTTCGTCTCGGTTCGCTCTCTTTCACCTTCCTTCGTCTCGTTTCACTCTCTTTCACCGTCCTTCGTCTCGTTTCGCTCTCTTTCACCCTCCTTCGTCTCGTTTCGCTCTCTTTCACCCTCCTTCATCTCGTTTCACTCTCTTTCAACTTCCTTCGTCTCGTTTCGCTCTCTTTCACCCTCCTTTATCTTGTTTCACTCTCTTTCACCCTCCTTCGTCTCGTTTGGCTCTCTTTCACCCTCCTTCGTCTCGTTTCGCACTCTTTCACCTTCCTTCTACTCATTTCGCTCTCTTTCACCCTCCTTCGTCTCGGTTAGCTCTCTTTCACTCTCCTTCGTCTCGTTTCGCTCTCTTTCACCCTCCTTCGTCTCGTTTCGCTCTTTTTCACCCTCCTTCGTCTCGTTTCCCTCTCTTTGACCCTCCTTCGTCTCGTTTCGCTCTCTTCCACTCTCGTTCATCTTGGTTCGCTCTCTTTCTCCTTCCTTCGTCTCGTTTCGCTCTCTTTCACCCTCCTTCGTCTCGCTTTGCACTCTTTCACCCTCCTTCGTCTCGTTTCGCTCTCTTCCACCCTCCTTGGTCTCGTTTCAACCTCTTTCACTCTCCTTCGTCTCGTTTCGCTCTGTTTGACCCTCCTTCGTCTCGTTTCGCTCTCTTTCATCCTCCTTCGCTCGTTTCGCTCTCTTTCACCCTCCTTCACCTCGTTTCGCTCTCTTTCACCCTCCTTCGTCTCGTTTCACTCTCTTTCACCCTTCTTCATCTCGTTTCGCTCTCTTCCACACTCATTCATCTCGTTTCCCTCTCTTTCAGCCTCCTTCATCTCGTTTCGCTCTCTTGCACCCTCCATCGTCTCGGTTCGCTCTCTTTCTCCTTCCTTCGCCTCGTTTCACTCTCTTTCACACTCCTTCGTCTCGTTTCGCTCTCTTTCACTCTCCTTCATCTCGTTTCGCTCTCTTTCACCCTCCTTCGTCTCGTTTTGCACTCTTTCACCCTCCTTCATCTCGTTTCGCTCTCTTCCACCCTCCTTCGTCTCGTTTCGCCCTCTTTCACCCTCCTTCGTCTCGTTTCGCTCTGTTTGACCCTCCTTCGTCTCGTTTCGCTCTTTTTCACCCTCCTTTTACTCGTTTCGCTCTCTTTCACCCTCCTTCGTCGCGTTTCGCTCTCTTTCACCCTCCTTCGTCTCGTTTCGCTCTCTTTCAGCCTCCTTCGTCTCGTTTCGCTCTCTTTCACCATCCTTCGTCTCGTTTCGCTCTCTTCTACCCTTCTTCGTCTCGTTTCGCCCTCTTTCACCCTTCTTCATCACGTTTCGCTCTCTTTCACCCACCTTCGTCTCGTTTCACTCTCTTTCACCCTCCTTCGTCTCGTTTCGCTCTTTCACCTTCCTTCGTCTCGTTTCGCTCTCTTTCACCCTTCTTTGTCTTGTTTCGCTCTCTTTCACCCTCCTTCATCTCGTTTCGCCCTCTTTCACCTCCTTCGTCTCGTTTCGCTCTGTTTGACCCTCCTTCGTCTCGTTTCGCTCTCTTTCACCCTCCTTCGCCTCGTTTCGCTCTCTTTCACCCTCCTTCGTCTCGTTTCGCTCTCTTTCACCCTCCTTCGTCTCGTTTCGCTCTCTTTCCACCTCCTTCGCCTCGTTTCGCTCTCTTCCACACTCCATCGTCTCGTTTCGCCCTCTTTCACCCTCCTTCGTCTCGGTTCGCACTCTTTCACCTTCCTTCGTCTCGTTTCACTCTCTTTCACCCTCCTTCGTCTCGTTTCGCTCTCTTTCACCCTCCTACATCTCGTTCCACTCTCTTTCACCCTCATTCATCTCGTTTCGCTATCTCTCACCCTCCTTCGTCTCGTTTCGCTCTCTTCCACCCTCCTTCATCTCGTTTCGCCCTCTTTCACCCTTATTCATCTCGTTTCATTCTCTTTTACCCTCCTTCGTCTCGTTTCGCTCTCTTTCACCCTCCTTCGTCTCGTTTCGCTCTTTTTCACCCTCCTTCGTCTCGTTACCCTCTCTTTGACCCTCCTTCGTCTCGCTTCGCTCTCTTCCACTCCCCTTCGTCTCGTTTCGCTCTCTTCCACTCTCCTTCATCTCGGTTCGCTCTCTTTCTCCTTCCTTCGTCTCGTTTCACTCTCTTTCGCCCTCCTTCATCTCGTTTCGCTCTCTTCCACCCTCCTTCATCTCGTTTCGCTCTCTTCACCCTCCGTCGACTTGTTTCGTCTCTTTCACCCTCCTTCGCCTCGTTTTTCTCTCTTTCACCCTTCTTCATCTCGTTTCGCTCTCTTCCACACTCATTCATCTCGTTTCCCTCTCTTTCAGCCTCCTTCATCTCGTTTCGCTCTCTTGCACCCTCCATCGTCTCGGTTCGCTCTCTTTCTCCTTCCTTCGCCTCGTTTCACTCTCTTTCACACTCCTTCGTCTCGTTTCGCTCTCTTTCACTCTCCTTCATCTCGTTTCGCTCTCTTTCACCCTCCTTCGTCTCGTTTTGCACTCTTTCACCCTCCTTCATCTCGTTTCGCTCTCTTCCACCCTCCTTCGTCTCGTTTCGCCCTCTTTCACCCTCCTTCGTCTCGTTTCGCTCTGTTTGACCCTCCTTCGTCTCGTTTCGCTCTTTTTCACCCTCCTTTTACTCGTTTCGCTCTCTTTCACCCTCCTTCGTCGCGTTTCGCTCTCTTTCACCCTCCTTCGTCTCGTTTCGCTCTCTTTCAGCTCCCTTCGTCTCGTTTCGCTCTCTTTCATCATCCTTCGTCTCGTTTCGCTCTCTTCTACCCTTCTTCGTCTCGTTTCGCCCTCTTTCACCCTTCTTCATCTCGTTTCGCTCTCTTTCACCCACCTTCGTCTCGTTTCACTCTCTTTCACCCTCCTTCGTCTCGTTTCGCTCTTTCACCTTCCTTCGTCTCGTTTCGCTCTCTTTCACCCTTCTTTGTCTTGTTTCGCTCTCTTTCACCCTCCTTCATCTCGTTTCGCCCTCTTTCACCCTCCTTCGTCTCGTTTCGCTCTGTTTGACCCTCCTTCGTCTCGTTTCGCTCTCTTTCACCCTCCTTCGCCTCGTTTCGCTCTCTTTCACCCTCCTTCGTCTCGTTTCGCTCTCTTTCACCCTCCTTCGTCTCGTTTCGCTCTCTTTCCACCTCCTTCGCCTCGTTTCGCTCTCTTCCACACTCCATCGTCTCGTTTCGCCCTCTTTCACCCTCCTTCGTCTCGGTTCGCACTCTTTCACCTTCCTTCGTCTCGTTTCACTCTCTTTCACCCTCCTTCGTCTCGTTTCGCTCTCTTTCACCCTCCTTCATCTCGTTTCGCCCTCTTTCACCCTTATTCATCTCGTTTCATTCTCTTTTACACTCCTTCGTCTCGTTTCGCTCTCTTTCACCCTCCTTCGTCTCGTTTCGCTCTTTTTCACCCTCCTTCGTCTCGTTACCCTCTCTTTGACCCTCCTTCGTCTCGCTTCGCTCTCTTCCACTCCCCTTCGTCTCGTTTCGCTCTCTTCCACTCTCCTTCATCTCGGTTCGCTCTCTTTCTCCTTCCTTCGTCTTGTTTCACTCTCTTTCGCCCTCCTTCATCTCGTTTCGCTCTCTTCCACCCTCCTTCATCTCGTTTCGCTCTCTTCACCCTCCGTCGACTTGTTTCGTCTCTTTCACCCTCCTTCGTCTCGTTTCGCTCTCTTCCACCCTCCTTCGTCTCGTTTCGCCCTCTTTCACCCTCCTTCGTCTCGTTTCGCTCTGTTTGAGACTCCTTCGTCTCGTTTCGCTCTTTTTCACCCTCCTTCACCTCGTTTCGCTCTCTTTCACCCTCCTTCGTCGCGTTTCGCTCTCTTTCACCCTCCTTGGTCTCGTTTCGCTCTCTTTCAGACTCCTTCGTCTCGTTTCGCTCTCTTTCACCATCCTTCGTCTCGTTTCGCTCTCTTCTACCCTCCTTCGTCTCATTTCGCCCTCTTTCACTCTTCTTCATCTCGTTTCGCTCTCTTTCACCCTCCTTCATCTCGTTTCACTCTCTTTCACCCTCCTTCGTCTCGTTTCGCTCTCTTTCACCTTCCTTCATCTCGTTTCGCTCTCTTTCACCCTTCTTTGTCTTGTTTCGCTCTCTTTCACCCTCCTTCATCTCGTTTCGCCCTCTTTCACCCTCCTTCGTCTCGTTTTGCTCTGTTTGACCCTCCTTCGTCTCGTTTCGCTCTCTTTCACCCTCCTTCGCCCCGTTTCGCTCTCTTTCACCCTCCTTCGTGTCGTTTCGCTCTCTTTCACCCTCCTTCGTCTCGTTTCGCTCTGTTTGACCTCCTTCGTCTCGTTTCGCTCTTTTTCACCCTCCTTCAACTCGTTTCGCTCTCTTTCACCCTCCTTCGTCGCGTATCGCTCTCTTTCACCCTCCTTAGTCTCGTTTCGCTCTCTTTCAGCCTCCTTCGTCTCGTTTCGCTCTCTTTCACCATCCTTCGTCTCGTTTCGCTCTCTTCTACCCTTTTTCGTCTCGTTTCGCCCTCTTTCACCCTTCTTCATCTCGTTTCGCTCTCTTTCACCCACCTTCGTCTCGTTTCACTCTCTTTCACCCTCCTTCGTCTCGTCTCGCTCTTTCACCTTCCTTCGTCTCGTTTCGCTCTCTTTCACCCTTCTTTGTCTTGTTTCGCTCTCTTTCACCCTCCTTCATCTCGTTTCGCCCTCTTTCACCCTCCTTCGTCTCGGTTCGCTCTCTTTCACCTTCCTTCGTCTCGTTTCACTCTCTTTCACCCTCCTTCGTCTCGTTTCGCTCTCTTTCACCCTCCTTCACCTCGTTTCGCTCTCTTTCACCCTCCTTCGTCGCGTTTCGCTCTCTTTCACCCTCTTTCGCCTCGTTTCGCTCTCTTTCACCCTCCTTCGCCTCGTTTCGCTCTCTTTCACCCTCCTTCGTCTCGTTTCGCTCTCTTTCACCCTCCTTCGTCTCGATTCGCTCTCTTTCCACCTCCTTCGCCTCGTTTCGCTCTCTTCCACACTCCGTCGTCTCGTTTCGCCCTATTCCACCCTCCTTCGTCTCGGTTAGCTCTCTTTCACCTTCCTTCGTCTCGTTTCACTCTCTTTCACCGTCCTTCGTCTCGTTTCGTTCTCTTTCACCCTCCTTCGTCTCGTTTCGCTCTCTTTCACCCTCCTTCATCTCGTTTCACTCTCTTTCAACTTCCTTCGTCTCGTTTCGCTCTCTTTCACCCTCCTTTACCTTGTTTCACTCTCTTTCACCCTCCTTCGTCTCGTTTGGCTCTCTTTCACCCTCCTTCGTCTCGTTTCGCACTCTTTCACCTTCCTTCTACTCATTTCGCTCTCTTTCACCCTCCTTCGTCTCGGTTAGCTCTCTTTCACTCTCCTTCGTCTCGTTTCGCTCTCTTTCACCCTCCTTCGTCTCGTTTCGCTCTTTTTCACCCTCCTTCGTCTCGTTTCCCTCTCTTTGACCCTCCTTCGTCTCGTTTCGCTCTCTTCCACT
This sequence comes from Scyliorhinus torazame, assembly GCF_047496885.1. Lineage (NCBI taxonomy): Eukaryota > Metazoa > Chordata > Chondrichthyes > Carcharhiniformes > Scyliorhinidae > Scyliorhinus > Scyliorhinus torazame. The sequence continues at coordinate 926,773 of NC_092725.1, read as the reverse complement.
CTCGTTCATCTCGGTTCGCTCTCTTTCTCCTTCCTTCGTCTCGTTTCGCTCTCTTTCACCCTCCTTCGTCTCGCTTTGCACTCTTTCACCCTCCTTCCTCTCGTTTCGCTCTCTTCCACCCTCCTTGGTCTCGTTTCAACCTCTTTCACTCTCCTTCGTCTCGTTTCGCTCTGTTTGTCCCTCCCTCGTCTCGTTTCGCTCTCTTTCATCCTCCTTCGCTCGTTTCGCTCTCTTCCACTCTCCTTCATCTCGGTTCGCTCTCTTTCTCCTTCCTTCGTCTCGTTTCACTTACTTTCACACTCCTTCATCTCGTTTCGCTCTCTTCCACTCTCCTTCGACTCGTTTCGCTCTCTTTCACCCTCCTTCGTCTCGCTTTGCACTCTTTCACCCTCCTTCGTCTCGTTTCGCTCTTTTCCACCCTCCTTGGTCTCGTTTCACCCTCTTTCACTCTCCTTCGTCTCGTTTCGCTCTGTTTGACCCTCCTTCGTCTCGTTTCGCTCTCTTTCATCCTCCTTCGCTCGTTTCGCTCTCTTTCACCCTCCTTCACCTCGTTTCGCTCTCTTTCACCCTCCTTCGTCTCGTTTCACTCTCTTTCACCCTTCTTCATCTCGTTTCGCTCTCTTCCACACTCATTCATCTCGTTTCCCTCTCTTTCAGCCTCCTTCATCTCGTTTCGCTCTCTTGCACCCTCCATCGTCTCGGTTCGCTCTCTTTCTCCTTCCTTCGCCTCGTTTCACTCTCTTTCACACTCCTTCGTCTCGTTTCGCTCTCTTTCACTCTCCTTCATCGCGTTTCGCTCTCTTTCACCCTCCTTCGTCTCGTTTTGCACTCTTTCACCCTCCTTCATCTCGTTTCGCTCTCTTCCACCCTCCTTCGTCTCGTTTCGCCCTCTTTCACCCTCCTTCGTCTCGTTTCGCTCTGTTTGACCCTCCTTCGTCTCGTTTCGCTCTTTTTCACCCTCCTTTTACTCGTTTCGCTCTCTTTCACCCTCCTTCGTCGCGTTTCGCTCTCTTTCACCCTCCTTCGTCTCGTTTCGCTCTCTTTCAGCCTCCTTCGTCTCGTTTCGCTCTCTTTCACCATCCTTCGTCTCGTTTCGCTCTCTTCTACCCTTCTTCGTCTCGTTTCGCCCTCTTTCACCCTTCTTCATCTCGTTTCGCTCTCTTTCACCCACCTTCGTCTCGTTTCACTCTCTTTCACCCTCCTTCGTCTCGTTTCGCTCTTTCACCTTCCTTCGTCTCGTTTCGCTCTCTTTCACCCTTCTTTGTCTTGTTTCGCTCTCTTTCACCCTCCTTCATCTCGTTTCGCCCTCTTTCACCCTCCTTCGTCTCGTTTCGCTCTGTTTGACCCTCCTTCGTCTCGTTTCGCTCTCTTTCACCCTCCTTCGCCTCGTTTCGCTCTCTTTCACCCTCCTTCGTCTCGTTTCGCTCTCTTTCACCCTCCTTCGTCTCGTTTCGCTCTCTTTCCACCTCCTTCGCCTCGTTTCGCTCTCTTCCACACTCCATCGTCTCGTTTCGCCCTCTTTCACCCTCCTTCGTCTCGGTTCGCACTCTTTCACCATCCTTCGTCTCGTTTCGCTCTCTTTCACCCTCCTTCATCTCGTTCCACTCTCTTTCACCCTCATTCATCTCGTTTCGCTATCTCTCACCCTCCTTCGTCTCGTTTCGCTCTCTTCCACCCTCCTTCATCTCGTTTCGCCCTCTTTCACCCTTATTCATCTCGTTTCATTCTCTTTTACTCTCCTTCGTCTCGTTTCGCTCTCTTTCACCCTCCTTCGTCTCGTTTCGCTCTTTTTCACCCTCCTTCGTCTCGTTACCCTCTCTTTGACCCTCCTTCATCTCACTTCGCTCTCTTCCACTCCCCTTCGTCTCGTTTCGCTCTCTTCCACTCTCCTTCATCTCGGTTCGCTCTCTTTCTCCTTCCGTCGTCTCGTTTCACTCTCTTTCGCCCTCCTTCATCTCGTTTCGCTCTCTTCCACCCTCCTTCATCTCGTTTCGCTCTCTTCACCCTCCGTCGACTTGTTTCGTCTCTTTCACCCTCCTTCGTCTCGTTTCGCTCTCTTTCACCCTCCTTCGCCTCGTTTTTCTCTCCTTCACCCTCCTTCGTCTCGGTTCGCTCTCTTTCCCCCTCCTTCGTCTTGTTTCGCTCTCTTTCACCCTCCTTCATCTCGTTTTGCACTCTTTCACCCTCCTTCATCTCGTTTCGCTCTCTTCCACCCTCCTTCGTCTCGTTTCGCCCTCTTTCACCCTCCTTCGTCTCGTTTCACTCTGTTTGAGACTCCTTCGTCTCGTTTCGCTCTTTTTCACCCTCCTTCACCTCGTTTCGCTCTCTTTCACCCTCCTTCGTCGCGTTTCGCTCTCTTTCACCCTCCTTCGTCTCGTTTCGCTCTCTTTCAGACTCCTTCGTCTCGTTTCGCTCTCTTTCACCATCCTTCGTCTCGTTTCGCTCTCTTCTACCCTCCTTCGTCTCATTTCGCCCTCTTTCACTCTTCTTCATCTCGTTTCGCTCTCTTTCACCCACCTTCATCTCGTTTCACTCTCTTTCACCCTCCTTCGTCTCGTTTCGCTCTCTTTCACCTTCCTTCATCTCGTTTCGCTCTCTTTCACCCTTCTTTGTCTTGTTTCGCTCTCTTTCACCCTCCTTCATCTCGTTTCGCCCTCTTTCACCCTCCTTCGTCTCGTTTCGCTCTGTTTGACCCTCCTTCGTCTCGTTTCGCTCTCTTTCACCCTCCTTCGCCCCGTTTCGCTCTCTTTCACCCTCCTTCGTCTCGTTTCGCTCTCTTTCACCCTCCTTCGTCTCGTTTCGCTCTGTTTGACCCTCCTTCGTCTCGTTTCGCTCTTTTTCACCCTCCTTCAACTCGTTTCGCTCTCTTTCACCCTCCTTCGTCGCGTTTCGCTCTCTTTCACCCTCCTTAGTCTCGTTTCGCTCTCTTTCAGCCTCCTTCGTCTCGTTTCGCTCTCTTTCACCATCCTTCGTCTCGTTTCGCTCTCTTCTACCATTTTTCGTCTCGTTTCGCCCTCTTTCACCCTTCTTCATCTCGTTTCGCTCTCTTTCACCCACCTTCGTCTCGTTTCACTCTCTTTCACCCTCCTTCGTCTCGTCTCGCTCTTTCACCTTCCTTCGTCTCGTTTCGCTCTCTTTCACCCTTCTTTGTCTTGTTTCGCTCTCTTTCACCCTCCTTCATCTCGTTTCGCCCTCTTTCACCCTCCTTCGTCTCGGTTCGCTCTCTTTCACCTTCCTTCGTCTCGTTTCACTCTCTTTCACCCTCCTTCATCTCGTTTCGCTCTCTTTCACCCTCCTTCATCTCGTTCCGCTATCTCTCACCCTCCTTCGTCTCGTTTCGCTCTCTTCCACCCTCCTTCGTCTCGTTTCGCCCTCTTTCACCCTTATTCATCTCGTTTCGCTCTCTTTTACCCTCCTTTGTCTCGTTTCGCTCTCTTTCACCCTCCTCTGTCTCGTTTCGCTCTTTTTCACCCTCCTTCGTCTCGTTACCCTCTCTTTGACCCTCCTTCGTCTCGCTTCGCTCTCTTCCACTCCCCTTCGTCTCGTTTCGCTCTCTTCCACTCTCCTTCATCTCGGTTCGCTCTCTTTCTCCTTCCTTCGTCTCGTTTCACTCTCTTTCGCCCTCCTTCATCTCGTTTCGCTCTCTTCCACCCTCCTTCATTTCGTTTCGCTCTCTTCACCCTCCGTCGAATTGTTTCGTCTCTTTCACCCGCCTTCGTCTCGTTTCCCTCTCTTTCACCCTCCTTCGCCTCGTTTTTCTCTCCTTCACCCTCCTTCGTCTCGGTTCGCTCTCTTTCCCCCTCCTTCGTCTTGTTTCGCTCTCTTTCACCCTCCTTCATCTCGTTTCGCGGTCTCTCACCCTCCTTCGTCTCGTTTCGCTCTCTTTCACGCTCCTTCATCTCGTTTCGCTCTCTTTCACCCTCCGTCGTCTCGTTTTGCACTCTTTCACCCTCCTTCATCTCGTTTCGCTCTCTTTCACCCTCCTTCGTCTCGTTTCGCCCTCTTTCACCCTCCTTCGTCTCGTTTCGCTCTGTTTGACACTCCTTCGTCTCGTTTCGCTCTTTTTCACCCTCCTTCACCTCGTTTCGCTCTCTTTCACCCTCCTTCGTCGCGTTTCGCTCTCTTTCACCCTCCTTCGCCTCGTTTCGCTCTCTTTCACCCTCCTTCGTCTCGTTTCGCTCTCTTTCACCCTCCTTCGTCTCGTTTCGCTCTCTTTCCACCTCCTTCGCCTCGTTTCGCTCTCTTCCACACTCCATCGTCTCGTTTCGCCCTCTTTCACCCTCCTTCGTCTCGGTTCGCACTCTTTCACCATCCTTCGTCTCGTTTCACTCTCTTTCACCCTCCTTCGTCTCGTTTCGCTCTCTTTCACCCTCCTTCATCTCGTTCCACTCTCTTTCACCCTCATTCATCTCGTTTCGCTATCTCTCACCCTCCTTCGTCTCGTTTCGCTCTCTTCCACCCTCCTTCATCTCATTTCGCCCTCTTTCACCCTTATTCATCTCGTTTCATTCTCTTTTACTCTCCTTCGTCTCGTTTCGCTCTCTTTCACCCTCCTTCGTCTCGTTTCGCTCTTTTTCACCCTCCTTCGTCTCGTTACCCTCTCTTTGACCCTCCTTCGTCTCGCTTCGCTCTCTTCCACTCCCCTTCGTCTCGTTTCGCTCTCTTCCACTCTCCTTCATCTCGGTTCGCTCTCTTTCTCCTTCCGTCGTCTCGTTTCACTCTCTTTCGCCCTCCTTCATCTCGTTTCGCTCTCTTTCACCCTCCTTCATCTCGTTCCGCTATCTCTCACCCTCCTTCGTCTCGTTTCGCTCTCTTCCACCCTCCTTCGTCTCGTTTCGCCCTCTTTCACCCTTATTCATCTCGTTTCGCTCTCTTTTACCCTCCTTTGTCTCGTTTCGCTCTCTTTCACCCTCCTTCGTCTCGTTTCGCTCTTTTTCACCCTCCTTCGTCTCGTTACCCTCTCTTTGACCCTCCTTCGTCTCGCTTCGCTCTCTTCCACTCCCCTTCGTCTCGTTTCGCTCTCTTCCACTCTCCTTCATCTCGGTTCGCTCTCTTTCTCCTTCCTTCGTCTCGTTTCACTCTCTTTCGCCCTCCTTCATCTCGTTTCGCTCTCTTCCACCCTCCTTCATTTCGTTTCGCTCTCTTCACCCTCCGTCGAATTGTTTCGTCTCTTTCACCCGCCTTCGTCTCGTTTCCCTCTCTTTCACCCTCCTTCGCCTCGTTTTTCTCTCCTTCACCCTCCTTCGTCTCGGTTCGCTCTCTTTCCCCCTCCTTCGTCTTGTTTCGCTCTCTTTCACCCTCCTTCATCTCGTTTCGCGGTCTCTCACCCTCCTTCGTCTCGTTTCGCTCTCTTTCACGCTCCTTCATCTCGTTTCGCTCTCTTTCACCCTCCGTCGTCTCGTTTTGCACTCTTTCACCCTCCTTCATCTCGTTTCGCTCTCTTTCACCCTTCTTTGTCTTGTTTCGCTCTCTTTCACCCTCCTTCATCTCGTTTCGCCCTCTTTCACCCTCCTTCGTCTCGGTTCGCTCTCTTTCACCTTCCTTCGTCTCGTTTCACTCTCTTTCACCCTCCTTCATCTCGTTTCGCTCTCTTTCACCCTCCTTCATCTCGTTCCGCTATCTCTCACCCTCCTTCGTCTCGTTTCGCTCTCTTCCACCCTCCTTCGTCTCGTTTCGCCCTCTTTCACCCTTATTCATCTCGTTTCGCTCTCTTTTACCCTCCTTTGTCTCGTTTCGCTCTCTTTCACCCTCCTTCGTCTCGTTTCGCTCTTTTTCACCCTCCTTCGTCTCGTTATCCTCTCTTTGACCCTCCTTCGTCTCGCTTCGCTCTCTTCCACTCCCCTTCGTCTCGTTTCGCTCTCTTCCACTCTCCTTCATCTCGGTTCGCTCTCTTTCTCCTTCCTTCGTCTCGTTTCACTCTCTTTCGCCCTCCTTCATCTCGTTTCGCTCTCTTCCACCCTCCTTCATTTCGTTTCGCTCTCTTCACCCTCCGTCGAATTGTTTCGTCTCTTTCACCCGCCTTCGTCTCGTTTCCCTCTCTTTCACCCTCCTTCGCCTCGTTTTTCTCTCCTTCACCCTCCTTCGTCTCGGTTCGCTCTCTTTCCCCCTCCTTCGTCTTGTTTCGCTCTCTTTCACCCTCCTTCATCTCGTTTCGCGGTCTCTCACCCTCCTTCGTCTCGTTTCGCTCTCTTTCACGCTCCTTCATCTCGTTTCGCTCTCTTTCACCCTCCGTCGTCTCGTTTTGCACTCTTTCACCCTCCTTCATCTCGTTTCGCTCTCTTTCACCCTCCTTCGTCTCGTTTCGCCCTCTTTCACCCTCCTTCGTCTCGTTTCGCTCTGTTTGACACTCCTTCGTCTCGTTTCGCTCTTTTTCACCCTCCTTCACCTCGTTTCGCTCTCTTTCACCCTCCTTCGTCGCGTTTCGCTCTCTTTCACCCTCCTTCGCCTCGTTTCGCTCTCTTTCACCCTCCTTCGTCTCGTTTCGCTCTCTTTCACCCTCCTTCGTCTCGTTTCGCTCTCTTTCCACCTCCTTCGCCTCGTTTCGCTCTCTTCCACACTCCATCGTCTCGTTTCGCCCTCTTTCACCCTCCTTCGTCTCGGTTCGCACTCTTTCACCATCCTTCGTCTCGTTTCACTCTCTTTCACCCTCCTTCGTCTTGTTTCGCTCTCTTTCACCCTCCTTCATCTCGTTCCACTCTCTTTCACCCTCATTCATCTCGTTTCGCTATCTCTCACCCTCCTTCGTCTCGTTTCGCTCTCTTCCACCCTCCTTCATCTCATTTCGCCCTCTTTCACCCTTATTCATCTCGTTTCATTCTCTTTTACTCTCCTTCGTCTCGTTTCGCTCTCTTTCACCCTCCTTCGTCTCGTTTCGCTCTTTTTCACCCTCCTTCGTCTCGTTACCCTCTCTTTGACCCTCCTTCGTCTCGCTTCGCTCTCTTCCACTCCCCTTCGTCTCGTTTCGCTCTCTTCCACTCTCCTTCATCTCGGTTCGCTCTCTTTCTCCTTCCGTCGTCTCGTTTCACTCTCTTTCGCCCTCCTTCATCTCGTTTCGCTCTCTTTCACCCTCCTTCATCTCGTTCCGCTATCTCTCACCCTCCTTCGTCTCGTTTCGCTCTCTTCCACCCTCCTTCGTCTCGTTTCGCCCTCTTTCACCCTTATTCATCTCGTTTCGCTCTCTTTTACCCTCCTTTGTCTCGTTTCGCTCTCTTTCACCCTCCTTCGTCTCGTTTCGCTCTTTTTCACCCTCCTTCGTCTCGTTACCCTCTCTTTGACCCTCCTTCGTCTCGCTTCGCTCTCTTCCACTCCCCTTCGTCTCGTTTCGCTCTCTTCCACTCTCCTTCATCTCGGTTCGCTCTCTTTCTCCTTCCTTCGTCTCGTTTCACTCTCTTTCGCCCTCCTTCATCTCGTTTCGCTCTCTTCCACCCTCCTTCATTTCGTTTCGCTCTCTTCACCCTCCGTCGAATTGTTTCGTCTCTTTCACCCGCCTTCGTCTCGTTTCCCTCTCTTTCACCCTCCTTCGCCTCGTTTTTCTCTCCTTCACCCTCCTTCGTCTCGGTTCGCTCTCTTTCCCCCTCCTTCGTCTTGTTTCGCTCTCTTTCACCCTCCTTCATCTCGTTTCGCGGTCTCTCACCCTCCTTCGTCTCGTTTCGCTCTCTTTCACGCTCCTTCATCTCGTTTCGCTCTCTTTCACCCTCCGTCGTCTCGTTTTGCACTCTTTCACCCTCCTTCATCTCGTTTCGCTCTCTTTCACCCTCCTTCGTCTCGTTTCGCCCTCTTTCACCCTCCTTCGTCTCGTTTCGCTCTGTTTGACACTCCTTCGTCTCGTTTCGCTCTTTTTCACCCTCCTTCACCTCGTTTCGCTCTCTTTCACCCTCCTTCGTCGCGTTTCGCTCTCTTTCACCCTCCTTCGCCTCGTTTCGCTCTCTTTCACCCTCCTTCGTCTCGTTTCGCTCTCTTTCACCCTCCTTCGTCTCGTTTCGCTCTCTTTCCACCTCCTTCGCCTCGTTTCGCTCTCTTCCACACTCCATCGTCTCGTTTCGCCCTCTTTCACCCTCCTTCGTCTCGGTTCGCACTCTTTCACCATCCTTCGTCTCGTTTCACTCTCTTTCACCCTCCTTCGTCTCGTTTCGCTCTCTTTCACCCTCCTTCATCTCGTTCCACTCTCTTTCACCCTCATTCATCTCGTTTCGCTATCTCTCACCCTCCTTCGTCTCGTTTCGCTCTCTTCCACCCTCCTTCATCTCATTTCGCCCTCTTTCACCCTTATTCATCTCGTTTCATTCTCTTTTACTCTCCTTCGTCTCGTTTCGCTCTCTTTCACCCTCCTTCGTCTCGTTTCGCTCTTTTTCACCCTCCTTCGTCTCGTTACCCTCTCTTTGACCCTCCTTCGTCTCGCTTCGCTCTCTTCCACTCCCCTTCGTCTCGTTTCGCTCTCTTCCACTCTCCTTCATCTCGGTTCGCTCTCTTTCTCCTTCCGTCGTCTCGTTTCACTCTCTTTCGCCCTCCTTCATCTCGTTTCGCTCTCTTCCACCCTCCTTCATCTCGTTTCGCTCTCTTCACCCTCCGTCGACTTGTTTCGTCTCTTTCACCCTCCTTCGTCTCGTTTCGCTCTCTTTCACCCTCCTTCGCCTCGTTTTTCTCTCCTTCACCCTCCTTCGTCTCGGTTCGCTCTCTTTCCCCCTCCTTCGTCTTGTTTCGCTCTCTTTCACCCTCCTTCATCTCGTTTTGCACTCTTTCACCCTCCTTCATCTCGTTTCGCTCTCTTCCACCCTCCTTCGTCTCGTTTCGCCCTCTTTCACCCTCCTTCGTCTCGTTTCGCTCTGTTTGAGACTCCTTCGTCTCGTTTCGCTCTTTTTCACCCTCCTTCACCTCGTTTCGCTCTCTTTCACCCTCCTTCGTCGCGTTTCGCTCTCTTTCACCCTCCTTCGTCTCGTTTCGCTCTCTTTCAGACTCCTTCGTCTCGTTTCGCTCTCTTTCACCATCCTTCGTCTCGTTTCGCTCTCTTCTACCCTCCTTCGTCTCATTTCGCCCTCTTTCACTCTTCTTCATCTCGTTTCGCTCTCTTTCACCCACCTTCATCTCGTTTCACTCTCTTTCACCCTCCTTCGTCTCGTTTCGCTCTCTTTCACCTTCCTTCATCTCGTTTCGCTCTCTTTCACCCTTCTTTGTCTTGTTTCGCTCTCTTTCACCCTCCTTCATCTCGTTTCGCCCTCTTTCACCCTCCTTCGTCTCGTTTCGCTCTGTTTGACCCTCCTTCGTCTCGTTTTGCTCTCTTTCACCCTCCTTCGCCCCGTTTCGCTCTCTTTCACCCTCCTTCGTCTCGTTTCGCTCTCTTTCACCCTCCTTCGTCTCGTTTCGCTCTGTTTGACCCTCCTTCGTCTCGTTTCGCTCTTTTTCACCCTCCTTCAACTCGTTTCGCTCTCTTTCACCCTCCTTCGTCGCGTTTCGCTCTCTTTCACCCTCCTTAGTCTCGTTTCGCTCTCTTTCAGCCTCCTTCGTCTCGTTTCACTCTCTTTCACCATCCTTCGTCTCGTTTCGCTCTCTTCTACCATTTTTCGTCTCGTTTCGCCCTCTTTCACCCTTCTTCATCTCGTTTCGCTCTCTTTCACCCACCTTCGTCTTGTTTCACTCTCTTTCACCCTCCTTCGTCTCGTCTCGCTCTTTCACCTTCCTTCGTCTCGTTTCGCTCTCTTTCACCCTTCTTTGTCTTGTTTCGCTCTCTTTCACCCTCCTTCATCTCGTTTCGCCCTCTTTCACCCTCCTTCGTCTCGGTTCGCTCTCTTTCACCTTCCTTCGTCTCGTTTCACTCTCTTTCACCCTCCTTCGTCTCGTTTCGCTCTCTTTCACCCTCCTTCATCTCGTTCCGCTATCTCTCACCCTCCTTCGTCTCGTTTCGCTCTCTTCCACCCTCCTTCGTCTTGTTTCGCCCTCTTTCACCCTTATTCATCTCGTTTCGCTCTCTTTTACCCTCCTTTGTCTCGTTTCGCTCTCTTTCACCTTCCTTCGTCTCGTTTCGCTCTTTTTCACCCTCCTTCGTCTCGTTACCCTCTCTTTGACCCTCCTTCGTCTCGCTTCGCTCTCTTCCACTCCCCTTCGTCTCGTTTCGCTCTCTTCCACTCTCCTTCATCTCGGTTCCTTCTCTTTCTCCTTCCTTCGTCTCGTTTCACTCTCTTTCGCCCTCCTTCATCTCGTTTCGCTCTCTTCCACCCTCCTTCATTTCGTTTCGCTCTCTTCACCCTCCGTCGAATTGTTTCGTCTCTTTCACCCGCCTTCGTCTCGTTTCCCTCTCTTTCACCCTCCTTCGCCTCGTTTTTCTCTCCTTCACCCTCCTTCGTCTCGGTTCGCTCTCTTTCCCCCTCCTTCATCTTGTTTCGCTCTCTTTCACCCTCCTTCATCTCGTTTCGCGGTCTCTCACCCTCCTTCGTCTCGTTTCGCTCTCTTTCACGCTCCTTCATCTCGTTTCGCTCTCTTTCACCCTCCGTCGTCTCGTTTTGCACTCTTTCACCCTCCTTCATCTCGTTTCGCTCTCTTTCACCCTCCTTCGTCTCGTTTCGCCCTCTTTCACCCTCCTTCGTCTCGTTTCGCTCTGTTTGACACTCCTTCGTCTCGTTTCGCTCTTTTTCACCCTCCTTCACCTCGTTTCGCTCTCTTTCACCCTCCTTCGTCGCGTTTCGCTCTCTTTCACCCTCCTTCGCCTCGTTTCGCTCTCTTTCACCCTCCTTCGTCTCGTTTCGCTCTCTTTCACCCTCCTTCGTCTCGTTTCGCTCTCTTTCCACCTCCTTCGCCTCGTTTCGCTCTCTTCCACACTCCATCGTCTCGTTTCGCCCTCTTTCACCATCCTTCGTCTCGTTTCACTCTCTTTCACCCTCCTTCGTCTCGTTTCGCTCTCTTTCACCCTCCTTCATCTCGTTCCACTCTCTTTCACCCTCATTCATCTCGTTTCGCTATCTCTCACCCTCCTTCGTCTCGTTTCGCTCTCTTCCACCCTCCTTCATCTCGTTTCGCCCTCTTTCACCCTTATTCATCTCGTTTCATTCTCTTTTACTCTCCTTCGTCTCGTTTCGCTCTCTTTCACCCTCCTTCGTCTCGTTTCGCTCTTTTTCACCCTCCTTCGTCTCGTTACCCTCTCTTTGACCCTCCTTCGTCTCGCTTCGCTCTCTTCCACTCCCCTTCGTCTCGTTTCGCTCTCTTCCACTCTCCTTCATCTCGGTTCGCTCTCTTTCTCCTTCCGTCGTCTCGTTTCACTCTCTTTCGCCCTCCTTCATCTCGTTTCGCTCTTTTCCACCCTCCTTCATCTCGTTTCGCTCTCTTCACCCTCCGTCGACTTGTTTCGTCTCTTTCACCCTCCTTCGTCTCGTTTCGCTCTCTTTCACCCTCCTTCGCCTCGTTTTTCTCTCCTTCACCCTCCTTCGTCTCGGTTCGCTCTCTTTCCCCCTCCTTCGTCTTGTTTCGCTCTCTTTCACCCTCCTTCATCTCGTTTTGCACTCTTTCACCCTCCTTCATCTCGTTTCGCTCTCTTCCACCCTCCTTCGTCTCGTTTCGCCCTCTTTCACCCTCCTTCGTCTCGTTTCGCTCTGTTTGAGACTCCTTCGTCTCGTTTCGCTCTTTTTCACCCTCCTTCACCTCGTTTCGCTCTCTTTCACCCTCCTTCGTCGCGTTTCGCTCTCTTTCACCCTCCTTCGTCTCGTTTCGCTCTCTTTCAGACTCCTTCGTCTCGTTTCGCTCTCTTTCACCATCCTTCGTCTCGTTTCGCTCTCTTCTACCCTCCTTCGTCTCATTTCGCCCTCTTTCACTCTTCTTCATCTCGTTTCGCTCTCTTTCACCCACCTTCATCTCGTTTCACTCTCTTTCACCCTCCTTCGTCTCGTTTCGCTCTCTTTCACCTTCCTTCATCTCGTTTCGCTCTCTTTCACCCTTCTTTGTCTTGTTTCGCTCTCTTTCACCCTCCTTCATCTCGTTTCGCCCTCTTTCACCCTCCTTCGTCTCGTTTCGCTCTGTTTGACCCTCCTTCGTCTCGTTTCGCTCTCTTTCACCCTCCTTCGCCCCGTTTCGCTCTCTTTCACCCTCCTTCGTCTCGTTTCGCTCTCTTTCACCCTCCTTCGTCTCGTTTCGCTCTGTTTGACCCTCCTTCGTCTCGTTTCGCTCTTTTTCACCCTCCTTCAACTCGTTTCGCTCTCTTTCACCCTCCTTCGTCGCGTTTCGCTCTCTTTCACCCTCCTTAGTCTCGTTTCGCTCTCTTTCAGCCTCCTTCGTCTCGTTTCGCTCTCTTCTACCATTTTTTGTCTCGTTTCGCCCTCTTTCACCCTTCTTCATCTCGTTTCGCTCTCTTTCACCCACCTTCGTCTCGTTTCACTCTCTTTCACCCTCCTTCGTCTCGTCTCGCTCTTTCACCTTCCTTCGTCTCGTTTCGCTCTCTTTCACCCTTCTTTGTCTTGTTTCGCTCTCTTTCACCCTCCTTCATCTCGTTTCGCCCTCTTTCACCCTCCTTCGTCTCGGTTCGCTCTCTTTCACCTTCCTTCGTCTCGTTTCACTCTCTTTCACCCTCCTTCGTCTCGTTTCGCTCTCTTTCACCCTCCTTCATCTCGTTCCGCTATCTCTCACCCTCCTTCGTCTCGTTTCGCTCTCTTCCACCCTCCTTCGTCTCGTTTCGCCCTCTTTCACCCTTATTCATCTCGTTTCGCTCTCTTTTACCCTCCTTTGTCTCGTTTCGCTCTCTTTCACCCTCCGTCGTCTCGTTTTGCACTCTTTCACCCTCCTTCATCTCGTTTCGCTCTCTTTCACCCTCCTTCGTCTCGTTTCGCCCTCTTTCACCCTCCTTCGTCTCGTTTCGCTCTGTTTGACACTCCTTCGTCTCGTTTCGCTCTTTTTCACCCTCCTTCACCTCGTTTCGCTCTCTTTCACCCTCCTTCGTCGCGTTTCGCTCTCTTTCACCCTCCTTCGCCTCGTTTCGCTCTCTTTCACCCTCCTTCGTCTCGTTTCGCTCTCTTTCACCCTCCTTCGTCTCGTTTCGCTCTCTTTCCACCTCCTTCGCCTCGTTTCGCTCTCTTCCACACTCCATCGTCTCGTTTCGCCCTCTTTCACCCTCCTTCGTCTCGGTTCGCACTCTTTCACCATCCTTCGTCTCGTTTCACTCTCTTTCACCCTCCTTCGTCTCGTTTCGCTCTCTTTCACCCTCCTTCATCTCGTTCCACTCTCTTTCACCCTCATTCATCTCGTTTCGCTATCTCTCACACTCCTTCGTCTCGTTTCGCTCTCTTCCACCCTCCTTCATCTCGTTTCGCCCTCTTTCACCCTTATTCATCTCGTTTCATTCTCTTTTACTCTCCTTCGTCTCGTTTCGCTCTCTTTCACCCTCCTTCGTCTCGTTTCGCTCTTTTTCACCCTCCTTCGTCTCGTTACCCTCTCTTTGACCCTCCTTCGTCTCGCTTCGCTCTCTTCCACTCCCCTTCGTCTCGTTTCGCTCTCTTCCACTCTCCTTCATCTCGGTTCGCTCTCTTTCTCCTTCCGTCGTCTCGTTTCACTCTCTTTCGCCCTCCTTCATCTCGTTTCGCTCTCTTCCACCCTCCTTCATCTCGTTTCGCTCTCTTCACCCTCCGTCGACTTGTTTCGTCTCTTTCACCCTCCTTCGTCTCGTTTCGCTCTCTTTCACCCTCCTTCGCCTCGTTTTTCTCTCCTTCACCCTCCTTCGTCTCGGTTCGCTCTCTTTCCCCCTCCTTCGTCTTTTTTCGCTCTCTTTCACCCTCCTTCATCTCGTTTTGCACTCTTTCACCCTCCTTCATCTCGTTTCGCTCTCTTCCACCCTCCTTCGTCTCGTTTCGCCCTCTTTCACCCTCCTTCGTCTCGTTTCGCTCTGTTTGAGACTCCTTCGTCTCGTTTCGCTCTTTTTCACCCTCCTTCACCTCGTTTCGCTCTCTTTCACCCTCCTTCGTCGCGTTTCGCTCTCTTTCACCCTCCTTCGTCTCGTTTCGCTCTCTTTCAGACTCCTTCGTCTCGTTTCGCTCTCCTTCACCATCCTTCGTCTCGTTTCGCTCTCTTCTACCCTCCTTCGTCTCATTTCGCCCTCTTTCACTCTTCTTCATCTCGTTTCGCTCTCTTTCACCCACCTTCATCTCGTTTCACTCTCTTTCACCCTCCTTCGTCTCGTTTCGCTCTCTTTCACCTTCCTTCATCTCGTTTCGCTCTCTTTCACCCTTCTTTGTCTTGTTTCGCTCTCTTTCACCCTCCTTCATCTCGTTTCGCCCTCTTTCACCCTCCTTCGTCTCGTTTCGCTCTGTTTGACCCTCCTTCGTCTCGTTTCGCTCTCTTTCACCCTCCTTCGCCCCGTTTCGCTCTCTTTCACCCTCCTTCGTCTCGTTTCGCTCTCTTTCACCCTCCTTCGTCTCGTTTCGCTCTGTTTGACCCTCCTTCGTCTCGTTTCGCTCTTTTTCACCCTCCTTCAACTCGTTTCGCTCTCTTTCACCCTCCTTCGTCGCGTTTCGCTCTCTTTCACCCTCCTTAGTCTCGTTTCGCTCTCTTTCAGCCTCCTTCGTCTCGTTTCGCTCTCTTTCACCATCCTTCGTCTCGTTTCGCTCTCTTCTACCATTTTTCGTCTCGTTTCGCCCTCTTTCACCCTTCTTCATCTCGTTTCGCTCTCTTTCACCCACCTTTGTCTCGTTTCACTCTCTTTCACCCTCCTTCGTCTCGTCTCGCTCTTTCACCTTCCTTCGTCTCGTTTCGCTCTCTTTCACCCTTCTTTGTCTTGTTTCGCTCTCTTTCACCCTCCTTCATCTCGTTTCGCCCTCTTTCACCCTCCTTCGTCTCGGTTCGCTCTCGTTCACCTTCCTTCGTCTCGTTTCACTCTCTTTCACCCTCCTTCGTCTCGTTTCGCTCTCTTTCACCCTCCTTCATCTCGTTCCGCTATCTCACACCCTCCTTCGTCTCGTTTCGCTCTCTTCCACCCTCCTTCGTCTCGTTTCGCCCTCTTTCACCCTTATTCATCTCGTTTCGCTCTCTTTTACCCTCCTTTGTCTCGTTTCGCTCTCTTTCACCCTCCTTCGTCTCGTTTCGCTCTTTTTCACTCTCCTTCGTCTCGTTACCCTCTCTTTGACCCTCCTTCGTCTCGCTTCGCTCTCTTCCACTCCCCTTCGTCTCGTTTCGCTCTCTTCCACTCTCCTTCATCTCGGTTCGCTCTCTTTCTCCTTCCTTCGTCTCGTTTCACTCTCTTTCGCCCTCCTTCATCTCGTTTCGCTCTCTTCCACCCTCCTTCCTTTCGTTTCGCTCTCTTCACCCTCCGTCGAATTGTTTCGTCTCTTTCACCCGCCTTCGTCTCGTTTCCCTCTCTTTCACCCTCCTTCGCCTCGTTTTTCTCTCCTTCACCCTCCTTCGTCTCGGTTCGCTCTCTTTCCCCCTCCTTCGTCTTGTTTCACTCTCTTTCCCCCTCCTTCATCTCGTTTCGCGGTCTCTCACCCTCCTTCGTCTCGTTTCGCTCTCTTTCACGCTCCTTCATCTCGTTTCGCTCTCTTTCACCCTCCGTCGTCTCGTTTTGCACTCTTTCACCCTCCTTCATCTCGTTTCGCTCTCTTTCACCCTCCTTCGTCTCGTTTCGCCCTCTTTCACCCTCCTTCGTCTCGTTTCGCTCTGTTTGACACTCCTTCGTCTCGTTTCGCTCTTTTTCACCCTCCTTCACCTCGTTTCGCTCTCTTTCAGCCTCCTTCGTCTCGTTTCGCTCTCTTTCACCATCCTTCGTCTTGTTTCGCTCTCTTCTACCCTTCTTCGTCTCGTTTCGCCCTCTTTCACCCGTCTTCATCTCGTTTCGCTCTCTTTCACCCACCTTCGTCTCGTTGCACTCTCTTTCACCCTCCTTCGTCTCGTTTCGCTCTCTTTCACCTTCCTTCATCTCGTTTCGCTCTCTTTCACCCTTCTTTGTCTTGTTTCGCTCTCTTTCACCCTCCTTGATCTCGTTTCGCCCTCTTTCACCCTCCTTCGTCTCGTTTCGCTCTGTTTGACCCTCCATCGTCTCGTTTCGCTCTCTTTCACCCTCCTTCGCCCCGTTTAGCTCTCTTTCACCCTCCTTCATCTCGTTTCGCTCTCTTTCACCCTCCTTCGTCTCGTTTCGCTCTCTTTCCACCTCCTTCGCCTCGTTTCGCTGTCTTCCACACTCCATCGTCTCGTTTTGCCCTCTTTCACCCTCCTTCGTCTCAGTTCGCTCTCTTTCACCTTCCTTTGTCTCGTTTCACTCTCTTTCACCGTCCTTCGTCTCGTTTCGCTCTCTTTCACCCTCCTTCATCTCGTTCCACTCTCTTTCACCCTCATTCATCTCGTTTCGCTATCTCTCACCCTCCTTCGTCTGGTTTCGCTCTCTTCCACCCTCCTTCGTCTCGTTTCTCCCTCTTTCACCCTTATTCATCTCGTTTCGCTCTCTTTTACCCTCCTTCGTCTCGTTTCACTCTCTTTCACCCTCCTTCGTCTCGTTTCGCTCTCTTTCACCTTCCTTCGTCTCGTTTCGCTCTCTTTCACCCTCCATTTTCTTGTTTCACTCTCTTTCACCCTCCTTCGTCTCGTTTCGCTCTCTTTCACCTTCCTTCTACTCATTTCGCTCTCTTTCACCCTCCTTCGTCTCGTTTCGCTCTTTTTCACCCTCCTTCGTCTCGTTTCCCTCTCTTTGACCCTCCTTCGTCTTGTTTCGCTCTCTTCCACTCCACTTCGTCTCGTTTCGCTCTCATCCACTCTCCTTCATCTCGGTTCGCTCTCTTTCTCCTTCCTTCGTCTCGTTTCACTCTCTTTTACACTCCTTCGTCTCGTTTCGCTCTCTTCCACTCTCCTTTGTCTCGTTTCGCTCTCTTTCACCCTCCTTCGTCTCGTTTCGCCCTCTTTCACCCTCCTTCGTCTCGATTCGCTCTGTTTGACCCTCCTTCATCTCGTTTCGCTCTCTTTCACCCTCCTTCGTCTCGTTTCGCTCTTTTTCACCCTCCTTCGTCTCGTTACCCTCTCTTTGACCCTCCTTCGTCTCGCTTCGCTCTCTTCCACTCCACTTCGTCTCGTTTCGCTCTCTTCCACTCTCCTTCATCTCGGTTCGCTCTCTTTCTCCTTCCTTCGTCTCGTTTCACTCTCTTTCGCCCTCCTTCATCTCGTTTCGCTCTCTTCCACCCTCCTTCATTTCGTTTCGCTCTCTTCACCCTCCGTCGACTTGTTTCGTCTCTTTCAACCTCCTTCGTCTCGTTTCGCTCTCTTTCACCCTCCTTCGCCTCGTTTTTCTCTCCTTCACCCTCCTTCGTCTCGGTTCGCTCTCTTTCCCCCTCCTTCGTCTTGTTTCGCTCTCTTTCACCCTCCTTCATCTCGTTTCGCGGTCTCTCACCCTCCTTCGTCTCGTTTCGCTCTCTTTCACTCTCCTTCATCTCGTTTCGCTCTCTTTCACCCTCCGTCGTCTCGTTTTGCACTCTTTCACCCTCCTTCATCTCGTTTCGCTCTCTTCCACCCTCCTTCGTCTCGTTTCGCCCTCTTTCACCCTCCTTCGTCTCGTTTCGCTCTGTTTGACACTCCTTCGTCTCGTTTCGCTCTTTTTCACCCTCCTTCACCTCGTTTCGCTCTCTTTCACCCTCCTTCGTCGCGTTTCGTTCTCTTTCACCCTCCTTCGTCTCGTTTCGCTCTCTTTCAGCCTCCCTCGTCTCGTTTCGCTCTCTTTCACCATCCTTCGTCTCGTTTCGCTCTCTTCTACCCTTCTTCGTCTCGTTTCGCCCTCTTTCACCCTTCTTCATCTCGTTTGGCTCTCTTTCACCCACCTTCGTCTCGTTTCACTCTCTTTCACCCTCCTTCGTCTCGTTTCGCTCTCTTTCACCTTCCTTCATCTCGTTTCGCTCTCTTTCACCCTTCTTTGTCTTGTTTCGCTCTCTTTCACCCTCCTTCATCTCGTTTCGCCCTCTTTCACCCTCCTTCATCTCGTTTCGCTCTGTTTGACCCTCCTTCGTCTCGTTTCGCTCTCTATCACCCTCCTTCGCCCCGTTTCGCTCTCTTTCACCCTCCTTCGTCACGTTTTGCTCTCTTTCACCCTCCTTCGTCTCGTTTCGCTCTCTTTCCACCTCCTTCGCATCGTTTCGCTGTCTTCCACACTCCATCGTCTCGTTTTGCCCTGTTTCACCCTCCTTCGTCTCGGTTCGCTCTCTTTCACCTTCCTTCGTCTCGTTTCACTCTCTTTCACCGTCCTTCGTCTCGTTTCGCTCTCTTTCACCCTCCTTCATCTCGTTCCACTCTCTTTCACCCTCATTCATCTCGTTTCGCTATCTCTCACCCTCCTTCGTCTGGTTTCGCTCTCTTCCACCCTCCTTCGTCTCGTTTCTCCCTCTTTCACCCTTATTCATCTAGTTTCGCTCTCTTTTACCCTATTTCGTCTCGTTTCGCTCTCTTTCACCCTCCTTCGTCTCGTTTCGCTCTCTTTCACATTCCTTCGTCTCGTTTCGCTCTCTTTCACCCTCCATTGTCTTGTTTCACTCTCTTTCACCCTCCTTCGTCTCGTTTGGCTCTCTTTCACCCTCCTTCGTCTCGTTTCGCACTCTTTCACCTTCCTTCTACTCATTTCGCTCTCTTTCACCCTCGTTCGTCTCGGTTAGCTCTCTTTCACCCTCCTTCGTCTCGTTTCGCTCTCTTTCACCCTCCTTCGTCTCGTTTCGCTCTTTTTCACCCTCCTTCGTCTCGTTTCCCTCTCTTTGAATCTCCTTCGTCTCGTTTCGCTCTCTTCCACTCCGCTTCGTCTCGTTTCGCTCTCTTCCACTCTCCTTTGTCTCGTTTCGCTCTCTTTCACACTCCATCGTCTCGTTTCGCTCTCTTCCACTCTCCTTTGTCTCGTTTCGCTCTCTTTCACCCTCCTTCGTCTCGTTTCGCCCTCTTTCACCCTCCTTCGTCTCGCTTCGCTCTGTTTGACCCTCCTTCATCTCGTTTCGCTCTCTTTCACCCTCCTTCGCCTCGTTTCGCTCTCTTTCACCCTCCTTCATCTCGTTTCGCTCTCTTCACCCTCTTTCGTCTCGTTTCGCTCTCTTTCCACCTCCTTCGCATCGTTTCGCTCTCTTCCACACTCCATCGTCTCGTTTCGCCCTCTTTCACCCTCCTTCGTCTCGGTTCGCTCTCTTTCACCTTCCTTCGTCTTGTTTCACTCTCTTTCACCCTCCTTCGTCTCGTTTCGCTCTCTTCCACCCTCCTTCGTCTCGTTTCGCTCTCTTTGACCCTCCTTCGTCTCGTTTCGCTCTCTTCCACCCTCCTTCGTCTCGTTTCGCTCTCTTTGACACTCCTTCGTCTCGTTTCGCTCTCTTGAACCCTCCTTCATCTCGTTTCGTCCTCTCTCACCCTTCTTCGTCTCGTTTCGCTCTCTTTCACTCTCCTTCATCTCCTTTCGCACTCTTTCGCCCTCCTTCATCTCGTTTCGCTCTCTTCCACCCTCCTTCGGCTCGTTTCGCTCTCTTCACCCTCCGTCGACTTGTTTCGCTCTCTTTCACCCTCCTTCGTCTCGTTTCGCTCTCTTTCACCCTCCTTCGCCTCGTTTTGCTCTCTTTCTCCATCCTTCGTCTCGGTTCGCTCTCTTTGACCCTCCCTCGTCTCGTTTCGCTCTCTTCCACCCTCCTTCGTCTCGTTTCGCTCTCTTTGACCCTCCTTCGTCTCGTTTCGCTCTCTTCCACCCTCCTTGGTCTCGTTTCACCCTCTTTCACTCTCCTTCGTCTCGTTTCGCTCTGTTTGACCCTCCTTCGTCTCGTTTCGCTCTCTTTCACCCTCCTTCGCTCGTTTCGCTCTCTTTCACCCTCCATCTCCTCGTTTCGCTCTCTTTCACCCTCCATCGTCTCATTTTGCTCTCTATCACCCTTCTTCATCTCGTTTCGCTCTCTTCCACACTCCTTCATCTGGTTTCCCTCTCTTTCAGCCTCCTTCGTCTCGTTTCGCTCTCTTCCACCCTCCATCGTCTCGGTTCGCTCTCTTTCTCCTTCCTTCGCCTCGTTTCACTCTCTTTCACACTCCTTCGTCTCGTTTCGCTCTCTTTCACTCTCCTTCATCTCGTTTCGCTCTCTTCCACCCTCCGTCGTCTTGTTTTGCCCTCTTTCACCCTCCTTCGTCTCGTTTCGCTCTCTTTCACCCTCCTTCGTCTCGTTTCGCTCTCTTTCCACCTCCTTCGCATCGTTTCGCTGTCTTCCACACTCCATCGTCTCGTTTTGCCCTCTTTCACCCTCCTTCGTCTCGGTTCGCTCTCTTTCACCTTCCTTCGTCTCGTTTCACTCTCTTTCACCGTCCTTCGTCTCGTTTCGCTCTCTTTCACCCTCCTTCGTCTCGTTTCGCTCTCTTTCACCTTCCTTCTACTCATTTCACTCTCTTTCACCCTCGTTCGTCTCGGTTAGCTCTCTTTCACCCTCCTTCGTCTCGTTTCGCTCTCTTTCACCCTCCTTCGTCTCGTTTCGCTCTCTTTCACCCTCCTTCGTCTCGTTTCGCTCTCTTTCCACCTCCTTCGCCTCGTTTCGCTCTCTTCCACACTCCATCGTCTCGTTTCGCCCTCTTTCACCCTCCTTCGTCTCGGTTCGCACTCTTTCACCTTCCTTCGTCTCGTTTCACTCTCTTTCACCCTCCTTCGTCTCGTTTCGCTCTCTTTCACCCTCCTTCATCTCGTTCCACTCTCTTTCACCCTCATTCATCTCGTTTCGTTATCTCTCACCCTCCTTCGGCTCGTTTCGCTCTCTTCCACCCTCCTTCATCTCGTTTCGCCCTCTTTCACCCTTATTCATCTCGTTTCATTCTCTTTTACCCTCCTTCGTCTCGTTTCGCACTCTTTCACCTTCCTTCTACTCATTTCGCTCTCTTTCACCCTCGTTCGTCTCGGTTAGCTCCCTTTCACCCTCCTTCGTCTCGTTTCGCTCTCTTTCACCCTCCTTCGTCTCGTTTCGCTCTTTTTCACCCTCCTTCGTCTCGTTTCCCTCTCTTTGAATCTCCTTCGTCTCGTTTCGCTCTCTTCCACTCCGCTTCGTCTCGTTTCGCTCTCTTCCACTCTCCTTTGTCTCGTTTCGCTCTCTTTCACACTCCATCGTCTCGTTTCGCTCTCTTCCACTCTCCTTTGTCTCGTTTCGCTCTCTTTCACCCTCCTTCGTCTCGTTTCGCCCTCTTTCACCCTCCTTCGTCTCGCTTCGCTCTGTTTGACCCTCCTTCATCTCGTTTCGCTCTCTTTCACCCTCCTTCGCCTCGTTTCGCTCTCTTTCACCCTCCTTCGTCTCGTTTCGCTCTCTTCACCCTCTTTCGTCTCGTTTCGCTCTCTTTCCACCTCCTTCGCATCGTTTCGCTCTCTTCCACACTCCATCGTCTCGTTTCGCCCTCTTTCACCCTCCTTCGTCTCGGTTCGCTCTCTTTCACCTTCCTTCGTCTTGTTTCACTCTCTTTCACCCTCCTTCGTCTCGTTTCGCTCTCTTCCACCCTCCTTCGTCTCGTTTCGCTCTCTTTGACCCTCCTTCGTCTCGTTTCGCTCTCTTCCACCCTCCTTCATCTCGTTTCGCTCTCTTTGACACTCCTTCGTCTCGTTTCGCTCTCTTGAACCCTCCTTCATCTCGTTTCGTCCTCTCTCACCCTTCTTCGTCTCGTTTCGCTCTCTTTCACTCTCCTTCATCTCCTTTCGCACTCTTTCGCCCTCCTTCATCTCGTTTCGCTCTCTTCCACCCTCCTTCGGCTCGTTTCGCTCTCTTCACCCTCCGTCGACTTGTTTCGCTCTCTTTCACCCTCCTTCGTCTCGTTTCGCTCTCTTTCACCCTCCTTCGCCTCGTTTTGCTCTCTTTCTCCATCCTTCGTCTCGGTTCGCTCTCTTTGACCCTCCCTCGTCTCGTTTCGCTCTCTTCCACCCTCCTTCGTCTCGTTTCGCTCTCTTTGACCCTCCTTCGTCTCGTTTCGCTCTCTTCCACCCTCCTTGGTCTCGTTTCACCCTCTTTCACTCTCCTTCGTCTCGTTTCGCTCTGTTTGACCCTCCTTCGTCTCGTTTCGCTCTCTTTCACCCTCCTTCGCTCGTTTCGCTCTCTTTCACCCTCCATCTCCTCGTTTCGCTCTCTTTCACCCTCCATCGTCTCATTTTGCTCTCTATCACCCTTCTTCATCTCGTTTCGCTCTCTTCCACACTCCTTCATCTGGTTTCCCTCTCTTTCAGCCTCCTTCGTCTCGTTTCGCTCTCTTCCACCCTCCATCGTCTCGGTTCGCTCTCTTTCTCCTTCCTTCGCCTCGTTTCACACTCTTTCACACTTCTTCGTCTCGTTTCGCTCTCTTTCACTCTCCTTCATCTCGTTTCGCTCTCTTCCACCCTCCGTCGTCTTGTTTTGCCCTCTTTCACCCTCCTTCGTCTCGTTTCGCTCTCTTTCACCCTCCTTCGTCTCGTTTCGCTCTCTTTCCACCTCCTTCGCATCGTTTCGCTGTCTTCCACACTCCATCGTCTCGTTTTGCCCTCTTTCACCCTCCTTCGTCTCGGTTCGCTCTCTTTCACCTTCCTTCGTCTCGTTTCACTCTCTTTCACCGTCCTTCGTCTCGTTTCGCTCTCTTTCACCCTCCTTCGTCTCGTTTCGCTCTCTTTCACCTTCCTTCTACTCATTTCACTCTCTTTCACCCTCGTTCGTCTCGGTTAGCTCTCTTTCACCCTGCTTCGTCTCGTTGCGCTCTCTTTCACCCTCCTTCGTCTCGTTTCGCTCTCTTTCACCCTCCTTCGTCTCGTTTCGCTCTCTTTCCACCTCCTTCGCCTCGTTTCGCTCTCTTCCACACTCCATCGTCTCGTTTCGCCCTCTTTCACCCTCCTTCGTCTCGGTTCGCACTCTTTCACCTTCCTTCGTCTCGTTTCACTCTCTTTCACCCTCCTTCGTCTCGTTTCGCTCTCTTTCACCCTCCTTCATCTCGTTCCACTCTCTTTCACCCTCATTCATCTCGTTTCGTTATCTCTCACCCTCCTTCGGCTCGTTTCGCTCTCTTCCACCCTCCTTCATCTCGTTTCGCCCTCTTTCACCCTTATTCATCTCGTTTCATTCTCTTTTACCCTCCTTCGTCTCGTTTCGCACTCTTTCACCTTCCTTCTACTCATTTCGCTCTCTTTCACCCTCGTTCGTCTCGGTTAGCTCTCTTTCACCCTCCTTCGTCTCGTTTCGCTCTCTTTCACCCTCCTTCGTCTCGTTTCGCTCTTTTTCACCCTCCTTCGTCTCGTTTCCCTCTCTTTGAATCTCCTTCGTCTCGTTTCGCTCTCTTCCACTCCGCTTCGTCTCGTTTCGCTCTCTTCCACTCTCCTTTGTCTCGTTTCGCTCTCTTTCACACTCCATCGTCTCGTTTCGCTCTCTTCCACTCTCCTTTGTCTCGTTTCGCTCTCTTTCACCCTCCTTCGTCTCGTTTCGCCCTCTTTCACCCTCCTTCGTCTCGCTTCGCTCTGTTTGACCCTCCTTCATCTCGTTTCGCTCTCTTTCACCCTCCTTCGCCTCGTTTCGCTCTCTTTCACCCTCCTTCGTCTCGTTTCGCTCTCTTCACCCTCTTTCGTCTCGTTTCGCTCTCTTTCCACCTCCTTCGCATCGTTTCGCTCTCTTCCACACTCCATCGTCTCGTTTCGCCCTCTTTCACCCTCCTTCGTCTCGGTTCGCTCTCTTTCACCTTCCTTCGTCTTGTTTCACTCTCTTTCACCCTCCTTCGTCTCGTTTCGCTCTCTTCCACCCTCCTTCGTCTCGTTTCGCTCTCTTTGACCCTCCTTCGTCTCGTTTCGCTCTCTTCCACCCTCCTTCATCTCGTTTCGCTCTCTTTGACACTCCTTCGTCTCGTTTCGCTCTCTTGAACCCTCCTTCATCTCGTTTCGTCCTCTCTCACCCTTCTTCGTCTCGTTTCGCTCTCTTTCACTCTCCTTCATCTCCTTTCGCACTCTTTCGCCCTCCTTCATCTCGTTTCGCTCTCTTCCACCCTCCTTCGGCTCGTTTCGCTCTCTTCACCCTCCGTCGACTTGTTTCGCTCTCTTTCACCCTCCTTCGTCTCGTTTCGCTCTCTTTCACCCTCCTTCGCCTCGTTTTGCTCTCTTTCTCCATCCTTCGTCTCGGTTCGCTCTCTTTGACCCTCCCTCGTCTCGTTTCGCTCTCTTCCACCCTCCTTCGTCTCGTTTCGCTCTCTTTGACCCTCCTTCGTCTCGTTTCGCTCTCTTCCACCCTCCTTGGTCTCGTTTCACCCTCTTTCACTCTCCTTCGTCTCGTTTCGCTCTGTTTGACCCTCCTTCGTCTCGTTTCGCTCTCTTTCACCCTCCTTCGCTCGTTTCGCTCTCTTTCACCCTCCATCTCCTCGTTTCGCTCTCTTTCACCCTCCATCGTCTCATTTTGCTCTCTATCACCCTTCTTCATCTCGTTTCGCTCTCTTCCACACTCCTTCATCTGGTTTCCCTCTCTTTCAGCCTCCTTCGTCTCGTTTCGCTCTCTTCCACCCTCCATCGTCTCGGTTCGCTCTCTTTCTCCTTCCTTCGCCTCGTTTCACACTCTTTCACACTTCTTCGTCTCGTTTCGCTCTCTTTCACTCTCCTTCATCTCGTTTCGCTCTCTTCCACCCTCCGTCGTCTTGTTTTGCCCTCTTTCACCCTCCTTCGTCTCGTTTCGCTCTCTTTCACCCTCCTTCGTCTCGTTTCGCTCTCTTTCCACCTCCTTCGCATCGTTTCGCTGTCTTCCACACTCCATCGTCTCGTTTTGCCCTCTTTCACCCTCCTTCGTCTCGGTTCGCTCTCTTTCACCTTCCTTCGTCTCGTTTCACTCTCTTTCACCGTCCTTCGTCTCGTTTCGCTCTCTTTCACCCTCCTTCGTCTCGTTTCGCTCTCTTTCACCTTCCTTCTACTCATTTCACTCTCTTTCACCCTCGTTCGTCTCGGTTAGCTCTCTTTCACCCTCCTTCGTCTCGTTTCGCTCTCTTTCACCCTCCTTCGTCTCGTTTCGCTCTCTTTCACCCTCCTTCGTCTCGTTTCGCTCTCTTTCCACCTCCTTCGCCTCGTTTCGCTCTCTTCCACACTCCATCGTCTCGTTTCGCCCTCTTTCACCCTCCTTCGTCTCGGTTCGCACTCTTTCACCTTCCTTCGTCTCGTTTCACTCTCTTTCACCCTCCTTCGTCTCGTTTCGCTCTCTTTCACCCTCCTTCATCTCGTTCCACTCTCTTTCACCCTCATTCATCTCGTTTCGTTATCTCTCACCCTCCTTCGGCTCGTTTCGCTCTCTTCCACCCTCCTTCATCTCGTTTCGCCCTCTTTCACCCTTATTCATCTCGTTTCATTCTCTTTTACCCTCCTTCGTCTCGTTTCGCACTCTTTCACCTTCCTTCTACTCATTTCGCTCTCTTTCACCCTCGTTCGTCTCGGTTAGCTCTCTTTCACCCTCCTTCGTCTCGTTTCGCT
Source organism: Scyliorhinus torazame (assembly GCF_047496885.1). Classification (NCBI taxonomy): domain Eukaryota; kingdom Metazoa; phylum Chordata; class Chondrichthyes; order Carcharhiniformes; family Scyliorhinidae; genus Scyliorhinus; species Scyliorhinus torazame. The sequence goes on along the minus strand of NC_092725.1, from coordinate 901,416 downwards.
CTCTTTCACCCTCCTTCGTCTCGTTTCGCTCTTTTTCACCCTCCTTCGTCTCGTTTCCCTCTCTTTGAATCTCCTTCGTCTCGTTTCGCTCTCTTCCACTCCGCTTCGTCTCGTTTCGCTCTCTTCCACTCTCCTTTGTCTCGTTTCGCTCTCTTTCACACTCCATCGTCTCGTTTCGCTCTCTTCCACTCTCCTTTGTCTCGTTTCGCTCTCTTTCACCCTCCTTCGTCTCGTTTCGCCCTCTTTCACCCTCCTTCGTCTCGCTTCGCTCTGTTTGACCCTCCTTCATCTCGTTTCGCTCTCTTTCACCCTCCTTCGCCTCGTTTCGCTCTCTTTCACCCTCCTTCGTCTCGTTTCGCTCTCTTCACCCTCTTTCGTCTCGTTTCGCTCTCTTTCCACCTCCTTCGCATCGTTTCGCTCTCTTCCACACTCCATCGTCTCGTTTCGCCCTCTTTCACCCTCCTTCGTCTCGGTTCGCTCTCTTTCACCTTCCTTCGTCTTGTTTCACTCTCTTTCACCCTCCTTCATCTCGTTTCGCTCTCTTCCACCCTCCTTCGTCTCGTTTCGCTCTCTTTGACCCTCCTTCGTCTCGTTTCGCTCTCTTCCACCCTCCTTCGTCTCGTTTCGCTCTCTTTGACACTCCTTCGTCTCGTTTCGCTCTCTTGAACCCTCCTTCATCTCGTTTCGTCCTCTCTCACCCTTCTTCGTCTCGTTTCGCTCTCTTTCACTCTCCTTCATCTCCTTTCGCACTCTTTCGCCCTCCTTCATCTCGTTTCGCTCTCTTCCACCCTCCTTCGGCTCGTTTCGCTCTCTTCACCCTCCGTCGACTTGTTTCGCTCTCTTTCACCCTCCTTCGTCTCGTTTCGCTCTCTTTCACCCTCCTTCGCCTCGTTTCGCTCTCTTTCTCCATCCTTCGTCTCGGTTCGCTCTCTTTGACCCTCCCTCGTCTCGTTTCGCTCTCTTCCACCCTCCTTCGTCTCGTTTCGCTCTCTTTGACCCTCCTTCGTCTCGTTTCGCTCTCTTCCACCCTCCTTGGTCTCGTTTCACCCTCTTTCACTCTCCTTCGTCTCGCTTCGCTCTGTTTGACCCTCCTTCGTCTCGTTTCGCTCTCTTTCACCCTCCTTCGCTCGTTTCGCTCTCTTTCACCCTCCATCTCCTCGTTTCGCTCTCTTTCACCCTCCATCGTCTCATTTTGCTCTCTATCACCCTTCTTCATCTCGTTTCGCTCTCTTCCACACTCCTTCATCTGGTTTCCCTCTCTTTCAGCCTCCTTCGTCTCGTTTCGCTCTCTTCCACCCTCCATCGTCTCGGTTCGCTCTCTTTCTCCTTCCTTCGCCTCGTTTCACACTCTTTCACACTCCTTCGTCTCGTTTCGCTCTCTTTCACTCTCCTTCATCTCGTTTCGCTCTCTTCCACCCTCCGTCGTCTTGTTTTGCCCTCTTTCACCCTCCTTCGTCTCGTTTCGCTCTCTTTCACCCTCCTTCGTCTCGTTTCGCTCTCTTTCCACCTCCTTCGCATCGTTTCGCTGTCTTCCACACTCCATCGTCTCGTTTTGCCCTCTTTCACCCTCCTTCGTCTCGGTTCGCTCTCTTTCACCTTCCTTCGTCTCGTTTCACTCTCTTTCACCGTCCTTCGTCTCGTTTCGCTCTCTTTCACCCTCCTTCGTCTCGTTTCGCTCTCTTTCACCTTCCTTCTACTCATTTCACTCTCTTTCACCCTCGTTCGTCTCGGTTAGCTCTCTTTCACCCTCCTTCGTCTCGTTTCGCTCTCTTTCACCCTCCTTCGTCTCGTTTCGCTCTCTTTCACCCTCCTTCGTCTCGTTTCGCTCTCTTTCCACCTCCTTCGCCTCGTTTCGCTCTCTTCCACACTCCATCGTCTCGTTTCGCCCTCTTTCACCCTCCTTCGTCTCGGTTCGCACTCTTTCACCTTCCTTCGTCTCGTTTCACTCTCTTTCACCCTCCTTCGTCTCGTTTCGCTCTCTTTCACCCTCCTTCATCTCGTTCCACTCTCTTTCACCCTCATTCATCTCGTTTCGTTATCTCTCACCCTCCTTCGGCTCGTTTCGCTCTCTTCCACCCTCCTTCATCTCGTTTCGCCCTCTTTCACCCTTATTCATCTCGTTTCATTCTCTTTTACCCTCCTTCGTCTCGTTTCGCTCTCTTTCACCCTCCTTCGTCTCGTTTCGCTCTTTTTCACCCTCCTTCGTCTCGTTACCCTCTCTTTGACCCTCCTTCGTCTCGCTTCGCTCTCTTCCACTCCCCTTCGTCTCGTTTCGCTCTCTTCCACTCTCCTTCATCTCGGTTCGCTCTCTTTCTCCTTCCTTCGTCTCGTTTCACTCTCTTTCGCCCTCCTTCATCTCGTTTCGCTCTCTTCCACCCTCCTTCATCTCGTTTCACTCTCTTCACCCTCCGTCGACTTGTTTCGTCTCTTTCACCCTCCTTCGTCTCGTTTCGCTCTCTTTCACCATCCTTCGCCTCGTTTTTCTCTCCTTCACCCTCCTTCGTCTCGGTTCGCTCTCTCTCCCCCTCCTTCGTCTTGTTTCGCTCTCTTTCACCCTCCTTCATCTCGTTTTGCACTCTTTCACCCTCCTTCATCTCGTTTCGCTCTCTTCCACCCTCCTTCGTCTCGTTTCGCCCTCTTTCACCCTCCTTCGTCTCGTTTCGCTCTGTTTGAGACTCCTTCGTCTCGTTTCGCTCTTTTTCACCCTCCTTCACCTCGTTTCGCTCTCTTTCACCCTCCTTCGTCTCGTTTCGCTCTCTTTCACCCTCCTTCATCTCGTTCCACTCTCTTTCACCCTCATTCATCTCGTTTCGCTATCTCTCACCCTCCTTCGTCTGGTTTCGCTCTCTTCCACCCTCCTTCGTCTCGTTTCTCCCTCTTTCACCCTTATTCATCTCGTTTCGCTCTCTTTTACCCTCCTTCGTCTCGTTTTGCTCTCTTTCACCCTCCTTCGTCTCGTTTCGCTCTCTTTCACCCTCCTTCGTCTCGGTTAGCTCTCTTTCACCCTCCTTCGTCTCGTTTCGCTCTCTTTCACCCTCCTTCGTCTCGTTTCGCTCTTTTTCACCCTCCTTCGTCTCGTTTCCCTCTCTTTGACCCTCCTTCGTCTTGTTTCGCTCTCTTCCACTCCACTTCGTCTCGTTTCGCTCTCTTCCACTCTCCTTCATCTCGGTTCGCTCTCTTTCTCCTTCCTTCGTCTCGTTTCACTCTCTTTTACACTCCTTCGTCTCGTTTCGCTCTCTTCCACTCTCCTTTGTCTCGTTTCGCTCTCTTTCACCGTCCTTCGTCTCGTTTCGCCCTCTTTCACCCTCCTTCGTCTCGATTCGCTCTGTTTGACCCTCCTTCATCTCGTTTCGCTCTCTTTCACCCTCCTTCGTCTCGTTTCGCTCTTTTTCACCCTCCTTCGTCTCGTTACCCTCTCTTTGACCCTCCTTCGTCTCGCTTCGCCCTCTTCCACTCCACTTCGTCTCGTTTCGCTCTCTTCCACTCTCCTTCATCTCGGTTCGCTCTCTTTCTCCTTCCTTCGTCTCGTTTCACTCTCTTTCGCCCTCCTTCATCTCGTTTCGCTCTCTTCCACCCTCCTTCATTTTGTTTCGCTCTCTTCACCCTCCGTCGACTTGTTTCGTCTCTTTCAACCTCCTTCGTCTCGTTTCGCTCTCTTTCACCCTCCTTCGCCTCGTTTTTCTCTCCTTCACCCTCCTTCGTCTCGGTTCGCTCTCTTTCCCCCTCCTTCGTCTTGTTTCGCTCTCTTTCACCCTCCTTCATCTCGTTTCGCGGTCTCTCACCCTCCTTCGTCTCGTTTCGCTCTCTTTCACTCTCCTTCATCTCGTTTCGCTCTCTTTCACCCTCCGTCGTCTCGTTTTGCACCCTTTCACCCTCCTTCATCTCGTTTCGCTCTCTTCCACCCTCCTTCGTCTCGTTTCGCCCTCTTTCACCCTCCTTCGTCTCGTTTCGCTCTGTTTGACACTCCTTCGTCTCGTTTCGCTCTTTTTCACCCTCCTTCACCTCGTTTCGCTCTCTTTCACCCTCCTTCGTCGCGTTTCGCTCTCTTTCACCCTCCTTCGTCTCGTTTCGCTCTCTTTCAGCCTCCCTCGTCTCGTTTCGCTCTCTTTCACCATCCTTCGTCTCGTTTCGCTCTCTTCTACCCTTCTTCGTATCGTTTCGCCCTCTTTCACCCTTCTTCATCTCGTTTGGCTCTCTTTCACCCACCTTCGTCTCGTTTCACTCTCTTTCACCCTCCTTCGTCTCGTTTCGCTCTCTTTCACCTTCCTTCATCTCGTTTCGCTCTCTTTCACCCTTCTTTGTCTTGTTTCGCTCTCTTTCACCCTCCTTCATCTCGTTTCGCTCTGTTTGACCCTCCTTCGTCTCGTTTCGCTCTCTTTCACCCTCCTTCGCCCCGTTTCGCTCTCTTTCACCCTCCTTCGTCTCGTTTTGCTCTCTTTCACCCTCCTTCGTCTCGTTTCGCTCTCTTTCCACCTCCTTCGCATCGTTTCGCTGTCTTCCACACTCCATCGTCTCGTTTTGCCCTGTTTCACCCTCCTTCGTCTCGGTTCGCTCTCTTTCACCTTCCTTCGTCTCGTTTCACTCTCTTTCACCGTCCTTCGTCTCGTTTCGCTCTCTTTCACCCTCCTTCATCTCGTTCCACTCTCTTTCACCCTCATTCATCTCGTTTCGCTATCTCTCACCCTCCTTCGTCTGGTTTCGCTCTCTTCCACCCTCCTTCGTCTCGTTTCTCCCTCTTTCACCCTTATTCATCTAGTTTCGCTCTCTTTTACCCTATTTCGTCTCGTTTCGCTCTCTTTCACCCTCCTTCGTCTCGTTTCGCTCTCTTTCACATTCCTTCGTCTCGTTTCGCTCTCTTTCACCCTCCATTGTCTTGTTTCACTCTCTTTCACCCTCCTTCGTCTCGTTTGGCTCTCTTTCACCCTCCTTCGTCTCGTTTCGCACTCTTTCACCTTCCTTCTACTCATTTCGCCCTCTTTCACCCTCGTTCGTCTCGGTTAGCTCTCTTTCACCCTCCTTCGTCTCGTTTCGCTCTCTTTCACCCTCCTTCGTCTCGTTTCGCTCTTTTTCACCCTCCTTCGTCTCGTTTCCCTCTCTTTGAATCTCCTTCGTCTCGTTTCGCTCTCTTCCACTCCGCTTCGTCTCGTTTCGCTCTCTTCCACTCTCCTTCGTCTCGTTTCGCTCTCTTTCACTCTCCTTTGTCTCGTTTCGCTCTCTTTCACCCTCCTTCGTCTCGTTTCGCCCTCTTTCACCCTCCTTCGTCTCGCTTCGCTCTGTTTGACCCTCCTTCATCTCGTTTCGCTCTCTTTCACCCTCCTTCGCCTCGTTTCGCTCTCTTTCACCCTCCTTCGTCTCGTTTCGCTCTCTTCACCCTCTTTCGTCTCGTTTCGCTCTCTTTCCACCTCCTTCGCATCGTTTCGCTCTCTTCCACACTCCATCGTCTCGTTTCGCCCTCTTTCACCCTCCTTCGTCTCGGTTCGCTCTCTTTCACCTTCCTTCGTCTTGTTTCACTCTCTTTCACCCTCCTTCGTCTCGTTTCGCTCTCTTCCACCCTCCTTCGTCTCGTTTCGCTCTCTTTGACCCTCCTTCGTCTCGTTTCGCTCTCTTCCACCCTCCTTCGTCTCGTTTCGCTCTCTTTGACACTCCTTCGTCTCGTTTCGCTCTCTTGAACCCTCCTTCATCTCGTTTCGTCCTCTCTCACCCTTCTTCGTCTCGTTTCGCTCTCTTTCACTCTCCTTCATCTCCTTTCGCACTCTTTCGCCCTCCTTCATCTCGTTTCGCTCTCTTCCACCCTCCTTCGGCTCGTTTCGCTCTCTTCACCCTCCGTCGACTTGTTTCGCTCTCTTTCACCCTCCTTCGTCTCGTTTCGCTCTCTTTCACCCTCCTTCGCCTCGTTTTGCTCTCTTTCTCCATCCTTCGTCTCGGTTCGCTCTCTTTGACCCTCCCTCGTCTCGTTTCGCTCTCTTCCACCCTCCTTCGTCTCGTTTCGCTCTGTTTGACCCTCCTTCGTCTCGTTTCGCTCTCTTTCACCCTCCTTCGCTCGTTTCGCTCTCTTTCACCCTCCATCTCCTCGTTTCGCTCTCTTTCACCCTCCATCGTCTCATTTTGCTCTCTATCACCCTTCTTCATCTCGTTTCGCTCTCTTCCACACTCCTTCATCTGGTTTCCCTCTCTTTCAGCCTCCTTCGTCTCGTTTCGCTCTCTTCCACCCTCCATCGTCTCGGTTCGCTCTCTTTCTCCTTCCTTCGCCTCGTTTCACTCTCTTTCACACTCCTTCGTCTCGTTTCGCTCTCTTTCACTCTCCTTCATCTCGTTTCGCTCTCTTCCACCCTCCGTCGTCTTGTTTTGCCCTCTTTCACCCTCCTTCGTCTCGTTTCGCTCTCTTTCACCCTCCTTCGTCTCGTTTCGCTCTCTTTCCACCTCCTTCGCATCGTTTCGCTGTCTTCCACACTCCATCGTCTCGTTTTGCCCTCTTTCACCCTCCTTCGTCTCGGTTCGCTCTCTTTCACCTTCCTTCGTCTCGTTTCACTCTCTTTCACCGTCCTTCGTCTCGTTTCGCTCTCTTTCACCCTCCTTCGTCTCGTTTCGCTCTCTTTCACCCTCCTTCGTCTCGTTTCGCTCTTTTTCACCCTCCTTCGTCTCGTTTCCCTCTCTTTGAATCTCCTTCGTCTCGTTTCGCTCTCTTCCACTCCGCTTCGTCTCGTTTCGCTCTCTTCCACTCTCCTTCGTCTCGTTTCGCTCTCTTACACACTCCTTCGTCTCGTTTCGCTCTCTTCCACTCTCCTTTGTCTCGTTTCGCTCTCTTTCACCCTCCTTCGTCTCGTTTCGCCCTCTTTCACCCTCCTTCGTCTCGCTTCGCTCTGTTTGACCCTCCTTCATCTCGTTTCGCTCTCTTTCACCCTCCTTCGCCTCGTTTCGCTCTCTTTCACCCTCCTTCGTCTCGTTTCGCTCTCTTCACCCTCTTTCGTCTCGTTTCGCTCTCTTTCCACCTCCTTCGCATCGTTTCGCTCTCTTCCACACTCCATCGTCTCGTTTCGCCCTCTTTCACCCTCCTTCGTCTCGGTTCGCTCTCTTTCACCTTCCTTCGTCTTGTTTCACTCTCTTTCACCCTCCTTCGTCTCGTTTCGCTCTCTTCCACCCTCCTTCGTCTCGTTTCGCTCCCTTTGACCCTCCTTCGTCTCGTTTCGCTCTCTTCCACCCTCCTTCGTCTCGTTTCGCTCTCTTTGACACTCCTTCGTCTCGTTTCGCTCTCTTGAACCCTCCTTCATCTCGTTTCGTCCTCTCTCACCCTTCTTCGTCTCGTTTCGCTCTCTTTCACTCTCCTTCATCTCCTTTCGCACTCTTTCGCCCTCCTTCATCTCGTTTCGCTCTCTTCCACCCTCCTTCGGCTCGTTTCGCTCTCTTCACCCTCCGTCGACTTGTTTCGCTCTCTTTCACCCTCCTTCGTCTCGTTTCGCTCTCTTTCACCCTCCTTCGCCTCGTTTTGCTCTCTTTCTCCATCCTTCGTCTCGGTTCGCTCTCTTTGACCCTCCCTCGTCTCGTTTCGCTCTCTTCCACCCTCCTTCGTCTCGTTTCGCTCTGTTTGACCCTCCTTCGTCTCGTTTCGCTCTCTTTCACCCTCCTTCGCTCGTTTCGCTCTCTTTCACCCTCCATCTCCTCGTTTCGCTCTCTTTCACCCTCCATCGTCTCATTTTGCTCTCTATCACCCTTCTTCATCTCGTTTCGCTCTCTTCCACACTCCTTCATCTGGTTTCCCTCTCTTTCAGCCTCCTTCGTCTCGTTTCGCTCTCTTCCACCCTCCATCGTCTCGGTTCGCTCTCTTTCTCCTTCCTTCGCCTCGTTTCACTCTCTTTCACACTCCTTCGTCTCGTTTCGCTCTCTTTCACTCTCCTTCATCTCGTTTCGCTCTCTTCCACCCTCCGTCGTCTTGTTTTGCCCTCTTTCACCCTCCTTCGTCTCGTTTCGCTCTCTTTCACCCTCCTTCGTCTCGTTTCGCTCTCTTTCCACCTCCTTCGCATCGTTTCGCTGTCTTCCACACTCCATCGTCTCGTTTTGCCCTCTTTCACCCTCCTTCGTCTCGGTTCGCTCTCTTTCACCTTCCTTCGTCTCGTTTCACTCTCTTTCACCGTCCTTCGTCTCGTTTCGCTCTCTTTCACCCTCCTTCGTCTCGTTTCGCTCTCTTTCACCTTCCTTCTACTCATTTCGCTCTCTTTCACCCTCGTTCGTCTCGGTTAGCTCTCTTTCACCCTCCTTCGTCTCGTTTCGCTCTCTTTCACCCTCCTTCGTCTCGTTTCGCTCTCTTTCACCATCCTTCGTCTCGTTTCGCTCTCTTTCCACCTCCTTCGCCTCGTTTCGCTCTCTTCCACACTCCATCGTCTCGTTTCGCCCTCTTTCACCCTCCTTCGTCTCGGTTCGCACTCTTTCACCTTCCTTCGTCTCGTTTCACTCTCTTTCACCCTCCTTCGTCTCGTTTCGCTCTCTTTCACCCTCCTTCATCTCGTTCCACTCTCTTTCACCCTCATTCATCTCGTTTCGCTATCTCTCACCCTCCTTCGTCTCGTTTCGCTCTCTTCCACCCTCCTTCATCTCGTTTCGCCCTCTTTCACCCTTATTCATCTCGTTTCATTCTCTTTTACCCTCCTTCGTCTCGTTTCGCTCTCTTTCACCCTCCTTCGTCTCGTTTCGCTCTTTTTCACCCTCCTTCGTCTCGTTACCCTCTCTTTGACCCTCCTTCGTCTCGCTTCGCTCTCTTCCACTCCCCTTCGTCTCGTTTCGCTCTCTTCCACTCTCCTTCATCTCGGTTCGCTCTCTTTCTCCTTCCTTCGTCTCGTTTCACTCTCTTTCGCCCTCCTTCATCTCGTTTCGCTCTCTTCCACCCTCCTTCATTTCGTTTCGCTCTCTTCACCCTCCGTCGACTTGTTTCGTCTCTTTCACCCTCCTTCGTCTCGTTTCGCTCTCTTTCACCCTCCTGCGCCTCGTTTTTCTCTCCTTCACCCTCCTTCGTCTCGGTTCGCTCTCTTTCCCCCTCCTTCGTCTTGTTTCGCTCTCTTTCACCCTCCTTCATCTCGTTTTGCACTCTTTCACCCTCCTTCATCTCGTTTCGCTCTCTTCCACCCTCCTTCGTCTCGTTTCGCCCTCTTTCACCCTCCTTCGTCTCGTTTCGCTCTGTTTGAGACTCCTTCGTCTCGTTTCGCTCTTTTTCACCCTCCTTCACCTCGTTTCGCTCTCTTTCACCCTCCTTCATCTCATTTCGCCCTCTTTCACTCTTCTTCATCTCGTTTCGCTCTCTTTCACCCACCTTCATCTCGTTTCACTCTCTTTCACCCTCCTTCGTCTCGTTTCGCTCTCTTTCACCTTCCTTCATCTCGTTTCGCTCTCTTTCACCCTTCTTTGTCTTGTTTCGCTCTCTTTCACCCTCCTTCATCTCGTTTCGCCCTCTTTCACCCTCCTTCGTCTCGTTTCGCTCTGTTTGACCCTCCTTCGTCTCGTTTCGCTCTCTTTCAGCCTCCTTCGTCTCGTTTCGCTCTCTTTCACCATCCTTCGTCTCGTTTCGCTCTCTTCTACCCTTTTTCGTCTCGTTTCGCCCTCTTTCACCCTTCTTCATCTCGTTTCGCTCTCTTTCACCCACCTTCGTCTCGTTTCACTCTCTTTCACCCTCCTTCGTCTCGTCTCGCTCTTTCACCTTCCTTCGTCTCGTTTCGCTCTCTTTCACCCTTCTTTGTCTTGTTTCGCTCTCTTTCACCCTCCTTCATCTCGTTTCGCCCTCTTTCACCCTCCTTCGTCTCGGTTCGCTCTCTTTCACCTTCCTTCGTCTCGTTTCACTCTCTTTCACCCTCCTTCGTCTCGTTTCGCTCTCTTTCACCCTCCTTCATCTCGTTCCGCTATCTCTCACCCTCCTTCGTCTCGTTTCGCTCTCTTCCACCCTCCTTCGTCTCGTTTCGCCCTCTTTCACCCTTATTCATCTCGTTTCGCTCTCTTTTACCCTCCTTTGTCTCGTTTCGCTCTCTTTCACCCTCCTTCGTCTCGTTTCGCTCTTTTTCACCCTCCTTCGTCTCGTTACCCTCTCTTTGACCCTCCTTCGTCTCGCTTCGCTCTCTTCCACTCCCCTTCGTCTCGTTTCGCTCTCTTCCACTCTCCTTCATCTCGGTTCGCTCTCTTTCTCCTTCCTTCGTCTCGTTTCACTCTCTTTCGCCCTCCTTCATCTCGTTTCGCTCTCTTCCACCCTCCTTCATTTCGTTTCGCTCTCTTCACCCTCCGTCGACTTGTTTCGTCTCTTTCACCCGCCTTCGTCTCGTTTCCCTCTCTTTCACCCTCCTTCGCCTCGTTTTTCTCTCCTTCACCCTCCTTCGTCTCGGTTCGCTCTCTTTCCCTCTCCTTCGTCTTGTTTCGCTCTCTTTCACCCTCCTTCATCTCGTTTCGCGGTCTCTCACCCTCCTTCGTCTCGTTTCGCTCTCTTTCACGCTCCTTCATCTCGTTTCGCTCTCTTTCACCCTCCGTCGTCTCGTTTTGCACTCTTTCACCCTCCTTCATCTCGTTTCGCTCTCTTTCACCCTCCTTCGTCTCGTTTCGCCCTCTTTCACCCTCCTTCGTCTCGTTTCGCTCTGTTTGACACTCCTTCGTCTCGTTTCGCTCTTTTTCACCCTCCTTCACCTCGTTTCGCTCTCTTTCACCCTCCTTCGTCGCGTTTCGCTCTCTTTCACCCTCCTTCGTCTCGTTTCGCTCTCTTTCAGCCTCCTTCGTCTCGTTTCGCTCTCTTTCACCATCCTTCGTCTTGTTTCGCTCTCTTCTACCCTTCTTCGTCTCGTTTCGCCCTCTTTCACCCGTCTTCATCTCGTTTCGCTCTCTTTCACCCACCTTCGTCTCGTTTCGCTCTGTTTGACCCTCCATCGTCTTGTTTCGCTCTCTTTCACCCTCCTTCTCCCCGTTTAGCTCTCTTTCACCCTCCTTCATCTCGTTTCGCTCTCTTTCACCCTCCTTCGTCTCGTTTCGCTCTCTTTCCACCTCCTTCGCCTCGTTTCGCTGTCTTCCACACTCCATCGTCTCGTTTTGCCCTCTTTCACCCTCCTTCGTCTCGGTTCGCTCTCTTTCACCTTCCTTTGTCTCGTTTCACTCTCTTTCACCGTCCTTCGTCTCGTTTCGCTCTCTTTCACCCTCCTTCATCTCGTTCCACTCTCTTTCACCCTCATTCATCTCGTTTCGCTATCTCTCACCCTCCTTCGTCTGGTTTCGCTCTCTTCCACCCTCCTTCGTCTCGTTTCTCCCTCTTTCACCCTTATTCATCTCGTTTCGCTCTCTTTTACCCTCCTTCGTCTCGTTTCGCTCTCTTTCACCCTCCTTCGTCTCGTTTCGCTCTCTTTCACCTTCCTTCGTCTCGTTTCGCTCTCTTTCACCCTCCATTTTCTTGTTTCACTCCGTTTCACCCTCCTTCGTCTCGTTTCGCTCTCTTTCACCTTCCTTCTACTCATTTCGCTCTCTTTCACCCTCCTTCGTCTCGGTTAGCTCTCTTTCACCCTCCTTCGTCTCGTTTCGCTCTCTTTCACCCTCCTTCGTCTCGTTTCGCTCTTTTTCACCCTCCTTCGTCTCGTTTCCCTCTCTTTGACCCTCCTTCGTCTTGTTTCGCTCTCTTCCACTCCACTTCGTCTCGTTTCGCTCTCATCCACTCTCCTTCATTTCGGTTCGCTCTCTTTCTCCTTCCTTCGTCTCGTTTCACTCTCTTTTACACTCCTTTGTCTCGTTTCGCTCTCTTCCACTCTCCTTTGTCTCGTTTCGCTCTCTTTCACCCTCCTTCGTCTCGTTTCGCCCTCTTTCACCCTCCTTCGTCTCGATTCGCTCTGTTTGACCCTCCTTCATCTCGTTTCGCTCTCTTTCACCCTCCTTCGTCTCGTTTCGCTCTTTTTCACCCTCCTTCGTCTCGTTACCCTCTCTTTGACCCTCCTTCGTCTCGCTTCGCTCTCTTCCACTCCACTTCGTCTCGTTTCGCTCTCTTCCACTCTCCTTCATCTCGGTTCGCTCTCTTTCTCCTTCCTTCGTCTCGTTTCACTCTCTTTCGCCCTCCTTCATCTCGTTTCGCTCTCTTCCACCCTCCTTCATTTTGTTTCGCTCTCTTCACCCTCCGTCGACTTGTTTCGTCTCTTTCAACCTCCTTCGTCTCGTTTCGCTCTCTTTCACCCTCCTTCGCCTCGTTTTTCTCTCCTTCACCCTCCTTCGTCTCGGTTCGCTCTCTTTCCCCCTCCTTCGTCTTGTTTCGCTCTCTTTCACCCTCCTTCATCTCGTTTCGCCCTCTTTCACCCTCCTTCATCTCGTTTCGCTCTGTTTGACCCTCCTTCGTCTCGTTTCGCTCTCTTTCACCCTCCTTCGCCCCGTTTCGCTCTCTTTCACCCTCCTTCGTCTCGTTTTGCTCTCTTTCACCCTCCTTCGTCTCGTTTCGCTCTCTTTCCACCTCCTTCGCATCGTTTCGCTGTCTTCCACACTCCATCGTCTCGTTTTGCCCTGTTTCACCCTCCTTCGTCTCGGTTCGCTCTCTTTCACCTTCCTTCGTCTCGTTTCACTCTCTTTCACCGTCCTTCGTCTCGTTTCGCTCTCTTTCACCCTCCTTCATCTCGTTCCACTCTCTTTCACCCTCATTCATCTCGTTTCGCTATCTCTCACCCTCCTTCGTCTGGTTTCGCTCTCTTCCACCCTCCTTCGTCTCGTTTCTCCCTCTTTCACCCTTATTCATCTAGTTTCGCTCTCTTTTACCCTATTTCGTCTCGTTTCGCTCTCTTTCACCCTCCTTCGTCTCGTTTCGCTCTCTTTCACATTCCTTCGTCTCGTTTCGCTCTCTTTCACCCTCCATTGTCTTGTTTCACTCTCTTTCACCCTCTTTCGTCTCGTTTGGCTCTCTTTCACCCTCCTTCGTCTCGTTTCGCACTCTTTCACCTTCCTTCTACTCATTTCGCTCTCTTTCACCCTCGTTCGTCTCGGTTAGCTCTCTTTCACCCTCCTTCGTCTCGTTTCGCTCTCTTTCACCCTCCTTCGTCTCGTTTCGCTCTTTTTCACCCTCCTTCGTCTCGTTTCCCTCTCTTTGAATCTCCTTCGTCTCGTTTCGCTCTCTTCCACTCCGCTTCATCTCGTTTCGCTCTCTTCCACTCTCCTTTGTCTCGTTTCGCTCTCTTTCACACTCCTTCGTCTCGTTTCGCTCTCTTCCACTCTCCTTTGTCTCGCTTCGCTCTGTTTGACCCTCCTTCATCTCGTTTCGCTCTCTTTCACCCTCCTTCGCCTCGTTTCGCTCTCTTTCACCCTCCTTCGTCTCGTTTCGCTCTCTTCACCCTCTTTCGTCTCGTTTCGCTCTCTTTCCACCTCCTTCGCATCGTTTCGCTCTCTTCCACACTCCATCGTCTCGTTTCGCCCTCTTTCACCCTCCTTCGTCTCGGTTCGCTCTCTTTCACCTTCCTTCGTCTTGTTTCACTCTCTTTCACCCTCCTTCGTCTCGTTTCGCTCTCTTCCACCCTCCTTCGTCTCGTTTCGCTCTCTTTGACCCTCCTTCGTCTCGTTTCGCTCTCTTCCACCCTCCTTCGTCTCGTTTCGCTCTCTTTGACACTCCTTCGTCTCGTTTCGCTCTCTTGAACCCTCCTTCATCTCGTTTCGTCCTCTCTCACCCTTCTTCGTCTCGTTTCGCTCTCTTTCACTCTCCTTCATCTCCTTTCGCACTCTTTCGCCCTCCTTCATCTCGTTTCGCTCTCTTCCACCCTCCTTCGGCTCGTTTCGCTCTCTTCACCCTCCGTCGACTTGTTTCGCTCTCTTTCACCCTCCTTCGTCTCGTTTCGCTCTCTTTCACCCTCCTTCGCCTCGTTTTGCTCTCTTTCTCCATCCTTCGTCTCGGTTCGCTCTCTTTGACCCTCCCTCGTCTCGTTTCGCTCTCTTCCACCCTCCTTCGTCTCGTTTCGCTCTCTTTGACCCTCCTTCGTCTCGTTTCGCTCTCTTCCACCCTCCTTGGTCTCGTTTCACCCTCTTTCACTCTCCTTCGTCTCGTTTCGCTCTGTTTGACCCTCCTTCGTCTCGTTTCGCTCTCTTTCACCCTCCTTCGCTCGTTTCGCTCTCTTTCACCCTCCATCTCCTCGTTTCGCTCTCTTTCACCCTCCATCGTCTCATTTTGCTCTCTATCACCCTTCTTCATCTCGTTTCGCTCTCTTCCACACTCCTTCATCTGGTTTCCCTCTCTTTCAGCCTCCTTCGTCTCGTTTCGCTCTCTTCCACCCTCCATCGTCTCGGTTCGCTCTCTTTCTCCTTCCTTCGCCTCGTTTCACTCTCTTTCACACTCCTTCGTCTCGTTTCGCTCTCTTTCACTCTCCTTCATCTCGTTTCGCTCTCTTCCACCCTCCGTCGTCTTGTTTTGCCCTCTTTCACCCTCCTTCGTCTCGTTTCGCTCTCTTTCACCCTCCTTCGTCTCGTTTCGCTCTCTTTCCACCTCCTTCGCATCGTTTCGCTGTCTTCCACACTCCATCGTCTCGTTTTGCCCTCTTTCACCCTCCTTCGTCTCGGTTCGCTCTCTTTCACCTTCCTTCGTCTCGTTTCACTCTCTTTCACCGTCCTTCGTCTCGTTTCGCTCTCTTTCACCCTCCTTCGTCTCGTTTCGCTCTCTTTCACCTTCCTTCTACTCATTTCACTCTCTTTCACCCTCGTTCGTCTCGGTTAGCTCTCTTTCACCCTCCTTCGTCTCGTTTCGCTCTCTTTCACCCTCCTTCGTCTCGTTTCGCTCTCTTTCACCCTCCTTCGTCTCGTTTCGCTCTCTTTCCACCTCCTTCGCCTCGTTTCGCTCTCTTCCAGACTCCATCGTCTCGTTTCGCCCTCTTTCACCCTCCTTCGTCTCGGTTCGCACTCTTTCACCTTCCTTCGTCTCGTTTCACTCTCTTTCACCCTCCTTCGTCTCGTTTCGCTCTCTTTCACCCTCCTTCATCTCGTTCCACTCTCTTTCACCCTCATTCATCTCGTTTCGTTATCTCTCACCATCCTTCGGCTCGTTTCGCTCTCTTCCACCCTCCTTCATCTCGTTTCGCCCTCTTTCACCCTTATTCATCTCGTTTCATTCTCTTTTACCCTCCTTCGTCTCGTTTCGCTCTCTTTCACCCTCCTTCGTCTCGTTTCGCTCTTTTTCACCCTCCTTCGTCTCGTTACCCTCTCTTTGACCCTCCTTCGTCTCGCTTCGCTCTCTTCCACCCCTTCGTCTCGTTTCGCTCTCTTCCACTCTCCTTCATCTCGGTTCGCTCTCTTTCTCCTTCCTTCATCTCGTTTCACTCTCTTTCGCCCTCCTTCATCTCGTTTCGCTCTCTTCCACCCTCCTTCATCTCGTTTCGCTCTCTTCACCCTCCGTCGACTTGTTTCGTCTCTTTCACCCTCCTTCGTCTCGTTTCGCTCTCTTTCACCCTCCTTCGCCTCGTTTTTCTCTCCTTCACCCTCCTTCGTCTCGGTTCGCTCTCTTTCCCCCTCCTTCGTCTTGTTTCGCTCTCTTTCACCCTCCTTCATCTCGTTTTGCACTCTTTCACCCTCCTTCATCTCGTTTCGCTCTCTTCCACCCTCCTTCGTCTCGTTTCGCCCTCTTTCACCCTCCTTCGTCTCGTTTCGCTCTGTTTGAGACTCCTTCGTCTCGTTTCGCTCTTTTTCACCCTCCTTCACCTCGTTTCGCTCTCTTTCACCCTCCTTCGTCTCGTTTCGCTCTCTTTCACCCTCCTTCATCTCGTTCCACTCTCTTTCACCCTCATTCATCTCGTTTCGCTATCTCTCACCCTCCTTCGTCTGGTTTCGCTCTCTTCCACCCTCCTTCGTCTCGTTTCTCCCTCTTTCACCCTTATTCATCTCGTTTCGCTCTCTTTTACCCTCCTTCGTCTCGTTTTGCTCTCTTTCACCCTCCTTCGTCTCGTTTCGCTCTCTTTCACCTTCCTTCTACTGATTTCGCTCTCTTTCACCCTCCTTCGTCTCGGTTAGCTCTCTTTCACCCTCCTTCGTCTCGTTTCGCTCTCTTTCACCCTCCTTCGTCTCGTTTCGCTCTTTTTCACCCTCCTTCGTCTCGTTTCCCTCTCTTTGACCCTCCTTCGTCTTGTTTCGCTCTCTTCCACTCCACTTCGTCTCGTTTCGCTCTCTTCCACTCTCCTTCATCTCGGTTCGCTCTCTTTCTCCTTCCTTCGTCTCGTTTCACTCTCTTTTACACTCCTTCGTCTCGTTTCGCTCTCTTCCACTCTCCTTTGTCTCGTTTCGCTCTCTTTCACCCTCCTTCATCTCGTTTCGCCCTCTTTCACCCTCCTTCGTCTCGATTCGCTCTGTTTGACCCTCCTTCATCTCGTTTCGCTCTCTTTCACCCTCCTTCGTCTCGTTTCGCTCTTTTTCACCCTCCTTCGTCTCGTTACCCTCTCTTTGACCCTCCTTCGTCTCGCTTCGCTCTCTTCCACTCCACTTCGTCTCGTTTCGCTCTCTTCCACTCTCCTTCATCTCGGTTCGCTCTCTTTCTCCTTCCTTCGTCTCGTTTCACTCTCTTTCGCCCTCCTTCATCTCGTTTCGCTCTCTTCCACCCTCCTTCATTTTGTTTCGCTCTCTTCACCCTCCGTCGACTTGTTTCGTCTCTTTCAACCTCCTTCGTCTCGTTTCGCTCTCTTTCACCCTCCTTCGCCTCGTTTTTCTCTCCTTCACCCTCCTTCGTCTCGGTTCGCTCTCTTTCCCCCTCCTTCGTCTTGTTTCGCTCTCTTTCACCCTCCTTCATCTCGTTTCGCGGTCTCTCACCCTCCTTCGTCTCGTTTCGCTCTCTTTCACTCTCCTTCATCTCGTTTCGCTCTCTTTCACCCTCCGTCGTCTCGTTTTGCACTCTTTCACCCTCCTTCATCTCGTTTCGCTCTCTTCCACCCTCCTTCGTCTCGTTTCGCCCTCTTTCACCCTCCTTCGTCTCGTTTCGCTCTGTTTGACACTCCTTCGTCTCGTTTCGCTCTTTTTCACCCTCCTTCACCTCGTTTCGCTCTCTTTCACCCTCCTTCGTCGCGTTTCGCTCTCTTTCACCCTCCTTCGTCTCGTTTCGCTCTCTTTCAGCCTCCCTCGTCTCGTTTCGCTCTCTTTCACCATCCTTCGTCTCGTTTCGCTCTCTTCTACCCTTCTTCGTCTCGTTTCGCCCTCTTTCACCCTTCTTCATCTCGTTTGGCTCTCTTTCACCCACCTTCGTCTCGTTTCACTCTCTTTCACCCTCCTTCGTCTCGTTTCGCTCTCTTTCACCTTCCTTCATCTCGTTTCGCTCTCTTTCACCCTTCTTTGTCTTGTTTCGCTCTCTTTCACCCTCCTTCATCTCGTTTCGCCCTCTTTCACCCTCCTTCATCTCGTTTCGCTCTGTTTGACCCTCCTTCGTCTCGTTTCGCTCTCTTTCACCCTCCTTCGCCCCGTTTCGCTCTCTTTCACCCTCCTTCGTCTCGTTTTGCTCTCTTTCACCCTCCTTCGTCTCGTTTCGCTCTCTTTCCACCTCCTTCGCATCGTTTCGCTGTCTTCCACACTCCATCGTCTCGTTTTGCCCTGTTTCACCCTCCTTCGTCTCGGTTCGCTCTCTTTCACCTTCCTTCGTCTCGTTTCACTCTCTTTCACCGTCCTTCGTCTCGTTTCGCTCTCTTTCACCCTCCTTCATCTCGTTCCACTCTCTTTCACCCTCATTCATCTCGTTTCGCTATCTCTCACCCTCCTTCGTCTGGTTTCGCTCTCTTCCACCCTCCTTCGTCTCGTTTCTCCCTCTTTCACCCTTATTCATCTAGTTTCGCTCTCTTTTACCCTATTTCGTCTCGTTTCGCTCTCTTTCACCCTCCTTCGTCTGGTTTCGCTCTCTTTCACATTCCTTCGTCTCGTTTCGCTCTCTTTCACCCTCCATTGTCTTGTTTCACTCTCTTTCACCCTCCTTCGTCTCGTTTGGCTCTCTTTCACCCTCCTTCGTCTCGTTTCGCACTCTTTCACCTTCCTTCTACTCATTTCGCTCTCTTTCACCCTCGTTCGTCTCGGTTAGCTCTCTTTCACCCTCCTTCGTCTCGTTTCGCTCTCTTTCACCCTCCTTCGTCTCGTTTCGCTCTTTTTCACCCTCCTTCGTCTCGTTTCCCTCTCTTTGAATCTCCTTCGTCTCGTTTCGCTCTCTTCCACTCCGCTTCGTCTCGTTTCGCTCTCTTCCACTCTCCTTCGTCTCGTTTCGCTCTCTTTCACACTCCTTCGTCTCGTTTCGCTCTCTTCCACTCTCCTTTGTCTCGTTTCGCTCTCTTTCACCCTCCTTCGTCTCGTTTCGCCCTCTTTCACCCTCCTTCGTCTCGCTTCGCTCTGTTTGACCCTCCTTCATCTCGTTTCGCTCTCTTTCACCCTCCTTCGCCTCGTTTCGCTCTCTTTCACCCTCCTTCGTCTCGTTTCGCTCTCTTCACCCTCTTTCGTCTCGTTTCGCTCTCTTTCCACCTCCTTCGCATCGTTTCGCTCTCTTCCACACTCCATCGTCTCGTTTCGCCCTCTTTCACCCTCCTTCGTCTCGGTTCGCTCTCTTTCACCTTCCTTCGTCTTGTTTCACTCTCTTTCACCCTCCTTCGTCTCGTTTCGCTCTCTTCCACCCTCCTTCGTCTCGTTTCGCTCTCTTTGACCCTCCTTCGTCTCGTTTCGCTCTCTTCCACCCTCCTTCGTCTCGTTTCGCTCTCTTTGACACTCCTTCATCTCGTTTCGCTCTCTTGAACCCTCCTTCATCTCGTTTCGTCCTCTCTCACCCTTCTTCGTCTCGTTTCGCTCTCTTTCACTCTCCTTCATCTCCTTTCGCACTCTTTCACCCTCCTTCATCTCGTTTCGCTCTCTTCCACCCTCCTTCGGCTCGTTTCGCTCTCTTCACCCTCCGTCGACTTGTTTCGCTCTCTTTCACCCTCCTTCGTCTCGTTTCGCTCTCTTTCACCCTCCTTCGCCTCGTTTTGCTCTCTTTCTCCATCCTTCGTCTCGGTTCGCTCTCTTTGACCCTCCCTCGTCTCGTTTCGCTCTCTTCCACCCTCCTTCGTCTCGTTTCGCTCTGTTTGACCCTCCTTCGTCTCGTTTCGCTCTCTTTCACCCTCCTTCGCTCGTTTCGCTCTCTTTCACCCTCCATCTCCTCGTTTCGCTCTCTTTCACCCTCCATCGTCTCATTTTGCTCTCTATCACCCTTCTTCATCTCGTTTCGCTCTCTTCCACACTCCTTCATCTGGTTTCCCTCTCTTTCAGCCTCCTTCGTCTCGTTTCGCTCTCTTCCACCCTCCATCGTCTCGGTTCGCTCTCTTTCTCCTTCCTTCGCCTCGTTTCACTCTCTTTCACACTCCTTCGTCTCGTTTCGCTCTCTTTCACTCTCCTTCATCTCGTTTCGCTCTCTTCCACCCTCCGTCGTCTTGTTTTGCCCTCTTTCACCCTCCTTCGTCTCGTTTCGCTCTCTTTCACCCTCCTTCGTCTCGTTTCGCTCTCTTTCCACCTCCTTCGCATCGTTTCGCTGTCTTCCACACTCCATCGTCTCGTTTTGCCCTCTTTCACCCTCCTTCGTCTCGGTTCGCTCTCTTTCACCTTCCTTCGTCTCGTTTCACTCTCTTTCACCGTCCTTCGTCTCGTTTCGCTCTCTTTCACCCTCCTTCGTCTCGTTTCGCTCTCTTTCACCCTCCTTCGTCTCGTTTCGCTCTTTTTCACCCTCCTTCGTCTCGTTTCCCTCTCTTTGAATCTCCTTCGGCTCGTTTCGCTCTCTTCCACTCCGCTTCGTCTCGTTTCGCTCTCTTCCACTCTCCTTCGTCTCGTTTCGCTCTCTTTCACACTCCTTCGTCTCGTTTCGCTCTCTTCCACTCTCCTTTGTCTCGTTTCGCTCTCTTTCACCCTCCTTCGTCTCGTTTCGCCCTCTTTCACCCTCCTTCGTCTCGCTTCGCTCTGTTTGACCCTCCTTCATCTCGTTTCGCTCTCTTTCACCCTCCTTCGCCTCGTTTCGCTCTCTTTCACCCTCCTTCGTCTCGTTTCGCTCTCTTCACCCTCTTTCGTCTCGTTTCGCTCTCTTTCCACCTCCTTCGCATCGTTTCGCTCTCTTCCACACTCCATCGTCTCGTTTCGCCCTCTTTCACCCTCCTTCGTCTCGGTTCGCTCTCTTTCACCTTCCTTCGTCTTGTTTCACTCTCTTTCACCCTCCTTCGTCTCGTTTCGCTCTCTTCCACCCTCCTTCGTCTCGTTTCGCTCTCTTTGACCCTCCTTCGTCTCGTTTCGCTCTCTTCCACCCTCCTTCGTCTCGTTTCGCTCTCTTTGACACTCCTTCGTCTCGTTTCGCTCTCTTGAACCCTCCTTCATCTCGTTTCGTCCTCTCTCACCCTTCTTCGTCTCGTTTCGCTCTCTTTCACTCTCCTTCATCTCCTTTCGCACTCTTTCGCCCTCCTTCATCTCGTTTCGCTCTCTTCCACCCTCCTTCGGCTCGTTTCGCTCTCTTCACCCTCCGTCGACTTGTTTCGCTCTCTTTCACCCTCCTTCGTCTCGTTTCGCTCTCTTTCACCCTCCTTCGCCTCGTTTTGCTCTCTTTCTCCATCCTTCGTCTCGGTTCGCTCTCTTTGACCCTCCCTCGTCTCGTTTCGCTCTCTTCCACCCTCCTTCGTCTCGTTTCGCTCTGTTTCACCCTCCTTCGTCTCGTTTCGCTCTCTTTCACCCTCCTTCGCTCGTTTCGCTCTCTTTCACCCTCCATCTCCTCGTTTCGCTCTCTTTCACCCTCCATCGTCTCATTTTGCTCTCTATCACCCTTCTTCATCTCGTTTCGCTCTCTTCCACACTCCTTCATCTGGTTTCCCTCTCTTTCAGCCTCCTTCGTCTCGTTTCGCTCTCTTCCACCCTCCATCGTCTCGGTTCGCTCTCTTTCTCCTTCCTTCGCCTCGTTTCACTCTCTTTCACACTCCTTCATCTCGTTTCGCTCTCTTTCACTCTCCTTCATCTCGTTTCGCTCTCTTCCACCCTCCGTCGTCTTGTTTTGCCCTCTTTCACCCTCCATCGTCTCGTTTCGCTCTCTTTCACCCTCCTTCGTCTCGTTTCGCTCTCTTTCCACCTCCTTCGCATCGTTTCGCTGTCTTCCACACTCCATCGTCTCGTTTTGCCCTCTTTCACCCTCCTTCGTCTCGGTTCGCTCTCTTTCACCTCCATCGTCTCGTTTTGCCCTCTTTCACCCTCCTTCGTCTCGGTTCGCTCTCTTTCACCTTCCTTCGTCTCGTTTCACTCTCTTTCACCGTCCTTCGTCTCGTTTCGCTCTCTTTCACCCTCCTTCGTCTCGTTTCGCTCTCTTTCACCTTCCTTCTACTCATTTCGCTCTCTTTCACCCTCGTTCGTCTCGGTTAGCTGTCTTTCACCCTCCTTCGTCTCGTTTCGCTCTCTTTCACCCTCCTTCGTCTCGTTTCGCTCTCTTTCACCTTCCTTCATCTCGTTTCGCTCTCTTTCACCCTTCTTTGTCTTGTTTCGCTCTCTTTCACCCTCCTTCATCTCGTTTCGCCCTCTTTCACCCTCCTTCATCTCGTTTCGCTCTGTTTGACCCTCCTTCGTCTCGTTTCGCTCTCTTTCACCCTCCTTCGCCCCGTTTCGCTCTCTTTCACCCTCCTTCGTCTCGTTTTGCTCTCTTTCACCCTCCTTCGTCTCGTTTCGCTCTCTTTCCACCTCCTTCGCATCGTTTCGCTGTCTTCCACACTCCATCGTCTCGTTTTGCCCTGTTTCACCCTCCTTCGTCTCGGTTCGCTCTCTTTCACCTTCCTTCGTCTCGTTTCACTCTCTTTCACCGTCCTTCGTCTCGTTTCGCTCTCTTTCACCCTCCTTCATCTCGTTCCACTCTCTTTCACCCTCATTCATCTCGTTTCGCTATCTCTCACCCTCCTTCGTCTGGTTTCGCTCTCTTCCACCCTCCTTCGTCTCGTTTCTCCCTCTTTCACCCTTATTCATCTAGTTTCGCTCTCTTTTACCCTATTTCGTCTCGTTTCGCTCTCTTTCACCCTCCTTCGTCTGGTTTCGCTCTCTTTCACATTCCTTCGTCTCGTTTCGCTCTCTTTCACCCTCCATTGTCTTGTTTCACTCTCTTTCACCCTCCTTCGTCTCGTTTGGCTCTCTTTCACCCTCCTTCGTCTCGTTTCGCACTCTTTCACCTTCCTTCTACTCATTTCGCTCTCTTTCACCCTCGTTCGTCTCGGTTAGCTCTCTTTCACCCTCCTTCGTCTCGTTTCGCTCTCTTTCACCCTCCTTCGTCTCGTTTCGCTCTTTTTCACCCTCCTTCGTCTCGTTTCCCTCTCTTTGAATCTCCTTCGTCTCGTTTCGCTCTCTTCCACTCCGCTTCGTCTCGTTTCGCTCTCTTCCACTCTCCTTCGTCTCGTTTCGCTCTCTTTCACACTCCTTCGTCTCGTTTCGCTCTCTTCCACTCTCCTTTGTCTCGTTTCGCTCTCTTTCACCCTCCTTCGTCTCGTTTCGCCCTCTTTCACCCTCCTTCGTCTCGCTTCGCTCTGTTTGACCCTCCTTCATCTCGTTTCGCTCTCTTTCACCCTCCTTCGCCTCGTTTCGCTCTCTTTCACCCTCCTTCGTCTCGTTTCGCTCTCTTCACCCTCTTTCGTCTCGTTTCGCTCTCTTTCCACCTCCTTCGCATCGTTTCGCTCTCTTCCACACTCCATCGTCTCGTTTCGCCCTCTTTCACCCTCCTTCGTCTCGGTTCGCTCTCTTTCACCTTCCTTCGTCTTGTTTCACTCTCTTTCACCCTCCTTCGTCTCGTTTCGCTCTCTTCCACCCTCCTTCGTCTCGTTTCGCTCTCTTTGACCCTCCTTCGTCTCGTTTCGCTCTCTTCCACCCTCCTTCGTCTCGTTTCGCTCTCTTTGACACTCCTTCATCTCGTTTCGCTCTCTTGAACCCTCCTTCATCTCGTTTCGTCCTCTCTCACCCTTCTTCGTCTCGTTTCGCTCTCTTTCACTCTCCTTCATCTCCTTTCGCACTCTTTCACCCTCCTTCATCTCGTTTCGCTCTCTTCCACCCTCCTTCGGCTCGTTTCGCTCTCTTCACCCTCCGTCGACTTGTTTCGCTCTCTTTCACCCTCCTTCGTCTCGTTTCGCTCTCTTTCACCCTCCTTCGCCTCGTTTTGCTCTCTTTCTCCATCCTTCGTCTCGGTTCGCTCTCTTTGACCCTCCCTCGTCTCGTTTCGCTCTCTTCCACCCTCCTTCGTCTCGTTTCGCTCTGTTTGACCCTCCTTCGTCTCGTTTCGCTCTCTTTCACCCTCCTTCGCTCGTTTCGCTCTCTTTCACCCTCCATCTCCTCGTTTCGCTCTCTTTCACCCTCCATCGTCTCATTTTGCTCTCTATCACCCTTCTTCATCTCGTTTCGCTCTCTTCCACACTCCTTCATCTGGTTTCCCTCTCTTTCAGCCTCCTTCGTCTCGTTTCGCTCTCTTCCACCCTCCATCGTCTCGGTTCGCTCTCTTTCTCCTTCCTTCGCCTCGTTTCACTCTCTTTCACACTCCTTCGTCTCGTTTCGCTCTCTTTCACTCTCCTTCATCTCGTTTCGCTCTCTTCCACCCTCCGTCGTCTTGTTTTGCCCTCTTTCACCCTCCTTCGTCTCGTTTCGCTCTCTTTCACCCTCCTTCGTCTCGTTTCGCTCTCTTTCCACCTCCTTCGCATCGTTTCGCTGTCTTCCACACTCCATCGTCTCGTTTTGCCCTCTTTCACCCTCCTTCGTCTCGGTTCGCTCTCTTTCACCTTCCTTCGTCTCGTTTCACTCTCTTTCACCGTCCTTCGTCTCGTTTCGCTCTCTTTCACCCTCCTTCGTCTCGTTTCGCTCTCTTTCACCCTCCTTCGTCTCGTTTCGCTCTTTTTCACCCTCCTTCGTCTCGTTTCCCTCTCTTTGAATCTCCTTCGGCTCGTTTCGCTCTCTTCCACTCCGCTTCGTCTCGTTTCGCTCTCTTCCACTCTCCTTCGTCTCGTTTCGCTCTCTTTCACACTCCTTCGTCTCGTTTCGCTCTCTTCCACTCTCCTTTGTCTCGTTTCGCTCTCTTTCACCCTCCTTCGTCTCGTTTCGCCCTCTTTCACCCTCCTTCGTCTCGCTTCGCTCTGTTTGACCCTCCTTCATCTCGTTTCGCTCTCTTTCACCCTCCTTCGCCTCGTTTCGCTCTCTTTCACCCTCCTTCGTCTCGTTTCGCTCTCTTCACCCTCTTTCGTCTCGTTTCGCTCTCTTTCCACCTCCTTCGCATCGTTTCGCTCTCTTCCACACTCCATCGTCTCGTTTCGCCCTCTTTCACCCTCCTTCGTCTCGGTTCGCTCTCTTTCACCTTCCTTCGTCTTGTTTCACTCTCTTTCACCCTCCTTCGTCTCGTTTCGCTCTCTTCCACCCTCCTTCGTCTCGTTTCGCTCTCTTTGACCCTCCTTCGTCTCGTTTCGCTCTCTTCCACCCTCCTTCGTCTCGTTTCGCTCTCTTTGACACTCCTTCGTCTCGTTTCGCTCTCTTGAACCCTCCTTCATCTCGTTTCGTCCTCTCTCACCCTTCTTCGTCTCGTTTCGCTCTCTTTCACTCTCCTTCATCTCCTTTCGCACTCTTTCGCCCTCCTTCATCTCGTTTCGCTCTCTTCCACCCTCCTTCGGCTCGTTTCGCTCTCTTCACCCTCCGTCGACTTGTTTCGCTCTCTTTCACCCTCCTTCGTCTCGTTTCGCTCTCTTTCACCCTCCTTCGCCTCGTTTTGCTCTCTTTCTCCATCCTTCGTCTCGGTTCGCTCTCTTTGACCCTCCCTCGTCTCGTTTCGCTCTCTTCCACCCTCCTTCGTCTCGTTTCGCTCTGTTTCACCCTCCTTCGTCTCGTTTCGCTCTCTTTCACCCTCCTTCGCTCGTTTCGCTCTCTTTCACCCTCCATCTCCTCGTTTCGCTCTCTTTCACCCTCCATCGTCTCATTTTGCTCTCTATCACCCTTCTTCATCTCGTTTCGCTCTCTTCCACACTCCTTCATCTGGTTTCCCTCTCTTTCAGCCTCCTTCGTCTCGTTTCGCTCTCTTCCACCCTCCATCGTCTCGGTTCGCTCTCTTTCTCCTTCCTTCGCCTCGTTTCACTCTCTTTCACACTCCTTCATCTCGTTTCGCTCTCTTTCACTCTCCTTCATCTCGTTTCGCTCTCTTCCACCCTCCGTCGTCTTGTTTTGCCCTCTTTCACCCTCCATCGTCTCGTTTCGCTCTCTTTCACCCTCCTTCGTCTCGTTTCGCTCTCTTTCCACCTCCTTCGCATCGTTTCGCTGTCTTCCACACTCCATCGTCTCGTTTTGCCCTCTTTCACCCTCCTTCGTCTCGGTTCGCTCTCTTTCACCTTCCTTCGTCTCGTTTCACTCTCTTTCACCGTCCTTCGTCTCGTTTCGCTCTCTTTCACCCTCCTTCGTCTCGTTTCGCTCTCTTTCACCTTCCTTCTACTCATTTCGGCTCTCTTTCACCCTCCTTCGTCTCGTTTCGCTCTCTTTCACCCTCCTTCGTCTCGTTTCGCTCTCTTTCCACCTCCTTCGCCTCGTTTCGCTCTCTTCCACACTCCATCGTCTCGTTTCGCCCTCTTTCACCCTCCTTCGTCTCGGTTCGCACTCTTTCACCTTCCTTCGTCTCGTTTCACTCTCTTTCACCCTCCTTCGTCTCGTTTCGCTCTCTTTCACCCTCCTTCATCTCGTTCCACTCTCTTTCACCCTCATTCATCTCGTTTCGCTATCTCTCACCCTCCTTCGTCTCGTTTCGCTCTCTTCCACCCTCCTTCATCTCGTTTCGCCCTCTTTCACCCTTATTCATCTCGTTTCATTCTCTTTTACCCTCCTTCGTCTCGTTTCGCTCTCTTTCACCCTCCTTCGTCTCGTTTCGCTCTTTTTCACCCTCCTTCGTCTCGTTACCCTCTCTTTGACACTCCTTCGTCTCGCTTCGCTCTCTTCCACTCCCCTTCGTCTCGTTTCGCTCTCTTCCACTCTCCTTCATCTCGGTTCGCTCTCTTTCTCCTTCCTTCGTCTCGTTTCGCTCTCTTCCACCCTCCTTCATCTCGTTTCGCTCTCTTCACCCTCCGTCGACTTGTTTCGTCTCTTTCACCCTCCTTCGTCTCGTTTCGCTCTCTTTCACCCTCCTTCGCCTCGTTTTTCTCTCCTTCACCCTCCTTCGTCTCGGTTCGCTCTCTTTCCCCCTCCTTCGTCTTGTTTCGCTCTCTTTCACCCTCCTTCATCTCGTTTTGCACTCTTTCACCCTCCTTCATCTCGTTTCGCTCTCTTCCACCCTCCTTCGTCTCGTTTCGCCCTCTTTCACCCTCCTTCGTCTCGTTTCGCTCTGTTTGAGACTCCTTCGTCTCGTTTCGCTCTTTTTCACCCTCCTTCACCTCGTTTCGCTCTCTTTCACCCTCCTTCGTCGCGTTTCGCTCTCTTTCACCCTCCATCGTCTCGTTTCGCTCTCTTTCAGACTCCTTCGTCTCGTTTCGCTCTCTTTCACCATCCTTCGTCTCGTTTCGCTCTCTTCTACCCTCCTTCATCTCATTTCGCCCTCTTTCACTCTTCTTCATCTCGTTTCGCTCTCTTTCACCCACCTTCATCTCGTTTCACTCTCTTTCACCCTCCTTCGTCTCGTTTCACTCTCTTTCACCTTCCTTCATCTCGTTTCGCTCTCTTTCACCCTTCTTTGTCTTGTTTCGCTCTCTTTCACCCTCCTTCATCTCGTTTCGCCCTCTTTCACCCTCCTTCGTCTCGTTTCGCTCTGTTTGACCCTCCTTCGTCTCGTTTCGCTCTCTTTCACCCTCCTTCGCCCCGTTTCGCTCTCTTTCACCCTCCTTCGTCTCGTTTCGCTCTCTTTCACCCTCCTTCGTCTCGTTTCGCTCTGTTTGACCCTCCTTCGTCTCGTTTCGCTCTTTTTCACCCTCCTTCAACTCGTTTCGCTCTCTTTCACCCTCCTTCGTCGCGTTTCGCTCTCTTTCACCCTCCTTAGTCTCGTTTCGCTCTCTTTCACCCTCCTTCGCCCCGTTTCGCTCTCTTTCACCCTCCTTCGTCTCGTTTCGCTCTCTTCTACCCTTTTTCGTCTCGTTTCGCCCTCTTTCACCCTTCTTCATCTCGTTTCGCTCTCTTTCACCCACCTTCGTCTCGTTTCACTCTCTTTCACCCTCCTTCGTCTCGTCTCGCTCTTTCACCTTCCTTCGTCTCGTTTCGCTCTCTTTCACCCTTCTTTGTCTTGTTTCGCTCTCTTTCACCCTCCTTCATCTCGTTTCGCCCTCTTTCACCCTCCTTCGTCTCGGTTCGCTCTCTTTCACCTTCCTTCGTCTCGTTTCACTCTCTTTCACCCTCCTTCGTCTCGTTTCGCTCTCTTTAACCCTCCTTCATCTCGTTCCGCTATCTCTCACCCTCCTTCGTCTCGTTTCGCTCTCTTCCACCCTCCTTCGTCTCGTTTCGCCCTCTTTCACCCTTATTCATCTCGTTTCGCTCTCTTATACCCTCCTTTGTCTCGTTTCGCTCTCTTTCACCCTCCTTCGTCTCGTTTCGCTCTTTTTCACCCTCCTTCGTCTCGTTACCCTCTCTTTGACCCTCCTTCGTCTCGCTTCGCTCTCTTCCACTCCCCTTCGTCTCGTTTCGCTCTCTTCCACTCTCCTTCATCTCGGTTCGCTCTCTTTCTCCTTCCTTCGTCTCGTTTCACTCGCTTTCGCCCTCCGTCATCTCGTTTCGCTCTCTTCCACCCTCCTTCATTTCGTTTCGCTCTCTTCAACCTCCGTCGAATTGTTTCGTCTCTTTCACCCGCCTTCGTCTCGTTTCCCTCTCTTTCACCCTCCTTCGCCTCGTTTTTCTCTCCTTCACCCTCCTTCGTCTCGGTTCGCTCTCTTTCCCTCTCCTTCGTCTTGTTTCGCTCTCTTTCACCCTCCTTCATCTCGTTTCGCGGTCTCTCACCCTCCTTCGTCTCGTTTCGCTCTCTTTCACGCTCCTTCATCTCGTTTCGCTCTCTTTCACCCTCCGTCGTCTCGTTTTGCACTCTTTCACCCTCCTTCATCTCGTTTCGCTCTCTTTCACCCTCCTTCGTCTCGTTTCGCCCTCTTTCACCCTCCTTCGTCTCGTTTCGCTCTGTTTGACACTCCTTCGTCTCGTTTCGCTCTTTTTCACCCTCCTTCACCTCGTTTCGCTCTCTTTCACCCTCCTTCGTCGCGTTTCGCTCTCTTTCACCCTCCTTCGTCTCGTTTCGCTCTCTTTCAGCCTCCTTCGTCTCGTTTCGCTCTCTTTCACCATCCTTCGTCTTGTTTCGCTCTCTTCTACCCTTCTTCGTCTCGTTTCGCCCTCTTTCACCCGTCTTCATCTCGTTTCGCTCTCTTTCACCCACCTTCGTCTCGTTGCACTCTCTTTCACCCTCCTTCGTCTCGTTTCGCTCTCTTTCACCTTCATTCATCTCGTTTCGCTCTCTTTCACCCTTCTTTGTCTTGTTTCGCTCTCTTTCACCCTCCTTGATCTCGTTTCGCCCTCTTTCACCCTCCTTCGTCTCGTTTCGCTCTGTTTGACCCTCCATCGTCTCGTTTCGCTCTCTTTCACCCTCCTTCTCCCCGTTTAGCTCTCTTTCACCCTCCTTCATCTCGTTTCGCTCTGTTTGACCCTCCTTCGTCTCGTTTCGCTCTCTTTCACCCTCCTTCGCCCCGTTTCGCTCTCTTTCACCCTCCTTCGTCTCGTTTTGCTCTCTTTCACCCTCCTTCGTCTCGTTTCGCTCTCTTTCCACCTCCTTCGCATCGTTTCGCTGTCTTCCACACTCCATCGTCTCGTTTTGCCCTGTTTCACCCTCCTACGTCTCGGTTCGCTCTCTTTCACCTTCCTTCGTCTCGTTTCACTCTCTTTCACCGTCCTTCGTCTCGTTTCGCTCTCTTTCACCCTCCTTCATCTCGTTCCACTCTCTTTCACCCTCATTCATCTCGTTTCGCTATCTCTCACCCTCCTTCGTCTGGTTTCGCTCTCTTCCACCCTCCTTCGTCTCGTTTCTCCCTCTTTCACCCTTATTCATCTAGTTTCGCTCTCTTTTACCCTATTTCGTCTCGTTTCGCTCTCTTTCACCCTCCTTCGTCTCGTTTCGCTCTCTTTCACCTTCCTTCTACTCATTTCGCTCTCTTTCACCCTCGTTCGTCTCGGTTAGCTCTCTTTCACCCTCCTTCGTCTCGTTTCGCTCTCTTTCACCCTCCTTCGTCTCGTTTCGCTCTTTTTCACCCTCCTTCGTCTCGTTTCCCTCTCTTTGAATCTCCTTCGTCTCGTTTCGCTCTCTTCCACTCCGCTTCGTCTCGTTTCGCTCTCTTCCACTCTCCTTCGTCTCGTTTCGCTCTCTTTCACACTCCTTCGTCTCGTTTCGCTCTCTTCCACTCTCCTTTGTCTCGTTTCGCTCTCTTTCACCCTCCTTCGTCTCGTTTCGCCCTCTTTCACCCTCCTTCGTCTCGCTTCGCTCTGTTTGACCCTCCTTCATCTCGTTTCGCTCTCTTTCACCCTCCTTCGCCTCGTTTCGCTCTCTTTCACCCTCCTTCGTCTCGTTTCGCTCTCTTCACCCTCTTTCGTCTCGTTTCGCTCTCTTTCCACCTCCTTCGCATCGTTTCGCTCTCTTCCACACTCCATCGTCTCGTTTCGCCCTCTTTCACCCTCCTTCGTCTCGGTTCGCTCTCTTTCACCTTCCTTCGTCTTGTTTCACTCTCTTTCACCCTCCTTCGTCTCGTTTCGCTCTCTTCCACCCTCCTTCGTCTCGTTTCGCTCTCTTTGACCCTCCTTCGTCTCGTTTCGCTCTCTTCCACCCTCCTTCGTCTCGTTTCGCTCTCTTTGACACTCCTTCATCTCGTTTCGCTCTCTTGAACCCTCCTTCATCTCGTTTCGTCCTCTCTCACCCTTCTTCGTCTCGTTTCGCTCTCTTTCACTCTCCTTCATCTCCTTTCGCACTCTTTCGCCCTCCTTCATCTCGTGTCGCTCTCTTCCACCCACCTTCGGCTCGTTTCGCTCTCTTCACCCTCCGTCGACTTGTTTCGCTCTCTTTCACCCTCCTTCGTCTCGTTTCGCTCTCTTTCACCCTCCTTCGCCTCGTTTTGCTCTCTTTCTCCATCCTTCGTCTCGGTTCGCTCTCTTTGACCCTCCCTCGTCTCGTTTCGCTCTCTTCCACCCTCCTTCGTCTCGTTTCGCTCTGTTTGACCCTCCTTCGTCTCGTTTCGCTCTCTTTCACCCTCCTTCGCTCGTTTCGCTCTCTTTCACCCTCCATCTCCTCGTTTCGCTCTCTTTCACCCTCCATCGTCTCATTTTGCTCTCTATCACCCTTCTTCATCTCGTTTCGCTCTCTTCCACACTCCTTCATCTGGTTTCCCTCTCTTTCAGCCTCCTTCGTCTCGTTTCGCTCTCTTCCACCCTCCATCGTCTCGGTTCGCTCTCTTTCTCCTTCCTTCGCCTCGTTTCACTCTCTTTCACACTCCTTCGTCTCGTTTCGCTCTCTTTCACTCTCCTTCATCTCGTTTCGCTCTCTTCCACCCTCCGTCGTCTTGTTTTGCCCTCTTTCACCCTCCTTCGTCTCGTTTCGCTCTCTTTCACCCTCCTTCGTCTCGTTTCGCTCTCTTTCCACCTCCTTCGCATCGTTTCGCTGTCTTCCACACTCCATCGTTTCGTTTTGCCCTCTTTCACCCTCCTTCGTCTCGGTTCGCTCTCTTTCACCTTCCTTCGTCTCGTTTCACTCTCTTTCACCGTCCTTCGTCTCGTTTCGCTCTCTTTCACCCTCCTTCGTCTCGTTTCGCTCTCTTTCACCCTCCTTCGTCTCGTTTCGCTCTTTTTCACCCTCCTTCGTCTCGTTTCCCTCTCTTTGAATCTCCTTCGTCTCGTTTCGCTCTCTTCCACTCCGCTTCGTCTCGTTTCGCTCTCTTCCACTCTCCTTCGTCTCGTTTCGCTCTCTTCACCCTCTTTCGTCTCGTTTCGCTCTCTTTCCACCTCCTTCGCATCGTTTCGCTCTCTTCCACACTCCATCGTCTCGTTTCGCCCTCTTTCACCCTCCTTCGTCTCGGTTCGCTCTCTTTCACCTTCCTTCGTCTTGTTTCACTCTCTTTCACCCTCCTTCGTCTCGTTTCGCTCTCTTCCACCCTCCTTCGTCTCGTTTCGCTCTCTTTGACCCTCCTTCGTCTCGTTTCGCTCTCTTCCACCCTCCTTCGTCTCGTTTCGCTCTCTTTGACACTCCTTCGTCTCGTTTCGCTCTCTTGAACCCTCCTTCATCTCGTTTCGTCCTCTCTCACCCTTCTTCGTCTCGTTTCGCTCTCTTTCACTCTCCTTCATCTCCTTTCGCACTCTTTCGCCCTCCTTCATCTCGTTTCGCTCTCTTCCACCCTCCTTCGGCTCGTTTCGCTCTCTTCACCCTCCGTCGACTTGTTTCGCTCTCTTTCACCCTCCTTCGTCTCGTTTCGCTCTCTTTCACCCTCCTTCGCCTCGTTTTGCTCTCTTTCTCCATCCTTCGTCTCGGTTCGCTCTCTTTGACCCTCCCTCGTCTCGTTTCGCTCTCTTCCACCCTCCTTCGTCTCGTTTCGCTCTGTTTGACCCTCCTTCGTCTCGTTTCGCTCTCTTTCACCCTCCTTCGCTCGTTTCGCTCTCTTTCACCCTCCATCTCCTCGTTTCGCTCTCTTTCACCCTCCATCGTCTCATTTTGCTCTCTATCACCCTTCTTCATCTCGTTTCGCTCTCTTCCACACTCCTTCATCTGGTTTCCCTCTCTTTCAGCCTCCTTCGTCTCGTTTCGCTCTCTTCCACCCTCCATCGTCTCGGTTCGCTCTCTTTCTCCTTCCTTCGCCTCGTTTCACTCTCTTTCACACTCCTTCGTCTCGTTTCGCTCTCTTTCACTCTCCTTCATCTCGTTTCGCTCTCTTCCACACTCCTTCATCTGGTTTCCCTCTCTTTCAGCCTCCTTCGTCTCGTTTCGCTCTCTTCCACCCTCCATCGTCTCGGTTCGCTCTCTTTCTCCTTCCTTCGCCTCGTTTCACTCTCTTTCACACTCCTTCGTCTCGTTTCGCTCTCTTTCACTCTCCTTCATCTCGTTTCGCTCTCTTCCACCCTCCGTCGTCTTGTTTTGCCCTCTTTCACCCTCCTTCGTCTCGTTTCGCTCTCTTTCACCCTCCTTCGTCTCGTTTCGCTCTCTTTCCACCTCCTTCGCATCGTTTCGCTGTCTTCCACACTCCATCGTCTCGTTTTGCCCTCTTTCACCCTCCTTCGTCTCGTTTCACTCTCTTTCACCGTCCTTCGTCTCGTTTCGCTCTCTTTCACCCTCCTTCGTCTCGTTTCGCTCTCTTTCACCTTCCTTCTACTCATTTCGCTCTCTTTCACCCTCGTTCGTCTCGGTTAGCTGTCTTTCACCCTCCTTCGTCTCGTTTCGCTCTCTTTCACCCTCCTTCGTCTCGTTTCGCTCTCTTTCACCCTCCTTCGTCTCGTTTCGCTCTCTTTCCACCTCCTTCGCCTCGTTTCGCTCTCTTCCACACTCCATCGTCTCGTTTCGCCCTCTTTCACCCTCCTTCGTCTCGGTTCGCACTCTTTCACCTTCCTTCGTCTCGTTTCACTCTCTTTCACCCTCCTTCGTCTCGTTTCGCTCTCTTTCACCCTCCTTCATCTCGTTCCACTCTCTTTCACCCTCATTCATCTCGTTTCGCTATCTCTCACCCTCCTTCGTCTCGTTTCGCTCTCTTCCACCCTCCTTCATCTCGTTTCGCCCTCTTTCACCCTTATTCATCTCGTTTCATTCTCTTTTACCCTCCTTCGTCTCGTTTCGCTCTCTTTCACCCTCCTTCGTCTCGTTTCGCTCTCTTTCCACCTCCTTCGCATCGTTTCGCTGTCTTCCACACTCCATCGTCTCGTTTTGCCCTCTTTCACCCTCCTTCGTCTCGGTTCGCTCTCTTTCACCTTCCTTCGTCTCGTTTCACTCTCTTTCACCGTCCTTCGTCTCGTTTCGCTCTCTTTCACCCTCCTTCGTCTCGTTTCGCTCTCTTTCACCCTCCTTCGTCTCGTTTCGCTCTTTTTCACCCTCCTTCGTCTCGTTTCCCTCTCTTTGAATCTCCTTCGTCTCGTTTCGCTCTCTTCCACTCCGCTTCATCTCGTTTCGCTCTCTTCCACTCTCCTTCGTCTCGTTTCGCTCTCTTCACCCTCTTTCGTCTCGTTTCGCTCTCTTTCCACCTCCTTCGCATCGTTTCGCTCTCTTCCACACTCCATCGTCTCGTTTCGCCCTCTTTCACCCTCCTTCGTCTCGGTTCGCTCTCTTTCACCTTCCTTCGTCTTGTTTCACTCTCTTTCACCCTCCTTCGTCTCGTTTCGCTCTCTTCCACCCTCCTTCGTCTCGTTTCGCTCTCTTTGACCCTCCTTCGTCTCGTTTCGCTCTCTTCCACCCTCCTTCGTCTCGTTTCGCTCTCTTTGACACTCCTTCGTCTCGTTTCGCTCTCTTGAACCCTCCTTCATCTCGTTTCGTCCTCTCTCACCCTTCTTCGTCTCGTTTCGCTCTCTTTCACTCTCCTTCATCTCCTTTCGCACTCTTTCGCCCTCCTTCATCTCGTTTCGCTCTCTTCCACCCTCCTTCGGCTCGTTTCGCTCTCTTCACCCTCCGTCGACTTGTTTCGCTCTCTTTCACCCTCCTTCGTCTCGTTTCGCTCTCTTTCACCCTCCTTCGCCTCGTTTTGCTCTCTTTCTCCATCCTTCGTCTCGGTTCGCTCTCTTTGACCCTCCCTCGTCTCGTTTCGCTCTCTTCCACCCTCCTTCGTCTCGTTTCGCTCTGTTTGACCCTCCTTCGTCTCGTTTCGCTCTCTTTCACCCTCCTTCGCTCGTTTCGCTCTCTTTCACCCTCCATCTCCTCGTTTCGCTCTCTTTCACCCTCCATCGTCTCATTTTGCTCTCTATCACCCTTCTTCATCTCGTTTCGCTCTCTTCCACACTCCTTCATCTGGTTTCCCTCTCTTTCAGCCTCCTTCGTCTCGTTTCGCTCTCTTCCACCCTCCATCGTCTCGGTTCGCTCTCTTTCTCCTTCCTTCGCATCGTTTCACTCTCTTTCACACTCCTTCGTCTCGTTTCGTTCTCTTTCACTCTCCTTCATCTCGTTTCGCTCTCTTCCACCCTCCGTCGTCTTGTTTTGCCCTCTTTCACCCTCCTTCGTCTCGTTTCGCTCTCTTTCACCCTCCTTCGTCTCGTTTCGCTCTCTTTCCACCTCCTTCGCATCGTTTCGCTGTCTTCCACACTCCATCGTCTCGTTTTGCCCTCTTTCACCCTCCTTCGTCTCGGTTCGCTCTCTTTCACCTTCCTTCGTCTCGTTTCACTCTCTTTCACCGTCCTTCGTCTCGTTTCGCTCTCTTTCACCCTCCTTCGTCTCGTTTCGCTCTCTTTCACCTTCCTTCTACTCATTTCGCTCTCTTTCACCCTCGTTCGTCTCGGTTAGCTGTCTTTCACCCTCCTTCGTCTCGTTTCGCTCTCTTTCACCCTCCTTCGTCTCGTTTCGCTCTCTTTCACCCTCCTTCGTCTCGTTTCGCTCTCTTTCCACCTCCTTCGCCTCGTTTCGCTCTCTTCCACACTCCATCGTCTCGTTTCGCCCTCTTTCACCCTCCTTCGTCTCGGTTCGCACTCTTTCACCTTCCTTCGTCTCGTTTCACTCTCTTTCACCCTCCTTCGTCTCGTTTCGCTCTCTTTCACCCTCCTTCATCTCGTTCCACTCTCTTTCACCCTCATTCATCTCGTTTCGCTATCTCTCACCCTCCTTCGTCTCGTTTCGCTCTCTTCCACCCTGCTTCATCTCGTTTCGCCCTCTTTCACCCTTATTCATCTCGTTTCATTCTCTTTTACCCTCCTTCGTCTCGTTTCGCTCTCTTTCACCCTCCTTCGTCTCGTTTCGCTCTTTTTCACCCTCCTTCGTCTCGTTACCCTCTCTTTGACACTCCTTCGTCTCGCTTCGCTCTCTTCCACTCCCCTTCGTCTCGTTTCGCTCTCTTCCACTCTCCTTCATCTCGGTTCGCTCTCTTTCTCCTTCCTTCGTCTCGTTTCACTCTCTTTCGCCCTCCTTCATCTCGTTTCGCTCTCTTCCACCCTCCTTCATCTCGTTTCGCTCTCTTCACCCTCCGTCGACTTGTTTCGTCTCTTTCACCCTCCTTCGTCTCGTTTCGCTCTCTTTCACCCTCCTTCGCCTCGTTTTTCTCTCCTTCACCCTCCTTCGTCTCGGTTCGCTCTCTTTCCCCCTCCTTCGTCTTGTTTCGCTCTCTTTCACCCTCCTTCATCTCGTTTTGCACTCTTTCACCCTCCTTCATCTCGTTTCGCTCTCTTCCACCCTCCTTCGTCTCGTTTCGCCCTCTTTCACCCTCCTTCGTCTCGTTTCGCTCTGTTTGAGACTCCTTCGTCTCGTTTCGCTCTTTTTCACCCTCCTTCACCTCGTTTCGCTCTCTTTCACCCTCCTTCGTCGCGTTTCGCTCTCTTTCACCCTCCATCGTCTCGTTTCGCTCTCTTTCAGACTCCTTCGTCTCGTTTCGCTCTCTTTCACCATCCTTCGTCTCGTTTCGCTCTCTTCTACCCTCCTTCATCTCATTTCGCCCTCTTTCACTCTTCTTCATCTCGTTTCGCTCTCTTTCACCCACCTTCATCTCGTTTCACTCTCTTTCACCCTCCTTCGTCTCGTTTCGCTCTCTTTCACCTTCCTTCATCTCGTTTCGCTCTCTTTCACCCTTCTTTGTCTTGTTTCGCTCTCTTTCACCCTCCTTCATCTCGTTTCGCCCTCTTTCACCCTCCTTCGTCTCGTTTCGCTCTGTTTGACCCTCCTTCGTCTCGTTTCGCTCTCTTTCACCCTCCTTCGCCCCGTTTCGCTCTCTTTCACCCTCCTTCGTCTCGTTTCGCTCTCTTTCACCCTCCTTCGTCTCGTTTCGCTCTGTTTGACCCTCCTTCGTCTCGTTTCGCTCTTTTTCACCCTCCTTCAACTCGTTTCGCTCTCTTTCACCCTCCTTCGTCGCGTTTCGCTCTCTTTCAGCCTCCTTCGTCTCGTTTCACTCTCTTTCACCATCCTTCGTCTCGTTTCGCTCTCTTCTACCCTTTTTCGTCTCGTTTCGCCCTCTTTCACCCTTCTTCATCTCGTTTCGCTCTCTTTCACCCACCTTCGTCTCGTTTCACTCTCTTTCACCCTCCTTCGTCTCGTCTCGCTCTTTCACCTTCCTTCGTCTCGTTTCGCTCTCTTTCACCCTTCTTTGTCTTGTTTCGCTCTCTTTCACCCTCCTTCATCTCGTTTCGCCCTCTTTCACCCTCCTTCGTCTCGGTTCGCTCTCTTTCACCTTCCTTCGTCTCGTTTCACTCTCTTTCACCCTCCTTCGTCTCGTTTCGCTCTCTTTCACCCTCCTTCATCTCGTTCCGCTATCTCTCACCCTCCTTCGTCTCGTTTCGCTCTCTTCCACCCTCCTTCGTCTCGTTTCGCCCTCTTTCACCCTTATTCATCTCGTTTCGCTCTCTTATACCCTCCTTTGTCTCGTTTCGCTCTCTTTCACCCTCCTTCGTCTCGTTTCGCTCTTTTTCACCCTCCTTCGTCTCGTTACCCTCTCTTTGACCCTCCTTCGTCTCGCTTCGCTCTCTTCCACTCCCCTTCGTCTCGTTTCGCTCTCTTCCACTCTCCTTCATCTCGGTTCGCTCTCTTTCTCCTTCCTTCGTCTCGTTTCACTCTCTTTCGCCCTCCTTCATCTCGTTTCGCTCTCTTCCACCCTCCTTCATTTCGTTTCGCTCTCTTCAACCTCCGTCGAATTGTTTCGTCTCTTTCACCCGCCTTCGTCTCGTTTCCCTCTCTTTCACCCTCCTTCGCCTCGTTTTTCTCTCCTTCACCCTCCTTCGTCTCGGTTCGCTCTCTTTCCCTCTCCTTCGTCTTGTTTCGCTCTCTTTCACCCTCCTTCATCTCGTTTCGCGGTCTCTCACCCTCCTTCGTCTCGTTTCGCTCTCTTTCACGCTCCTTCATCTCGTTTCGCTCTCTTTCACCCTCCGTCGTCTCGTTTTGCACTCTTTCACCCTCCTTCATCTCGTTTCGCTCTCTTTCACCCTCCTTCGTCTCGTTTCGCCCTCTTTCACCCTCCTTCGTCTCGTTTCGCTCTGTTTGACACTCCTTCGTCTCGTTTCGCTCTTTTTCACCCTCCTTCACCTCGTTTCGCTCTCTTTCACCCTCCTTCGTCGCGTTTCGCTCTCTTTCACCCTCCTTCGTCTCGTTTCGCTCTCTTTCAGCCTCCTTCGTCTCGTTTCGCTCTCTTTCACCATCCTTCGTCTTGTTTCGCTCTCTTCTACCCTTCTTCGTCTCGTTTCGCCCTCTTTCACCCGTCTTCATCTCGTTTCGCTCTCTTTCACCCACCTTCGTCTCGTTGCACTCTCTTTCACCCTCCTTCGTCTCGTTTCGCTCTCTTTCACCTTCCTTCATCTCGTTTCGCTCTCTTTCACCCTTCTTTGTCTTGTTTCGCTCTCTTTCACCCTCCTTGATCTCGTTTCGCCCTCTTTCACCCTCCTTCGTCTCGTTTCGCTCTGTTTGACCCTCCATCGTCTCGTTTCGCTCTCTTTCACCCTCCTTCTCCCCGTTTAGCTCTCTTTCACCCTCCTTCGTCTCGTTTCGCTCTCTTTCCACCTCCTTCGCCTCGTTTCGCTGTCTTCCACACTCCATCGTCTCGTTTTGCCCTCTTTCACCCTCCTTCGTCTCGGTTCGCACTCTTTCACCTTCCTTTGTCTCGTTTCACTCTCTTTCACCGTCCTTCGTCTCGTTTCGCTCTCTTTCACCCTCCTTCATCTCGTTCCACTCTCTTTCACCCTCATTCATCTCGTTTCGCTATCTCTCACCCTCCTTCGTCTGGTTTCGCTCTCTTCCACCCTCCTTCGTCTCGTTTCTCCCTCTTTCACCCTTATTCATCTCGTTTCGCTCTCTTTTACCCTCCTTCGTCTCGTTTCGCTCTCTTTCACCCTCCTTCGTCTCGTTTCGCTCTCTTTCACCTTCCTTCGTCTCGTTTCGCTCTCTTTCACCCTCCATTTTCTTGTTTCACTCTGTTTCACCCTCCTTCGTCTCGTTTCGCTCTCTTTCACCTTCCTTCTACTCATTTCGCTCTCTTTCACCCTCCTTCGTCTCGGTTAGCTCTCTTTCACCCTCCTTCGTCTCGTTTCGCTCTCTTT
Organism: Scyliorhinus torazame; assembly: GCF_047496885.1. Taxonomy (NCBI): domain Eukaryota; kingdom Metazoa; phylum Chordata; class Chondrichthyes; order Carcharhiniformes; family Scyliorhinidae; genus Scyliorhinus; species Scyliorhinus torazame. Next base: position 863,343 of record NC_092725.1, on the reverse strand, counting down.
CACCCTCCTTCGTCTCGTTTCGCTCTTTTTCACCCTCCTTCGTCTCGTTTCCCTCTCTTTGACCCTCCTTCGTCTTGTTTCGCTCTCTTCCACTCCACTTCGTCTCGTTTCGCTCTCTTCCACTCTCCTTCATCTCGGTTCGCTCTCTTTCTCCTTCCTTCGTCTCGTTTCACTCTCTTTTACACTCCTTCATCTCGTTTCGCTCTCTTCCACTCTCCTTTGTCTCGTTTCGCTCTCTTTCACCCTCCTTCGTCTCGTTTCGCCCTCTTTCACCCTCCTTCGTCTCGATTCGCTCTGTTTGACCCTCCTTCATCTCGTTTCGCTCTCCTTCACCCTCCTTCGTCTCGTTTCGCTCTTTTTCACCCTCCTTCGTCTCGTTACCCTCTCTTTGACCCTCCTTCGTCTCGCTTCGCTCTCTTCCACTCCACTTCGTCTCGTTTCGCTCTCTTCCACTCTCCTTCATCTCGGTTCGCTCTCTTTCTCCTTCCTTCGTCTCGTTTCACTCTCTTTCGCCCTCCTTCATCTCGTTTCGCTCTCTTCCACCCTCCTTCATTTCGTTTCGCTCTCTTCACCCTCCGTCGACTTGTTTCGTCTCTTTCACCCTCCTTCGTCTCGTTTCGCTCTGTTTCACCCTCCTTCGCCTCGTTTTTCTCTCCTTCACCCTCCTTCGTCTCGGTTCGCTCTCTTTCCCCCTCCTTCGTCTTGTTTCGCTCTCTTTCACCCTCCTTCATCTCGTTTCGCGGTCTCTCACCCTCCTTCGTCTCGTTTCGCTCTCTTTCACTCTCCTTCATCTCGTTTCGCTCTCTTTCACCCTCCGTCGTCTCGTTTTGCACTCTTTCACCCTCCTTCATCTCGTTTCGCTCTCTTCCACCCTCCTTCGTCTCGTTTCGCCCTCTTTCACCCTCCTTCGTCTCGTTTCGCTCTGTTTGACACTCCTTCGTCTCGTTTCGCTCTTTTTCACCCTCCTTCACCTCGTTTCGCTCTCTTTCACCCTCCTTCGTCGCGTTTCGCTCTCTTTCACCCTCCTTCGTCTCGTTTCGCTCTCTTTCAGCCTCCCTCGTCTCGTTTCGCTCTCTTTCACCATCCTTCGTCTCGTTTCGCTCTCTTCTACCCTTCTTCGTCTCGTTTCGCCCTCTTTCACCCTTCTTCATCTCGTTTGGCTCTCTTTCACCCACCTTCGTCTCGTTTCACTCTCTTTCACCCTCCTTCGTCTCGTTTCGCTCTCTTTCACTTTCCTTCATCTCGTTTCGCTCTCTTTCACCCTTCTTTGTCTTGTTTCGCTCTCTTTCACCCTCCATCATCTCGTTTCGCCCTCTTCCACACTCCTTCATCTGGTTTCCCTCTCTTTCAGCCTCCTTCGTCTCGTTTCGCTCTCTTCCACCCTCCATCGTCTCGGTTCGCTCTCTTTCTCCTTCCTTCGCCTCGTTTCACTCTCTTTCACACTCCTTCGTCTCGTTTCGCTCTCTTTCACTCTCCTTCATCTCGTTTCGCTCTCTTCCACCCTCCGTCGTCTTGTTTTGCCCTCTTTCACCCTCCTTCGTCTCGTTTCGCTCTCTTTCACCCTCCTTCGTCTCGTTTCGCTCTCTTTCCACCTCCTTCGCATCGTTTCGCTGTCTTCCACACTCCATCGTCTCGTTTTGCCCTCTTTCACCCTCCTTCGTCTCGGTTCGCTCTCTTTCACCTTCCTTCGTCTCGTTTCACTCTCTTTCACCGTCCTTCGTCTCGTTTCGCTCTCTTTCACCCTCCTTCGTCTCGTTTCGCTCTCTTTCACCTTCCTTCTACTCATTTCGCTCTCTTTCACCCTCGTTCGTCTCGGTTAGCTGTCTTTCACCCTCCTTCGTCTCGTTTCGCTCTCTTTCACCCTCCTTCGTCTCGTTTCGCTCTCTTTCACCCTCCTTCGTCTCGTTTCGCTCTCTTTCCACCTCCTTCGCCTCGTTTCGCTCTCTTCCACACTCCATCGTCTCGTTTCGCCCTCTTTCACCCTCCTTCGTCTCGGTTCGCACTCTTTCACCTTCCTTCGTCTCGTTTCACTCTCTTTCACCCTCCTTCGTCTCGTTTCGCTCTCTTTCACCCTCCTTCATCTCGTTCCACTCTCTTTCACCCTCATTCATCTCGTTTCGCTATCTCTCACCCTCCTTCGTCTCGTTTCGCTCTCTTCCACCCTCCTTCATCTCGTTTCGCCCTCTTTCACCCTTATTCATCTCGTTTCATTCTCTTTTACCCTCCTTCGTCTCGTTTCGCTCTCTTTCACCCTCCTTCGTCTCGTTTCGCTCTTTTTCACCCTCCTTCGTCTCGTTACCCTCTCTTTGACACTCCTTCGTCTCGCTTCGCTCTCTTCCACTCCCCTTCGTCTCGTTTCGCTCTCTTCCACTCTCCTTCATCTCGGTTCGCTCTCTTTCTCCTTCCTTCGTCTCGTTTCACTCTCTTTCACCCTCCTTCATCTCGTTTCGCTCTCTTCCACCCTCCTTCATCTCGTTTCGCTCTCTTCACCCTCCGTCGACTTGTTTCGTCTCTTTCACCCTCCTTCGTCTCGTTTCGCTCTCTTTCACCCTCCTTCGCCTCGTTTTTCTCTCCTTCACCCTCCTTCGTCTCGGTTCGCTCTCTTTCCCCCTCCTTCGTCTTGTTTCGCTCTCTTTCACCCTCCTTCATCTCGTTTTGCACTCTTTCACCCTCCTTCATCTCGTTTCGCTCTCTTCCACCCTCCTTCGTCTCGTTTCGCCCTCTTTCACCCTCCTTCGTCTCGTTTCGCTCTGTTTGAGACTCCTTCGTCTCGTTTCGCTCTTTTTCACCCTCCTTCACCTCGTTTCGCTCTCTTTCACCCTCCTTCGTCGCGTTTCGCTCTCTTTCACCCTCCATCGTCTCGTTTCGCTCTCTTTCAGACTCCTTCGTCTCGTTTCGCTCTCTTTCACCATCCTTCGTCTCGTTTCGCTCTCTTCTACCCTCCTTCATCTCATTTCGCCCTCTTTCACTCTTCTTCATCTCGTTTCGCTCTCTTTCACCCACCTTCATCTCGTTTCACTCTCTTTCACCCTCCTTCGTCTCGTTTCGCTCTCTTTCACCTTCCTTCATCTCGTTTCGCTCTCTTTCACCCTTCTTTGTCTTGTTTCGCTCTCTTTCACCCTCCTTCATCTCGTTTCGCCCTCTTTCACCCTCCTTCGTCTCGTTTCGCTCTGTTTGACCCTCCTTCGTCTCGTTTCGCTCTCTTTCACCCTCCTTCGCCCCGTTTCGCTCTCTTTCACCCTCCTTCGTCTCGTTTCGCTCTCTTTCACCCTCCTTCGTCTCGTTTCACTCTGTTTGACCCTCCTTCGTCTCGTTTCGCTCTTTTTCACCCTCCTTCAACTCGTTTCGCTCTCTTTCACCCTCCTTCGTCGCGTTTCGCTCTCTTTCAGCCTCCTTCGTCTCGTTTCGCTCTCTTTCACCATCCTTCGTCTCGTTTCGCTCTCTTCTACCCTTTTTCGTCTCGTTTCGCCCTCTTTCACCCTTCTTCATCTCGTTTCGCTCTCTTTCACCCACCTTCGTCTCGTTTCACTCTCTTTCACCCTCCTTCGTCTCGTCTCGCTCTTTCACCTTCCTTCGTCTCGTTTCGCTCTCTTTCACCCTTCTTTGTCTTGTTTCGCTCTCTTTCACCCTCCTTCATCTCGTTTCGCCCTCTTTCACCCTCCTTCGTCTCGGTTCGCTCTCTTTCACCTTCCTTCGTCTCGTTTCACTCTCTTTCACCCTCCTTCGTCTCGTTTCGCTCTCTTTCACCCTCCTTCATCTCGTTCCGCTATCTCTCACCCTCCTTCGTCTCGTTTCGCTCTCTTCCACCCTCCTTCGTCTCGTTTCGCCCTCTTTCACCCTTATTCATCTCGTTTCGCTCTCTTATACCCTCCTTTGTCTCGTTTCGCTCTCTTTCACCCTCCTTCGTCTCGTTTCGCTCTTTTTCACCCTCCTTCGTCTCGTTACCCTCTCTTTGACCCTCCTTCGTCTCGCTTCGCTCTCTTCCACTCCCCTTCGTCTCGTTTCGCTCTCTTCCACTCTCCTTCATCTCGGTTCGCTCTCTTTCTCCTTCCTTCGTCTCGTTTCACTCTCTTTCGCCCTCCTTCATCTCGTTTCGCTCTCTTCCACCCTCCTTCATTTCGTTTCGCTCTCTTCAACCTCCGTCGAATTGTTTCGTCTCTTTCACCCGCCTTCGTCTCGTTTCCCTCTCTTTCACCCTCCTTCGCCTCGTTTTTCTCTCCTTCACCCTCCTTCGTCTCGGTTCGCTCTCTTTCCCTCTCCTTCGTCTTGTTTCGCTCTCTTTCACCCTCCTTCATCTCGTTTCGCGGTCTCTCACCCTCCTTCGTCTCGTTTCGCTCTCTTTCACGCTCCTTCATCTCGTTTCGCTCTCTTTCACCCTCCGTCGTCTCGTTTTGCACTCTTTCACCCTCCTTCATCTCGTTTCGCTCTCTTTCACCCTCCTTCGTCTCGTTTCGCCCTCTTTCACCCTCCTTCGTCTCGTTTCGCTCTGTTTGACACTCCTTCGTCTCGTTTCGCTCTTTTTCACCCTCCTTCACCTCGTTTCGCTCTCTTTCACCCTCCTTCGTCGCGTTTCGCTCTCTTTCACCCTCCTTCGTCTCGTTTCGCTCTCTTTCAGCCTCCTTCGTCTCGTTTCGCTCTCTTTCACCATCCTTCGTCTTGTTTCGCTCTCTTCTACCCTTCTTCGTCTCGTTTCGCCCTCTTTCACCCGTCTTCATCTCGTTTCGCTCTCTTTCACCCACCTTCGTCTCGTTGCACTCTCTTTCACCCTCCTTCGTCTCGTTTCGCTCTCTTTCACCTTCCTTCATCTCGTTTCGCTCTCTTTCACCCTTCTTTGTCTTGTTTCGCCTTCTTTCACCCTCCTTGATCTCGTTTCGCCCTCTTTCACCCTCCTTCGTCTCGTTTCGCTCTGTTTGACCCTCCATCGTCTCGTTTCGCTCTCTTTCACCCTCCTTCTCCCCGTTTAGCTCTCTTTCACCCTCCTTCATCTCGTTTCGCTCTCTTTCACCCTCCTTCGTCTCGTTTCGCTCTCTTTCCACCTCCTTCGCCTCGTTTCGCTGTCTTCCACACTCCATCGTCTCGTTTTGCCCTCTTTCACCCTCCTTCGTCTCGGTTCGCACTCTTTCACCTTCCTTTGTCTCGTTTCACTCTCTTTCACCGTCCTTCGTCTCGTTTCGCTCTCTTTCACCCTCCTTCATCTCGTTCCACTCTCTTTCACCCTCATTCATCTCGTTTCGCTATCTCTCACCCTCCTTCGTCTGGTTTCGCTCTCTTCCACCCTCCTTCGTCTCGTTTCTCCCTCTTTCACCCTTATTCATCTCGTTTCGCTCTCTTTTACCCTCCTTCGTCTCGTTTCGCTCTCTTTCACCCTCCTTCGTCTCGTTTCGCTCTCTTTCACCTTCCTTCGTCTCGTTTCGCTCTCTTTCACCCTCCATTTTCTTGTTTCACTCTGTTTCACCCTCCTTCGTTTCGTTTCGCTCTCTTTCACCTTCCTTCTACTCATTTCGCTCTCTTTCACCCTCCTTCGTCTCGGTTAGCTCTCTTTCACCCTCCTTCGTCTCGTTTCGCTCTCTTTCACCTTCCTTCGTCTCGTTTCACTCTCTTTCACCGTCCTTCGTCTCGTTTCGCTCTCTTTCACCCTCCTTCATCTCGTTCCACTCTCTTTCACCCTCATTCATCTCGTTTCGCTATCTCTCACCCTCCTTCGTCTGGTTTCGCTCTCTTCCACCCTCCTTCGTCTCGTTTCTCCCTCTTTCACCCTTATTCATCTAGTTTCGCTCTCTTTTACCCTATTTCGTCTCGTTTCGCTCTCTTTCACCCTCCTTCGTCTCGTTTCGCTCTCTTTCACATTCCTTCGTCTCGTTTCGCTCTCTTTCACCCTCCATTGTCTTGTTTCACTCTCTTTCACCCTCCTTCGTCTCGTTTGGCTCTCTTTCACCCTCCTTCGTCTCGTTTCGCACTCTTTCACCTTCCTTCTACTCATTTCGCTCTCTTTCACCCTCGTTCGTCTCGGTTAGCTCTCTTTCACCCTCCTTCGTCTCGTTTCGCTCTCTTTCACCCTCCTTCGTCTCGTTTCGCTCTTTTTCACCCTCCTTCGTCTCGTTTCCCTCTCTTTGAATCTCCTTCGTCTCGTTTCGCTCTCTTCCACTCCGCTTCGTCTCGTTTCGCTCTCTTCCACTCTCCTTTGTCTCGTTTCGCTCTCTTTCACCCTCCTTCGTCTCGTTTCGCCCTCTTTCACCCTCCTTCGCCTCGTTTCGCTCTCTTTCACCCTCCTTCGTCTCGTTTCGCTCTCTTCACCCTCTTTCGTCTCGTTTCGCTCTCTTTCCACCTCCTTCGCATCGTTTCGCTCTCTTCCACACTCCATCGTCTCGTTTCGCCCTCTTTCACCCTCCTTCGTCTCGGTTCGCTCTCTTTCACCTTCCTTCGTCTTGTTTCACTCTCTTTCACCCTCCTTCGTCTCGTTTCGCTCTCTTCCACCCTCCTTCGTCTCGTTTCGCTCTCTTTGACCCTCCTTCGTCTCGTTTCGCTCTCTTCCACCCTCCTTCGTCTCGTTTCGCTCTCTTTGACACTCCTTCGTCTCGTTTCGCTCTCTTGAACCCTCCTTCACCTCGTTTCGTCCTCTCTCACCCTTCTTCGTCTCGTTTCGCTCTCTTTTACTCTCCTTCATCTCCTTTCGCACTCTTTCGCCCTCCTTCATCTCGTTTCGCTCTCTTCCACTCTCCTTCGGCTCGTTTCGCTCTCTTCACCCTCCGTCGACTTGTTTCGCTCTCTTTCACCCTCCTTCGTCTCGTTTCGCTCTCTTTCACCCTCCTTCGCCTCGTTTTGCTCTCTTTCTCCATCCTTCGTCTCGGTTCGCTCTCTTTGACCCTCCCTCGTCTCGTTTCGCTCTCTTCCACCCTCCTTCATCTCGTTTCGCTCTCTTTGACACTCCTTCGTCTCGTTTCGCTCTCTTCCACCCTCCTTGGTCTCGTTTCACCCTCTTTCACTCTCCTTCGTCTCGTTTCGCTCTGTTTGACCCTCCTTCGTCTCGTTTCGCTCTCTTTCACCCTCCTTCGCTCGTTTCGCTCTCTTTCACCGTCCATCTCCTCGTTTCGCTCTCTTTCACCCTCCATCGTCTCATTTTGCTCTCTATCACCCTTCTTCATCTCGTTTCGCTCTCTTCCACACTCCTTCATCTGGTTTCCCTCTCTTTCAGCCTCCTTCGTCTCGTTTCGCTCTCTTCCACCCTCCATCGTCTCGGTTCGCTCTCTTTCTCCTTCCTTCGCCTCGTTTCACTCTCTTTCACACTCCTTCGTCTCGTTTCGCTCTCTTTCACTCTCCTTCATCTCGTTTCGCTCTCTTCCACCCTCCGTCGTCTTGTTTTGCCCTCTTTCACCCTCCTTCGTCTCGTTTCGCTCTCTTTCACCCTCCTTCGTCTCGTTTCGCTCTCTTTCCACCTCCTTCGCATCGTTTCGCTGTCTTCCACACTCCATCGTCTCGTTTTGCCCTCTTTCACCCTCCTTCGTCTCGGTTCGCTCTCTTTCACCTTCCTTCGTCTCGTTTCACTCTCTTTCACCGTCCTTCGTCTCGTTTCGCTCTCTTTCACCCTCCTTCGTCTCGTTTCGCTCTCTTTCACCTTCCTTCTACTCATTTCGCTCTCTTTCACCCTCGTTCGTCTCGGTTAGCTCTCTTTCACCCTCCTTCGTCTCGTTTCGCTCTCTTTCACCCTCCTTCGTCTCGTTTCGCTCTTTTTCACCCTCCTTCGTCTCGTTTCCCTCTCTTTGAATCTCCTTCGTCTCGTTTCGCTCTCTTCCACTCCGCTTCGTCTCGTTTCGCTCTCTTCCACTCTCCTTCGTCTCGTTTCGCTCTCTTTCACACTCCTTCGTCTCGTTTCGCTCTCTTCCACTCTCCTTTGTCTCGTTTCGCTCTCTTTCACCCTCCTTCGTCTCGTTTCGCCCTCTTTCACCCTCCTTCGTCTCGCTTCGCTCTGTTTGACCCTCCTTCATCTCGTTTCGCTCTCTTTCACCCTCCTTCGCCTCGTTTCGCTCTCTTTCACCCTCCTTCGTCTCGTTTCGCTCTCTTCACCCTCTTTCGTCTCGTTTCGCTCTCTTTCCACCTCCTTCGCATCGTTTCGCTCTCTTCCACACTCCATCGTCTTGTTTCGCCCTCTTTCACCCTCCTTCGTCTCGGTTCGCTCTCTTTCACCTTCCTTCGTCTTGTTTCACTCTCTTTCACCCTCCTTCGTCTCGTTTCACTCTCTTCCACCCTCCTTCGTCTCGTTTCGCTCTCTTTGACCCTCCTTCGTCTCGTTTCGCTCTCTTCCACCCTCCTTCGTCTCGTTTCGCTCTCTTTGACACTCCTTCGTCTCGTTTCGCTCTCTTGAACCCTCCTTCATCTCGTTTCGTCCTCTCTCACCCTTCTTCGTATCGTTTCGCTCTCTTTCACTCTCCTTCATCTCCTTTCGCACTCTTTCGCCCTCCTTCATCTTGTTTCACTCTCTTCCACCCTCCTTCGGCTCGTTTCGCTCTCATCACCCTCCGTCGACTTGTTTCGCTCTCTTTCACCCTCCTTCGTCTCGTTTCGCTCTCTTTCACCCTCCTTCGCCTCGTTTTGCTCTCTTTCTCCATCCTTCGTCTCGGTTCGCTCTCTTTGACCCTCCCTCATCTCGTTTCGCTCTCTTCCACCCTCCTTCGTCTCGTTTCGCTCTCTTTGACCCTCCTTCGTCTCGTTTCGCTCTCTTCCACCCTCCTTGGTCTCGTTTCAACCTCTTTCACTCTCCTTCGTCTCGTTTTGCTCTGTTTGACCCTCCTTCTTCTCGTTTCGCTCTCTTTCACCCTCCTTCGCTCGTTTCGCTCTCTTTCACCCTCCATCTCCTCGTTTCGCTCTCTTTCACCCTCCATCGTCTCATTTTGCTCTCTTTCACCCTTCTTCATCTCGTTTCGCTCTCTTCCACACTCCTTCATCTGGTTTCCCTCTCTTTCAGCCTCCTTCGTCTCGTTTCGCTCTCTTCCACCCTCCATCGTCTCGGTTCGCTCTCTTTCTCCTTCCTTCGCCTCGTTTCACTCTCTTTCACACTCCTTCGTCTCGTTTCGCTCTCTTTCACTCTCCTTCATCTCGTTTCGCTCTCTTCCACCCTCCGTCGTCTTGTTTTGCCCTCTTTCACCCTCCTTCGTCTCGTTTCGCTCTCTTTCACCCTCCTTCGTCTCGTTTCCCTCTCTTTCACCTTCCTTCTACTCATTTCGCTCTCTTTCACCCTCGTTCGTCTCGGTTAGCTCTCTTTCACCCTCCTTCGTCTCGTTTCGCTCTCTTTCACCCTCCTTCGTCTCGTTTCGCTCTTTTTCACCCTCCTTCGTCTCGTTTCCCTCTCTTTGAATCTCCTTCGTCTCGTTTCGCTCTCTTCCACTCCGCTTCGTCTCGTTTCGCTCTCTTCCACTCTCCTTCGTCTCGTTTCGCTCTCTTTCACACTCCTTCGTCTCGTTTCGCTCTCTTCCACTCTCCTTTGTCTCGTTTCGCTCTCTTTTACCCTCCTTCGTCTCGTTTCGCCCTCTTTCACCCTCCTTCGTCTCGCTTCGCTCTGTTTGACCCTCCTTCATCTCGTTTCGCTCTCTTTCACCCTCCTTCGCCTCGTTTCGCTCTCTTTCACCCTCCTTCGTCTCGTTTCGCTCTCTTCACCCTCTTTCGTCTCGTTTCGCTCTCTTTCCACCTCCTTCGCATCGTTTCGCTCTCTTCCACACTCCATCGTCTCGTTTCGCCCTCTTTCACCCTCCTTCGTCTCGGTTCGCTCTCTTTCACCTTCCTTCGTCTTGTTTCACTCTCTTTCACCCTCCTTCGTCTCGTTTCACTCTCTTCCACCCTCCTTCGTCTCGTTTCGCTCTCTTTGACCCTCCTTCGTCTCGTTTCGCTCTCTTCCACCCTCCTTCGTCTCGTTTCGCTCTCTTTGACACTCCTTCGTCTCGTTTCGCTCTCTTGAACCCTCCTTCATCTCGTTTCGTCCTCTCTCACCCTTCTTCGTCTCGTTTCGCTCTCTTTCACTCTCCTTCATCTCCTTTCGCACTCTTCCACCCTCCTTCGGCTCGTTTCGCTCTCATCACCCTCCGTCGACTTGTTTCGCTCTCTTTCACCCTCCTTCGTCTCGTTTCGCTCTCTTTCACCCTCCTTCGCCTCGTTTTGCTCTCTTTCTCCATCCTTCGTCTCGGTTCGCTCTCTTTGACCCTCCCTCATCTCGTTTCGCTCTCTTCCACCCTCCTTCGTCTCGTTTCGCTCTCTTTGACCCTCCTTCGTCTCGTTTCGCTCTCTTCCACCCTCCTTGGTCTCGTTTCACCCTCTTTCACTCTCCTTCGTCTCGTTTTGCTCTGTTTGACCCTCCTTCGTCTCGTTTTGCTCTCTTTCACCCTCCTTCGCTCGTTTCGCTCTCTTTCACCCTCCATCTCCTCGTTTCGCTCTCTTTCACCCTCCATCGTCTCATTTCGCTCTCTTCCACCCTCCATCGTCTCGGTTCGCTCTCTTTCTCCTTCCTTCGCCTCGTTTCACTCTCTTTCACACTCCTTCGTCTCGTTTCGCTCTCTTTCACTCTCCTTCATCTCGTTTCGCTCTCTTCCACCCTCCGTCGTCTTGTTTTGCCCTCTTTCACCCTCCTTCGTCTCGTTTCGCTCTCTTTCACCCTCCTTCGTCTCGTTTCGCTCTCTTTCCACCTCCTTCGCATCGTTTCGCTGTCTTCCACACTCCATCGTCTCGTTTTGCCCTCTTTCACCCTCCTTCGTCTCGTTTCGCTCTCTTTCACCCTCCTTCGCCTCGTTTTGCTCTCTTTCTCCATCCTTCGTCTCGGTTCGCTCTCTTTGACCCTCCCTCATCTCGTTTCGCTCTCTTCCACCCTCCTTCGTCTCGTTTCGCTCTCTTTGACCCTCCTTCGTCTCGTTTCGCTCTCTTCCACCCTCCTTGGTCTCGTTTCAACCTCTTTCAGTCTCCTTCGTCTCGTTTTGCTCTGTTTGACCCTCCTTCTTCTCGTTTCGCTCTCTTTCACCCTCCTTCGCTCGTTTCGCTCTCTTTCACCCTCCATCTCCTCGTTTCGCTCTCTTTCACCCTCCATCGTCTCATTTTGCTCTCTTTCACCCTTCTTCATCTCGTTTCGCTCTCTTCCACACTCCTTCATCTGGTTTCCCTCTCTTTCAGCCTCCTTCGTCTCGTTTCGCTCTCTTCCACCCTCCATCGTCTCGGTTCGCTCTCTTTCTCCTTCCTTCGCCTCGTTTCACTCTCTTTCACACTCCTTCGTCTCGTTTCGCTCTCTTTCACTCTCCTTCATCTCGTTTCGCTCTCTTCCACCCTCCGTCGTCTTGTTTTGCCCTCTTTCACCCTCCTTCGTCTCGTTTCGCTCTCTTTCACCCTCCTTCGTCTCGTTTCGCTCTCTTTCACCTTCCTTCTACTCATTTCGCTCTCTTTCACCCTCGTTCGTCTCGGTTAGCTCTCTTTCACCCTCCTTCGTCTCGTTTCGCTCTCTTTCACCCTCCTTCGTCTCGTTTCGCTCTTTTTCCCCCTCCTTCGTCTCGTTTCCCTCTCTTTGAATCTCCTTCGTCTCGTTTCGCTCTCTTCCACTCCGCTTCGTCTCGTTTCGCTCTCTTCCACTCTCCTTCGTCTCGTTTCGCTCTCTTTCACACTCCTTCGTCTCGTTTCGCTCTCTTCCACTCTCCTTTGTCTCGTTTCGCTCTCTTTCACCCTCCTTCGTCTCGTTTCGCCCTCTTTCACCCTCCTTCGTCTCGCTTCGCTCTGTTTGACCCTCCTTCATCTCGTTTCGCTCTCTTTCACCCTCCTTCGCCTCGTTTCGCTCTCTTTCACCCTCCTTCGTCTCGTTTCGCTCTCTTCACCCTCTTTCGTCTCGTTTCGCTCTCTTTCCACCTCCTTCGCATCGTTTCGCTCTCTTCCACACTCCATCGTCTCGTTTCGCCCTCTTTCACCCTCCTTCATCTCGGTTCGCTCTCTTTCACCTTCCTTCGTCTTGTTTCACTCTCTTTCACCCTCCTTCGTCTCGTTTCACTCTCTTCCACCCTCCTTCGTCTCGTTTCGCTCTCTTTGACCCTCCTTCGTCTCGTTTCGCTCTCTTCCACCCTCCTTCGTCTCGTTTCGCTCTCTTTGACACTCCTTCGTCTCGTTTCGCTCTCTTGAACCCTCCTTCATCTCGTTTCGTCCTCTCTCACCCTTCTTCGTCTCGTTTCGCTCTCTTTCACTCTCCTTCATCTCCTTTCGCACTCTTCCACCCTCCTTCGGCTCGTTTCGCTCTCATCACCCTCCGTCGACTTGTTTCGCTCTCTTTCACCCTCCTTCGTCTCGTTTCGCTCTCTTTCACCCTCCTTCGCCTCGTTTTGCTCTCTTTCTCCATCCTTCGTCTCGGTTCGCTCTCTTTGACCCTCCCTCATCTCGTTTCGCTCTCTTCCACCCTCCTTCGTCTCGTTTCGCTCTCTTTGACCCTCCTTCGTCTCGTTTCGCTCTCTTCCACCCTCCTTGGTCTCGTTTCACCCTCTTTCACTCTCCTTCGTCTCGTTTTGCTCTGTTTGACCCTCCTTCGTCTCGTTTTGCTCTCTTTCACCCTCCTTCGCTCGTTTCGCTCTCTTTCACCTTCCATCTCCTCGTTTCGCTCTCTTTCACCCTCCATCGTCTCATTTCGCTCTCTTCCACCCTCCATCGTCTCGGTTCGCTCTCTTTCTCCTTCCTTCGCCTCGTTTCACTCTCTTTCACACTCCTTCGTCTCGTTTCGCTCTCTTTCACTCTCCTTCATCTCGTTTCGCTCTCTTCCACCCTCCGTCGTCTTGTTTTGCCCTCTTTCACCCTCCTTCGTCTCGTTTCGCTCTCTTTCACCCTCCTTCGTCTCGTTTCGCTCTCTTTCCACCTCCTTCGCATCGTTTCGCTGTCTTCCACACTCCATCGTCTCGTTTTGCCCTCTTTCACCCTCCTTCGTCTCGTTTCGCTCTCTTTCACCCTCCTTCGTCTCGTTTCGCTCTCTTTCCACCTCCTTCGCATCGTTTCGCTCTCTCCTACACTCCATCGTCTCGTTTCGCCATCTTTCACCCTCCTTCGTCTCGGTTCGCTCTCTTTCACCTTCCTTCGTCTTGTTTCACTCTCTTTCACCCTCCTTCGTCTCGTTTTGCTCTCTTTCACCATCCTTCATCTCGTTCCACTCTCTTTCACCCTCATTCATCTCGTTTCGCTTTCTCTCACCCTCCTTCGTCTCGTTTCGCTCTCTTCCACCCTCCTTCGTCTCGTTTCGATCTCTTTCACCCTTATTCATCTCGTTTCGCTCTCTTTCACCCTCCTTCATCTCTTTTCGCTCTCTTTCACCCTCCTTCGTCTCGTTTCGCTCTCTTTCACCTTCCTTCGTCTCGTTTCGCTCTCTTTCACCCTCCTTTGTCTTGTTTCACTCTCTTTCACACTCCTTCGTCTCGTTTGGCTCTCTTTCACCCTCCTTCGTCTCGTTTCGCTCTTTTTCACCCTCCTTCGTCTCGTTTCCCTCTCTTTGACCCTCCTTCGTCTTGTTTCGCTCTCTTCCACTCCCCTTCGTCTCGTTTCGCTCTCTTCCACTCTCCTTCATCTCGGTTCGCTCTCTTTCTCCTTCCTTCGTCTCGTTTCGCTCTCTTTCACACTCCTTCGTCTCGTTTCGCTCTCTTCCACTCTCCTTCGTCTCGTTTCGTTCTCTTTCACCCTCCTTCGTCTCGCTTTGCACTCTTTCACCCTCATTCGTCTCGTTTCGCTCTCTTCCACCCTCCTTGGTCTCGTTTCACCCTCTTTCACTCTCCTTCGTCTCGTTTCGCTCTGTTTGACCCTCCTTCATCTCGTTTCGCTCTCTTTCACCCTCCTTCGCTCGTTTCGCTCTCTTTCACCCTCCATCTCCTCGTTTCGCTCTCTTTCACCCTCCTTCGTCTCATTTTGCTCTCTTTCACCCTTCTTCATCTCGTTTCGCTCTCTTCCACACTCCTTCATCTCGTTTCCCTCTCTTTCAGCCTCCTTCGTCTCGTTTCGCTCTCTTCCACCCTCCATCGTCTCGGTTTGCTCTCTTTCTCCTTCCTTCGCCTCGTTTCACTCTCTTTCACACTCCTTCGTCTCGTTTCGCTCTCTTTCACTCTCCTTCATCTCGTTTCGCTCTCTTTCACCCTCCTTCGTCTCGTTTTGCCCTCTTTCACCCTCCTTCGTCTCGGTTCGCTCTCTTTCACCTTCCTTCATCTCGTTTCGCCCTCTTTCGCCCTCCTTCGTCTCGTTTCGCTCTGTTTGACCCTCCTTCGTCTCGTTTCGCTCTCTTTCACCCTCCTTCGCCTCGTTTCGCTCTCTTTCACCCTCCTTCGTCTCGTTTCGCTCTCTTTCACCCTCCTTCGTCTCGTTTCGCTCTCTTTCCACGTCCTTCGCCTCGTTTCGCTGTCTTTCCACCTCCTTCGCATCGTTTCGCTGTCTTCCACACTCCATCGTCTCGTTTTGCCCTCTTTCACCCTCCTTCGTCTCGGTTCGCTCTCTTTCACCTTCCTTCGTCTCATTTCACTCTCTTTCACCGTCCTTCGTCTCGTTTCGCTCTCTTTCACCCTCCTTCATCTCGTTCCACTCTCTTTCACCCTCATTCATCTCGTTTCGCTATCTCTCACCCTCCTTCGTCTGGTTTCGCTCTCTTCCACCCTCCTTCGTCTCGTTTCTCCCTCTTTCACCCTTATTCATCTAGTTTCGCTCTCTTTTACCCTCCTTCGTCTCGTTTCGCTCTCTTTCACCCTCCTTCGTCTCGTTTCGCTCTCTTTCACATTCCTTCGCCTCGTTTCGCTCCCTTTCACCCTCCATTGTCTTGTTTCACTCTCTTTCACCCTCCTTCGTCTCGTTTGGCTCTCTTTCACCCTCCTTCGTCTCGTTTCGCACTCTTTCACCTTCCTTCTACTCATTTCGCTCTCTTTCACCCTCCTTCGTCTCGGTTAGCTCTCTTTCACCCTCCTTCGTCTCGTTTCGCTCTCTTTCACCCTCCTTCGTCTCGTTTCGCTCTTTTTCACCCTCCTTCGTCTCGTTTCCCTCTCTTTGAATCTCCTTCGTCTCGTTTCACTCTCTTCCACTCCCCTTCGTCTCGTTTCGCTCTCTGCCACTCTCCTTCATCTCGGTTCGCTCTCTTTCTCCTTCCTTCGTCTCGTTTCACTCTCTTTCACACTCCTTCGTCTCGTTTCGCTCTCTTCCACTCTCCTTTGTCTCGTTTCGCTCTCTTTCACCCTCCTTCGTCTCGTTTCGCCCTCTTTCACCCTCCTTCGTCTCGCTTCGCTCTGTTTGACCCTCCTTCATCTCGTTTCGCTCTCTTTCACCCTCCTTTGCCTCGTTTCGCTCTCTTTCACCCTCCTTCGTCTCGTTTCGCTCTCTTTCACCCTCCTTCGTCTCGTTTCGCTCTCTTTCCACCTCCTTCGCATCGTTTCGCTCTCTCCTACACTCCATCGTCTCGTTTCGCCATCTTTCACCCTCCTTCGTCTCGGTTCGCTCTCTTTCACCTTCCTTCGTCTTGTTTCACTCTCTTTCACCCTCCTTCGTCTCGTTTCGCTTTCTTTCACCCTCCTTCATCTCGTTCCACTCTCTTTCACCCTCATTCATCTCGTTTCGCTATCTCTCACCCTCCTTCATCTCGTTTCGCTCTCTTCCACCCTCCTTCGTCTTGTTTCGCCCTCTTTCACCCTTATTCATCTCGTTTCGCTCTCTTTTACCCTCCTTCGTCTCGTTTCGCTCTCTTACACCCTGCTTCGTCTCGTTTCGCTCTTTTTTACCCTCCTTCGTCTCGTTTCGCTCTCTTCCACTCTCCTTCGTCTCGTTTCGCTCTCTTTCACCCTCCTTCGTCTCGCTTTGCACTCTTTCACCCTCCTTCGTCTCGTTTCGCTCTCTTCCACCCTCCTTGGTCTCGTTTCACCCTCTTTCACTCTCCTTCGTCTCGTTTCGCTCTGTTTGACCCTCCTTCGTTTCATTTCGCTCTCTTTCACCCTCCTTCGCTCGTTTCGCTCTCTTTCACCCTCATTCGCCTCGTTTCGCTCTCTTTCACCCTCCTTCGTCTTGTTTCGCTCTCTTTCACCCTTCTTCATCTCGTTTCGCTCTCTTCCACACTCCTTCATCTCGTTTCCCTCTCTTTCAGCCTCCTTCGTCTCGTTTCGCTCTTTTCCACCCTCCATCGTCTCGGTTCGCTCTCTTTCTCCTTCCTTCGCCTCGTTTCACTCTCTTTCACACTCGTTCGTCTCGTTTCGCTCTCTTTCACTCTCCTTCATCTCGTTTCGCTCTCTTTCACCCTCCTTCGTCTCGTTTTGCACTCTTTCACCCTCCTTCATCTCGTTTCGCTCTCTTCCACCCTCCTTCGTCTCGTTTCGCCCTCTTTCACCCTCCTTCGTCTCGTTTCGCTCTGTTTGACACTCCTTCGTCTCGTTTCGCTCTTTTTCACCCTCCTTCACCTCGTTTTGCTCTCTTTCACCCTCCTTCGTCGCGTTTCGCTCTCTTTCACCCTCCTTCGTCTCGTTTCGCACTCTTCTACCCTTCTTCGTCTCGTTTCGCCCTCTTTCACCCTTCTTCATCTTGTTTCGCTCTCTTTCACCCACCTACGTCTCGTTTCACTCTCTTTCACCCTCCTTCGTCTCGTTTCGCTCTCTTTCACCTTCCTTCGTCTCGTTACCCTCTCTTTGACCCTCCTTCGTCTCGCTTCGCTCTCTTCCACTCCCCTTCGTCTCGTTTTGCTCTCTTCCACTCTCCTTCATCTCGGTTCGCTCTCTTTCTCCTTCCTTCGTCTCGTTTCACTCTCTTTCACACTTCTTCGTCTCGTTTCGCTCTCTTCCACTCTCCTTCGTCTCGTTTCCCTCTCTTTCACCCTCCTTCGTCTCGCTTTGCACTCTTTCACCCTCCTTCATCTCGTTTCGCTCTCTTCCACCCTCCTTGTTCTCGTTTCACCCTCTTTCACTCTCCTTCTTCTCGTTTCGCTCCGTTTGACCCTCCTTCGTCTCATTTCGCTCTCTTTCACCCTCCTTCGCTCGTTTCGCTCTCTTTCACCCTCATTCGCCTCGTTTCGCTCTCTTTCACCCTCCTTCGTCTCGTTTCGCTCTCTTTCACCCTACTTCATCTCGTTTCGCTCTCTTCCACACTCCTTCATCTCGTTTCCCTCTCTTCCACCCTCCATCGTCTCGGTTCGCTCTCTTTCTCCTTCCTTCGCCTCGTTTCACTCTCTTTCACACTCCTTCGTCTCGTTTCGCTCTCTTTCACTCT
The DNA here is from genome assembly GCF_047496885.1 of Scyliorhinus torazame. Lineage (NCBI taxonomy): Eukaryota > Metazoa > Chordata > Chondrichthyes > Carcharhiniformes > Scyliorhinidae > Scyliorhinus > Scyliorhinus torazame. The sequence goes on along the minus strand of NC_092725.1, from coordinate 846,141 downwards.
CCTTCATCTCGTTTCGCTCTCTTTCACCCTCCTTCGTCTCGTTTTGCACTCTTTCACCCTCCTTCATCTCGTTTCGCTCTCTTCCACCCTCCTTCGTCTCGTTTCGCCCTCTTTCACCCTCCTTCGTCTCGTTTCGCTCTGTTTGACCCTCCTTCGTCTCGTTTCGCTCTTTTTCACCCTCCGTCACCTCGTTTCGCTCTCTTTCACCCTCCTTCGTCGCGTTTTGCTCTCTTTCACCCTCCTTCGTCTCGTTTCGCTGTCTTTCAGCCTCCTTCGTCTCGTTTCGCTCTCTTTCACCATCCTTCATCTCGTTTCGCTCTCTTCTACCCTTCTTCGTCTCGTTTCGCCCTCTTTCACCCTTCTTCATCTCGTTTCGCTCTCTTTCACCCACCTTCGTCTCGTTTCACTCTCTTTCACCCTCCTTCGTCTCGTTTCGCTCTCTTTCACCTTCCTTCGTCTCGTTTCGCTCTCTTTCACCCTTCTTTGTCTTGTTTCGCTCTCTTTCACCCTCCTTCGTCTCGTTTCCCTCTCTTTCACCCTCCTTCGTCTCGTTTTGCTCTCTTCCACTCCCCTTCGTCTCGTTTCGCTCTCTTCCACTCTCCTTCATCTCGGCTCGCTCTCATTCTCCTTCCTTCGTCTCGTTTCGCTCTCTTTTACACTCCTTCGTCTCATTTCGCTCTCTTCCACTCTCCTTCGTCTCGTTTCGTTCTCTTTCACCCTCCTTCGTCTCGCTTTGCACTCTTTCACCCTCATTCGTCTCGTTTCGCTCTCTTCCACCCTCCTTGGTCTCGTTTCACCCTCTTTCACTCTCCTTCGTCTCGTTTCGCTCTGTTTGACCCTCCTTCGTCTCGTTTCGCTCTCTTTCACTCTCCTTCGCTCGTTTCGCTCTCTTTCACCCTCCTTCGCCTCGTTTCGCTCTCTTTCACCCTCCTTCGTCTTGTTTCGCTCTCTTTCACCCTTCTTCATCTCGTTTCGCTCTCTTCCACACTCCTTCATCTCGTTTACCTCTCTTTCAGCCTCCTTCGTCTCGTTTCGCTCTCTTCCACCCTCCATCGACTCGGTTCGCTCTCTTTCTCCTTCCTTCGCCTCGTTTCACTCTCTTTCACACTCCTTCGTCTCGTTTCGCTCTCTTTCACTCTCCTTCATCTCGTTTCGCTCTCTTTCACCCTCCTTCGTCTCGTTTTGCACTCTTTCACCCTCCTTCATCTCGTTTCGCCCTCTTTCACCCTCCTTCGTCTCGTTTCGCTCTGTTTGACCCTCCTTCGTCTCGTTTCGCTCTCTTTCACCCTCCTTCGCCTCGTTTCGCTCTCTTTCACCCTCCTTCGTCTCGTTTCGCTCTCTTTCACCCTCCTTCGTCTCGTTTCGCTCTCTTTCCACCTCCTTCGCCTCGTTTCGCTCTCTTCCACACTCCATCGTCTCGTTTCGCCCTCTTTCACCCTCCTTCGTCTCGGTTCGCTCTCTTTCACCTTCCTTCGTCTCGTTTCACTCTCTTTCACCCTCCTTCGTCTTGTTTCGCTTTCTTTCACCCTCCTTCATCTCGTTCCACTCTCTTTCACCCTCATTCATCTCGTTTCGCTATCTCTCACCCTCCTTCATCTCGTTTCGCTCTCTTCCACCCTCCTTCGTCTTGTTTCGCCCTCTTTCACCCTTATTCATCTCGTTTCGCTCTCTTTTACCCTCCTTCGTCTCGTTTCGCTCTCTTACACCCTCCTTCTTCTCGTTTCGCTCTTTTTTACCCTCCTTCGTCTCGTTACCCTCTCTTTGACCCTCCTTCGTCTCGCTTCGCTCTCTTCCACTCCCCTTTGTCTCGTTTCGCTCTCTTCCACTCTCCTTCATCTCGGTTCGCTCTCTTTCTCCTTCCTTCGTCTCGTTTCACTCTCTTTCACACTCCTTCGTCTCGTTTCGCTCTCTTCTACTCTCCTTCGTCTCGTTTCGCTCTCTTTCACCCTCCTTCGTCTCGCTTTGCACTCTTTCACCCTCATTCGCCTCGTTTCGCTCTCTTTCACCCTCCTTCGTCTTGTTTCGCTCTCTTTCACCCTTCTTCATCTCGTTTCGCTCTCTTCCACACTCCTTCATCTCGTTTCCCTCTCTTTCAGCCTCCTTCGTCTCGTTTCGCTCTTTTCCACCCTCCATCGTCTCGGTTCGCTCTCTTTCTCCTTCCTTCGCCTCGTTTCACTCTCTTTCACACTCCTTCGTCTCGTTTCGCTCTCTTTCACTCTCCTTCATCTCGTTTCGCTCTCTTTCACCCTCCTTCGTCTCGTTTTGCACTCTTTCACCCTCCTTCATCTCGTTTCGCTCTCTTCCACCCTCCTTCGTCTCGTTTCGCCCTCTTTCACCCTCCTTCGTCTCGTTTCGCTCTGTTTGACCCTCCTTCGTCTCGTTTCGCTCTTTTTCACCCTCCTTCACCTCGTTTCGCTCTCTTTCACCCTCCTTCGTCGCGTTTTGCTCTCTTTCACCCTCCTTCGTCTCGTTTCGCTGTCTTTCAGCCTCCTTCGTCTCGTTTCGCTCTCTTTCACCATCCTTCATCTCGTTTCGCTCTCTTCTACCCTTCTTCGTCTCGTTTCTCCCTCTTTCACCCTTCTTCATCTCGTTTCGCTCTCTTTCACCCACCTTCGTCTCGTTTCACTCTCTTTCACCCTCCTTCGTCTCGTTTCGCTCTCTTTCACCTTCCTTCGTCTCGTTTCGCTCTCTTTCACCCTTCTTTGTCTTGTTTCGCTCTCTTTCACCCTCCTTCATCTCGTTTCGCCCTCTTTCACCCTCCTTCGTCTCGTTTCGCTCTGTTTGACCCTCCTTCGTCTCGTTTCGCTCTCTTTCACCCTCCTTCGCCTCGTTTCGCTCTCTTTCACCCTCCTTCGTCTCGTTTCGCTCTCTTTCACCCTCCTTCGTCTCGTTTCCCTCTCTTTCACCCTCCTTCGTCTCGTTTTGCTCTCTTCCACTCCCCTTCGTCGCGTTTCGCTCTCTTCCACTCTCCTTCATCTCGGTTCGCTCTCATTCTCCTTCCTTCGTCTCGTTTCGCTCTCTTTCACACTCCTTCGTCTCGTTTCGCTCTCTTCCACTCTCCTTCGTCTCGTTTCGTTCTCTTTCACCCTCCTTCGTCTCGCTTTGCACTCTTTCACCCTCATTCGTCTCGTTTCGCTCTCTTCCACCCTCCTTGGTCTCGTTTCACCCTCTTTCACTCTCCTTCGTCTCGTTTCGCTCTGTTTGACCCTCCTTCGGCTCGTTTCGCTCTCTTTCACTCTCCTTCGCTCGTTTCGCTCTCTTTCACCCTCCTTCGCCTCGTTTCGCTCTCTTTCACCCTCCTTCGTCTCGTTTCGCTCTCTTTCACCCTTCTTCATCTCGTTTCGCTCTCTTCCACACTCCTTCATCTCGTTTCCCTCTCTTTCAGCCTCCTTCGTCTCGTTTCGCTCTCTTCCACCCTCCATCGACTCGGTTCGCTCTCTTTCTCCTTCCTTCGCCTCGTTTCACTCTCTTTCACACTCCTTCGTCTCGTTTCGCTCTCTTTCACTCTCCTTCATCTCGTTTCGCTCTCTTTCACCCTCCTTCGTCTCGTTTTGCACTCTTTCACCCTCCTTCATCTCGTTTCGCCCTCTTTCACCCTCCTTCGTCTCGTTTCGCTCTGTTTGACCCTCCTTCGTCTCGTTTCGCTCTCTTTCACCCTCCTTCGCCTCGTTTCGCTCTCTTTCACCCTCCTTCGTCTCGTTTCGCTCTGTTTGACCCTCCTTCGTTTCATTTCGCTCTCTTTCACCCTCCTTCGCTCGTTTCGCTCTCTTTCACCCTCATTCGCCTCGTTTCGCTCTCTTTCACCCTCCTTCGTCTTGTTTCGCTCTCTTTCACCCTTCTTCATCTCGTTTCGCTCTCTTCCACACTCCTTCATCTCGTTTCCCTCTCTTTCAGCCTCCTTCGTCTCGTTTCGCTCTTTTCCACCCTCCATCGTCTCGGTTCGCTCTCTTTCTCCTTCCTTCGCCTCGTTTCACTCTCTTTCACACTCCTTCGTCTCGTATCGCTCTCTTTCACTCTCCTTCATCTCGTTTCGCTCTCTTTCACCCTCCTTCGTCTCGTTTTGCACTCTTTCACCCTCCTTCATCTCGTTTCGCTCTCTTCCACCCTCCTTCGACTCGTTTCGCCCTCTTTCACCCTCCTTCGTCTCGTTTCGCTCTGTTTGACACTCCTTCGTCTCGTTTCGCTCTTTTTCACCCTCCTTCACCTCGTTTTGCTCTCTTTCACCCTCCTTCGTCGCGTTTCGCTCTCTTTCACCCTCCTTCGTCTTGTTTCGCTCTCTTTCAGCCTCCTTCGTCTCGTTTCGCTCTCTTTCACCATCCTTTGTCTCGTTTCGCTCTCTTCTACCCTTGTTCGTCTCGTTTCGCCCTCTTTCACCCTTCTTCATCTCGATTCGCTCTGTTTGACCCTCCTTCGTCTCGTTTCGCTCTCTTTCACCCTCCTTCGCCTCGTTTCGCTCTCTTTCACCCTCCTTCGTCTCGTTTCGCTCTCTTTCACCCTCCTTCGTCTCGTTTCGCTCTCTTTCCACCTCCTTCGCCTCGTTTCGCTCTCTACCACACTCCATCGTCTCGTTTCGCCCTCTTTCACCCTCCTTCGTCTCGTTTCGCTCTCTTTCACACTCCTTCGTCTCGTTTCGCTCTCTTCCACTCTCCTTCGTCTCGTTTCGTTCTCTTTCACCCTCCTTCGTCTCGCTTTGCACTCTTTCACCCTCATTCGTCTCGTTTCGCTCTCTTCCACCCTCCTTGGTCTCGTTTCACCCTCTTTCACTCTCCTTCGTCTCGTTTCGCTCTGTTTGACCCTCCTTCGGCTCGTTTCGCTCTCTTTCACTCTCCTTCGCTCGTTTCGCTCTCTTTCACCCTCCTTCGCCTCGTTTCGCTCTCTTTCACCCTCCTTCGTCTCGTTTCGCTCTCTTTCACCCTTCTTCATCTCGTTTCGCTCTCTTCCACACTCCTTCATCTCGTTTCCCTCTCTTTCAGCCTCCTTCGTCTCGTTTCGCTCTCTTCCACCCTCCATCGACTCGGTTCGCTCTCTTTCTCCTTCCTTCGCCTCGTTTCACTCTCTTTCACACTCCTTCGTCTCGTTTCGCTCTCTTTCACTCTCCTTCATCTCGTTTCGCTCTCTTTCACCCTCCTTCGTCTCGTTTTGCACTCTTTCACCCTCCTTCATCTCGTTTCGCCCTCTTTCACCCTCCTTCGTCTCGTTTCGCTCTGTTTGACCCTCCTTCGTCTCGTTTCGCTCTCTTTCACCCTCCTTCGCCTCGTTTCGCTCTCTTTCACCCTCCTTCGTCTCGGTTCGCTCTCTTTCTCCTTCCTTCGCCTCGTTTCACTCTCTTTCACACTCCTTCGTCTCGTATCGCTCTCTTTCACTCTCCTTCATCTCGTTTCGCTCTCTTTCACCCTCCTTCGTCTCGTTTTGCACTCTTTCACCCTCCTTCATCTCGTTTCGCTCTCTTCCACCCTCCTTCGACTCGTTTCGCCCTCTTTCACCCTCCTTCGTCTCGTTTCGCTCTGTTTGACACTCCTTCGTCTCGTTTCGCTCTTTTTCACCCTCCTTCACCTCGTTTTGCTCTCTTTCACCCTCCTTCGTCGCGTTTCGCTCTCTTTCACCCTCCTTCGTCTTGTTTCGCTCTCTTTCAGCCTCCTTCGTCTCGTTTCGCTCTCTTTCACCATCCTTTGTCTCGTTTCGCTCTCTTCTACCCTTGTTCGTCTCGTTTCGCCCTCTTTCACCCTTCTTCATCTCGATTCGCTCTGTTTGACCCTCCTTCGTCTCGTTTCGCTCTCTTTCACCCTCCTTCGCCTCGTTTCGCTCTCTTTCACCCTCCTTCGTCTCGTTTCGCTCTCTTTCACCCTCCTTCGTCTCGTTTCGCTCTCTTTCCACCTCCTTCGCCTCGTTTCGCTCTCTACCACACTCCATCGTCTCGTTTCGCCCTCTTTCACCCTCCTTCGTCTCGTTTCGCTCTCTTCCACTCTCCTTCGTCTCGTTTCGTTCTCTTTCACCCTCCTTCGTCTCGCTTTGCACTCTTTCACCCTCATTCGTCTCGTTTCGCTCTCTTCCACCCTCCTTGGTCTCGTTTCACCCTCTTTCACTCTCCTTCGTCTCGTTTCGCTCTGTTTGACCCTCCTTCGTCTCGTTTCGCTCTCTTTCACTCTCCTTCGCTCGTTTCGCTCTCTTTCACCCTCCTTCACCTCGTTTCGCTCTCTTTCACCCTCCTTCGTCTTGTTTCGCTCTCTTTCACCCTTCTTCATCTCGTTTCGCTCTCTTCCACACTCCTTCATCTCGTTTACCTCTCTTTCAGCCTCCTTCGTCTCGTTTCGCTCTCTTCCACCCTCCATCGACTCGGTTCGCTCTCTTTCTCCTTCCTTCGCCTCGTTTCACTCTCTTTCACACTCCTTCGTCTCGTTTCGCTCTCTTTCACTCTCCTTCATCTCGTTTCGCTCTCTTTCACCCTCCTTCGTCTCGTTTTGCACTCTTTCACCCTCCTTCATCTCGTTTCGCCCTCTTTCACCCTCCTTCGTCTCGTTTCGCTCTGTTTGACCCTCCTTCGTCTCGTTTCGCTCTCTTTCACCCTCCTTCGCCTCGTTTCGCTCTCTTTCACCCTCCTTCGTCTCGTTTCGCTCTCTTTCACCCTCCTTCGTCTCGTTTCGCTCTCTTTCCACCTCCTTCGCCTCGTTTCGCTCTCTTCCACACTCCATCGTCTCGTTTCGCCCTCTTTCACCCTCCTTCGTCTCGGTTCGCTCTCTTTCACCTTCCTTCGTCTCGTTTCACTCTCTTTCACCCTCCTTCGTCTTGTTTCGCTTTCTTTCACCCTCCTTCATCTCGTTCCACTCTCTTTCACCCTCATTCATCTCGTTTCGCTATCTCTCACCCTCCTTCATCTCGTTTCGCTCTCTTCCACCCTCCTTCGTCTTGTTTCGCCCTCTTTCACCCTTATTCATCTCGTTTCGCTCTCTTTTACCCTCCTTCGTCTCGTTTCGCTCTCTTACACCCTCCTTCGTCTCGTTTCGCTCTTTTTTACCCTCCTTCGTCTCGTTACCCTCTCTTTGACCCTCCTTCGTCTCGCTTCGCTCTCTTCCACTCCCCTTTGTCTCGTTTCGCTCTCTTCCACTCTCCTTCATCTCGGTTCGCTCTCTTTCTCCTTCCTTCGTCTCGTTTCACTCTCTTTCACACTCCTTCGTCTCGTTTCGCTCTCTTCTACTCTCCTTCGTCTCGTTTCGCTCTCTTTCACCCTCCTTCGTCTCGCTTTGCACTCTTTCACCCTCATTCGCCTCGTTTCGCTCTCTTTCACCCTCCTTCGTCTTGTTTCGCTCTCTTTCACCCTTCTTCATCTCGTTTCGCTCTCTTCCACACTCCTTCATCTCGTTTCCCTCTCTTTCAGCCTCCTTCGTCTCGTTTCGCTCTTTTCCACCCTCCATCGTCTCGGTTCGCTCTCTTTCTCCTTCCTTCGCCTCGTTTCACTCTCTTTCACACTCCTTCGTCTCGTTTCGCTCTCTTTCACTCTCCTTCATCTCGTTTCGCTCTCTTTCACCCTCCTTCGTCTCGTTTTGCACTCTTTCACCCTCCTTCATCTCGTTTCGCTCTCTTCCACCCTCCTTCGTCTCGTTTCGCCCTCTTTCACCCTCCTTCGTCTCGTTTCGCTCTGTTTGACCCTCCTTCGTCTCGTTTCGCTCTTTTTCACCCTCCTTCACCTCGTTTCGCTCTCTTTCACCCTCCTTCGTCGCGTTTTGCTCTCTTTCACCCTCCTTCGTCTCGTTTCGCTGTCTTTCAGCCTCCTTCGTCTCGTTTCGCTCTCTTTCACCATCCTTCATCTCGTTTCGCTCTCTTCTACCCTTCTTCGTCTCGTTTCTCCCTCTTTCACCCTTCTTCATCTCGTTTCGCTCTCTTTCACCCACCTTCGTCTCGTTTCACTCTCTTTCACCCTCCTTCGTCTCGTTTCGCTCTCTTTCACCTTCCTTCGTCTCGTTTCGCTCTCTTTCACCCTTCTTTGTCTTGTTTCGCTCTCTTTCACCCTCCTTCATCTCGTTTCGCCCTCTTTCACCCTCCTTCGTCTCGTTTCGCTCTGTTTGACCCTCCTTCGTCTCGTTTCGCTCTCTTTCACCCTCCTTCGCCTCGTTTCGCTCTCTTTCACCCTCCTTCGTCTCGTTTCGCTCTCTTTCACCCTCCTTCGTCTCGTTTCCCTCTCTTTCACCCTCCTTCGTCTCGTTTTGCTCTCTTCCACTCCCCTTCGTCGCGTTTCGCTCTCTTCCACTCTCCTTCATCTCGGTTCGCTCTCATTCTCCTTCCTTCGTCTCGTTTCGCTCTCTTTCACACTCCTTCGTCTCGTTTCGCTCTCTTCCACTCTCCTTCGTCTCGTTTCGTTCTCTTTCACCCTCCTTCGTCTCGCTTTGCACTCTTTCACCCTCATTCGTCTCGTTTCGCTCTCTTCCACCCTCCTTGGTCTCGTTTCACCCTCTTTCACTCTCCTTCGTCTCGTTTCGCTCTGTTTGACCCTCCTTCGGCTCGTTTCGCTCTCTTTCACTCTCCTTCGCTCGTTTCGCTCTCTTTCACCCTCCTTCGCCTCGTTTCGCTCTCTTTCACCCTCCTTCGTCTCGTTTCGCTCTCTTTCACCCTTCTTCATCTCGTTTCGCTCTCTTCCACACTCCTTCATCTCGTTTCCCTCTCTTTCAGCCTCCTTCGTCTCGTTTTGCTCTCTTCCACCCTCCATCGACTCGGTTCGCTCTCTTTCTCCTTCCTTCGCCTCGTTTCACTCTCTTTCACACTCCTTCGTCTCGTTTCGCTCTCTTTCACTCTCCTTCATCTCGTTTCGCTCTCTTTCACCCTCCTTCGTCTCGTTTTGCACTCTTTCACCCTCCTTCATCTCGTTTCGCCCTCTTTCACCCTCCTTCGTCTCGTTTCGCTCTGTTTGACCCTCCTTCGTCTCGTTTCGCTCTCTTTCACCCTCCTTCGCCTCGTTTCGCTCTCTTTCACCCTCCTTCGTCTCGTTTCGCTCTGTTTGACCCTCCTTCGTTTCATTTCGCTCTCTTTCACCCTCCTTCGCTCGTTTCGCTCTCTTTCACCCTCATTCGCCTCGTTTCGCTCTCTTTCACCCTCCTTCGTCTTGTTTCGCTCTCTTTCACCCTTCTTCATCTCGTTTCGCTCTCTTCCACACTCCTTCATCTCGTTTCCCTCTCTTTCAGCCTCCTTCGTCTCGTTTCGCTCTTTTCCACCCTCCATCGTCTCGGTTCGCTCTCTTTCTCCTTCCTTCGCCTCGTTTCACTCTCTTTCACACTCCTTCGTCTCGTATCGCTCTCTTTCACTCTCCTTCATCTCGTTTCGCTCTCTTTCACCCTCCTTCGTCTCGTTTTGCACTCTTTCACCCTCCTTCATCTCGTTTCGCTCTCTTCCACCCTCCTTCGACTCGTTTCGCCCTCTTTCACCCTCCTTCGTCTCGTTTCGCTCTGTTTGACACTCCTTCGTCTCGTTTCGCTCTTTTTCACCCTCCTTCACCTCGTTTTGCTCTCTTTCACCCTCCTTCGTCGCGTTTCGCTCTCTTTCACCCTCCTTCGTCTTGTTTCGCTCTCTTTCAGCCTCCTTCGTCTCGTTTCGCTCTCTTTCACCATCCTTTGTCTCGTTTCGCTCTCTTCTACCCTTGTTCGTCTCGTTTCGCCCTCTTTCACCCTTCTTCATCTCGATTCGCTCTGTTTGACCCTCCTTCGTCTCGTTTCGCTCTCTTTCACCCTCCTTCGCCTCGTTTCGCTCTCTTTCACCCTCCTTCGTCTCGTTTCGCTCTCTTTCACCCTCCTTCGTCTCGTTTCGCTCTCTTTCCACCTCCTTCGCCTCGTTTCGCTCTCTACCACACTCCATCGTCTCGTTTCGCCCTCTTTCACCCTCCTTCGTCTCGGTTCGCTCTCTTTCACCTTCCTTCGTCTCGTTTCACTCTCTTTCACCCTCCTTCGTCTCGTTTCGCTTTCTTTCACCCTCCTTCATCTCGTTCCACTCTCTTTCACCCTCATTCATCTCGTTTCGCTATCTCTCACCCTCCTTCATCTCGTTTCGCTCTCTTCCACCCTCCTTCGTCTTGTTTCGCCCTCTTTCACCCTTATTCATCTCGTTTCGCTCTCTTTTACCCTCCTTCGTCTCGTTTCGCTCTCTTACACCCTCCTTCGTCTCGTTTCGCTCTTTTTTACCCTCCTTCGTCTCGTTACCCTCTCTTTGACCCTCCTTCGTCTCGCTTCGCTCTCTTCCACTCCCCTTTGTCTCGTTTCGCTCTCTTCCACTCTCCTTCATCTCGGTTCGCTCTCTTTCTCCTTCCTTCGTCTCGTTTCACTCTCTTTCACACTCCTTCGTCTCGTTTCGCTCTCTTCCACTCTCCTTCGTCTCGTTTCGCTCTCTTTCACCCTCCTTCGTCTCGCTTTGCACTCTTTCACCCTCCTTCGTCTCGTTTCGCTCTCTTCCACCCTCCTTGGTCTCGTTTCACCCTCTTTCACTCTCCTTCGTCTCGTTTCGCTCTGTTTGACCCTCCTTCGTTTCATTTCGCTCTCTTTCACCCTCCTTCGCTCGTTTCGCTCTCTTTCACCCTCATTCGCCTCGTTTCGCTCTCTTTCACACTCCTTCGTCTTGTTTCGCTCTCTTTCACCCTTCTTCATCTCGTTTCGCTCTCTTCCACACTCCTTCATCTCGTTTCCCTCTCTTTCAGCCTCCTTCGTCTCGTTTCGCTCTTTTCCACCCTCCATCGTCTCGGTTCGCTCTCTTTCTCCTTCCTTCGCCTCGTTTCACTCTCTTTCACACTCCTTCGTCTCGTTTCGCTCTCTTTCACTCTCCTTCATCTCGTTTCGCTCTCTTTCACCCTCCTTCGTCTCGTTTTGCACTCTTTCACCCTCCTTCATCTCGTTTCGCTCTCTTCCACCCTCCTTCGTCTCGTTTCGCCCTCTTTCACCCTCCTTCGTCTCGTTTCACTCTGTTTGACACTCCTTCGTCTCGTTTCGCTCTTTTTCACCCTCCTTCACCTCGTTTTGCTCTCTTTCACCCTCCTTCGTCGCGTTTCGCTCTCTTTCACCCTCGTTCGTCTTGTTTCGCTCTCTTTCAGCCTCCTTCGTCTCGTTTCGCTCTCTTTCACCATCCTTCGTCTCGTTTCGCTCTCTTCTACCCTTCTTCGTCTCGTTTCGCCCTCTTTCACCCTTCTTCATCTCGTTTCGCTCTCTTTCACCCACCTTCGTCTCGTTTCACTCTCTTTCACCGTCCTTCGTCTCGTTTCGCTCTCTTTCACCTTCCTTCGTCTCGTTTCGCTCTCTTTCACCCTTCTTTGTCTTGTTTCGCTCTCTTTCACCCTCCTTCGTCTCGTTTTGCTCTCTTTCAACCTCCTTCATCTCGTTCCACTCTCTTTCACCCTCATTCATCTCGTTTCGCTATCTCTCACCCTCCTTCGTCTCGTTTCGCTCTCTTCCACCCTCCTTCGTCTCGTTTCGCCCTCTTTCACCCTTATTCATCTTGTTTCCCTCTCTTTTACCCTCCTTCGTCTCGTTTCGCTCTCTTTCACCCTGCTTCGTCTCGTTTCGCTCTTTTTTACCCTCCTTCGCCTCGTTACCCTCTCTTTGACCCTCCTTCGTCTCGCTTCGCTCTCTTCCACTCCCCTTCGTCTCGTTTTGCTCTCTTCCACTCTCCTTCATCTCGGTTCGCTCTCTTTCTCCTTCCTTCGTCTCGTTTCACTCTCTTTCACACTCCTTCGTCTCGTTTCGCTCTCTTCCACTCTCCTTCATCTCGTTTCCCTCTCTTTCACCCTCCTTCGTCTCGCTTTGCACTCTTTCACCCTCCTTCGTCTCGTTTCGCTCTCTTCCACCCCCCTTGTTCTCGTTTCACCCTCTTTCACTCTCCTTCTTCTCGTTTTGCTCTGTTTGACCCTCCTTCATCTCATTTCGCTCTCTTTCACCCTCCTTCGCTCGTTTCGCTCTCTTTCACCCTCATTCGCCTCGTTTCGCTCTTTTTCACCCTCCTTCGTATCGTTTCGCTCTCATTCACCCAACTTCATCTCGTTTCGCTCTCTTCCACACTCCTTCATCTCGTTTCCCTCTCTTCCACCCTCCATCGTCTCGGTTCGCTCTCTTTCTCCTTCCTTCGCCTCGTTTCACTCTCTTTCACACTCCTTCGTCTCGTTTCGCTCTCTTTCACTCTCCTTCATCTCGTTTCGCTCTCTTTCACCCTCCTTCGTCTCGTTTTGCACTCTTTCACCCTCCTTCATCTCGTTTCGCTCTCTTCCACCCTCCTTCGTCTCGTTTCGCCCTCTTTCACCCTCCTTCGTCTCGTTTCGCTCTGTTTGACCCTCCTTCGTCTCGTTTCGCTCTTTTTCACCCTCCTTCACCTCGTTTCGCTCTCTTTCACCCTCCTTCGTCGCGTTTTGCTCTCTTTCACCCTCCTTCGTCTCGTTTCGCTGTCTTTCAGCCTCCTTCGTCTCGTTTCGCTCTCTTTCACCATCCTTCATCTCGTTTCGCTCTCTTCTACCCTTCTTCGTCTCGTTTCGCCCTCTTTCACCCTTCTTCATCTCGTTTCGCTCTCTTTCACCGACCTTCGTCTCGTTTCACTCTCTTTCACCCTCCTTCGTCTCGTTTCGCTCTCTTTCACCTTCCTTCGTCTCGTTTCGCTCTCTTTCACCCTTCTTTGTCTTGTTTCGCTCTCTTTCACCCTCCTTCATCTCGTTTCGCCCTCTTTCACCCTCCTTCGTCTCGTTTCGCTCTGTTTGACCCTCCTTCGTCTCGTTTCGCTCTCTTCCACTCTCCTTCATCTCGGTTCGCTCTCATTCTCCTTCCTTCGTCTCGTTTCGCTCTCTTTCACACTCCTTCGTCTCGTTTCGCTCTCTTCCACTCTCCTTCGTCTCGTTTCGTTCTCTTTCACCCTCCTTCGTCTCGCTTTGCACTCTTTCACCCTCATTCGTCTCGTTTCGCTCTCTTCCACCCTCCTTGGTCTCGTTTCACCCTCTTTCACTCTCCTTCGTCTCGTTTCGCTCTGTTTGACCCTCCTTCGTCTCGTTTCGCTCTCTTTCACTCTCCTTCGCTCGTTTCACTCTCTTTCACCCTCCTTCGCCTCGTTTTGCTCTCTTTCACCCTCCTTCGTCTCGTTTCGCTCTCTTTCACCCTTCTTCATCTCGTTTCGCTCTCTTCCACACTCCTTCATCTCGTTTCCCTCTCTTTCAGCCTCCTTCGTCTCGTTTCGCTCTCTTCCACCCTCCATCGACTCGGTTCGCTCTCTTTCTCCTTCCTTCGCCTCGTTTCACTCTCTTTCACACTCCTTCGTCTCGTTTCGCTCTCTTTCACTCTCCTTCATCTCGTTTCGCTCTCTTTCACCCTCCTTCGTCTCGTTTTGCACTCTTTCACCCTCCTTCATCTCGTTTCGCCCTCTTTCACCGTCCTTCGTCTCGTTTCGCTCTGTTTGACCCTCCTTCATCTCGTTTCGCTCTCTTTCACCCTCCTTCGCCTCGTTTCGCTCTCTTTCACCCTCCTTCGTCTCGTTTCGCTCTCTTTCACCCTCCTTCGTCTCGTTTCGCTCTCTTTCCACCTCCTTCGCCTCGTTTCGCTCTCTTCCACACTCCATCGTCTCGTTTCGCCCTCTTTCACCCTCCTTCATCTCGGTTCGCTCTCTTTCACCTTCCTTCGTCTCGTTTCACTCTCTTTCACCCTCCTTCGTCTCGTTTCGCTTTCTTTCACCCTCATTCGTCTCGTTCCACTCTCTTTCACCCTCATTCATCTCGTTTCGCTATCTCTCACCCTCCTTCATCTCGTTTCGCTCTCTTCCACCCTCCTTCGTCTTGTTTCGCCCTCTTTCACCCTTATTCATCTCGTTTCGCTCTCTTTTACCCTCCTTCGTCTCGTTTCGCTCTCTTACACCCTCCTTCGTCTCGTTTCGCTCTTTTTTACCCTCCTTCGTCTCGTTACCCTCTCTTTGACCCTCCTTCGTCTCGCTTCGCTCTCTTCCACTCCCCTTTGTCTCGTTTCGCTCTCTTCCACTCTCCTTCATCTCGGTTCGCTCTCTTTCTCCTTCCTTCGTCTCGTTTCACTCTCTTTCACACTCCTTCGTCTCGTTTCGCTCTCTTCCACTCTCCTTCGTCTCGTTTCGCTCTCTTTCACCCTCCTTCGTCTCGCTTTGCACTCTTTCACCCTCCTTCGTCTCGTTTCGCTCTCTTCCACCCTCCTTGGTCTCGTTTCACCCTCTTTCACTCTCCTTCGTCTCGTTTCGCTCTGTTTGACCCTCCTTCGTTTCATTTCGCTCTCTTTCACCCTCCTTCGCTCGTTTCGCTCTCTTTCACCCTCATTCGCCTCGTTTTGCTCTCTTTCACCCTCCTTCGTCTTGTTTCGCTCTCTTTCACCCTTCTTCATCTCGTTTCGCTCTCTTCCACACTCCTTCATCTCGTTTCCCTCTCTTTCAGCCTCCTTCGTCTCGTTTCGCTCTTTTCCACCCTCCATCGTCTCGATTCGCTCTCTTTCTCCTTCCTTCGCCTCGTTTCACTCTCTTTCACACTCCTTCGTCTCGTTTCGCTCTCTTTCACTCTCCTTCATCTCGTTTCGCTCTCTTTCACCCTCCTTCGTCTCGTTTTGCACTCTTTCACCCTCCTTCATCTCGTTTCGCTCTCTTCCACCCTCCTTCGTCTCGTTTCGCCCTCTTTCACCCTCCTTCGTCTCGTTTCGCTCTGTTTGACACTCCTTCGTCTCGTTTCGCTCTCTTTCACCCTCCTTCGTCTTGTTTCGCTCTCTTTCAGCCTCCTTCGTCTCGTTTCGCTCTCTTTCACCATCCTTCGTCTCGTTTCGCTCTCTTCTACCCTTCTTCGTCTCGTTTCGCCCTCTTTCACCCTTCTTCATCTCGTTTCGCTCTCTTTCACCCACCTTCGTCTCGTTTCACTCTCTTTCACCCTCCTTCGTCTCGTTTCGCTCTCTTTCACCTTCCTTCGTCTCGTTTCGCTCTCTTTCACCCTTCTTTGTCTTGTTTCGCTCTCTTTCACCCTCCTTCATCTCGTTTCGCTCTCTTTCACCCTCCTTCGTCTCGTTTTGCACTCTTTCACCCTCCTTCATCTCGTTTCGCTCTCTTCCACCCTCCTTCGTCTCGTTTCGCCCTCTTTCACCCTCCTTCATCTCGTTTCGCTCTGTTTGACACTCCTTCGTCTCGTTTCGCTCTTTTTCACCCTCCTTCACCTCGTTTCGCTCTCTTTCACCCTCCTTCGTCGCGTTTCGCCCTCTTTCACCCTCCTTCGTCTCGTTTCGCTCTCTTTCAGCCTCCTTCGTCTCGTTTCGCTCTCTTTCACCATCCTTCGTCTCGCTTCGCTCTCTTCTACCCTTCTTCGTCTCGTTTCGCCCTCTTTCACCCTTCTTCATCTCGTTTCGCTCTCTTTCACCCACCTTCGTCTCGTTTCACTCTCTTTCACCTTCCTTTGTCTCGTTTCGCTCTCTTTCACCATTCTTTGTCTTGTTTCGCTCTCTTTCACCCTCCTTCATCTCGTTTCGCCCTCTTTCACACTCCTTCGTCTCGTTTCGCTCTGTTTGACCCTCCTTCGTCTCGGTTCGCTCTCTTTCTCCTTCCTTCGCCTCGTTTCACTCTCTTTCACACTCCTTCGTCTCGTTTCGCTCTCTTTCACTCTCCTTCATCTCGTTTCGCTCTCTTTCACCCTCCTTCGTCTCGTTTTGCACTCTTTCACCCTCCTTCATCTCGTTTCGCTCTCTTCCACCCTCCTTCGTCTCGTTTCGCCCTCTTTCACCCTCCTTCGGCTCGTTTCGCTCTGTTTGACACTCCTTCGTCTCGTTTCGCTCTTTTTCACCCTCCTTCACCTCGTTTTGCTCTCTTTCACCCTCCTTCGTCGCGTTTCGCTCTCTTTCACCCTCCTTCGTCTTGTTTCGCTCTCTTTCAGCCTCCTTCGTCTCGTTTCGCTCTCTTTCACCATCCTTCGTCTCGTTTCGCTCTCTTCTACCCTTCTTCGTCTCGTTTCGCCCTCTTTCACCCTTCTTCATCTCGTTTCGCTCTCTTTCACCCACCTTCGTCTCGTTTCACTCTCTTTCACCCTCCTTCGTCTCGTTTCGCTCTCTTTCACCTTCCTTCGTCTCGTTTCGCTCTCTTTCACCCTTCTTTGACTTGTTTCGCTCTCTTTCACCCTCCTTCATCTCGTTTCGCTCTCTTTCACCCTCCTTCGTCTCGTTATGCACTCTTTCACCCTCCTTCATCTCGTTTCGCTCTCTTCCACCCTCCTTCGTCTCGTTTCGCCCTCTTTCACCCTCCTTCATCTCGTTTCGCTCTGTTTGACACTCCTTCGTCTCGTTTCGCTCTTTTTCACCCTCCTTCACATCGTTTCGCTCTCTTTCACCCTCCTTCGTCGCGTTTCGCTCTCTTTCACCCTCCTTCGTCTCGTTTCGCTCTCTTTCAGCCTCCGTCGTCTCGTTTCGCTCTCTTTCACCATCCTTCGTCTCGTTTCGCTCTCTTCTACCCTTCTTCGTCTCGTTTCGCCCTCTTTCACCCTTCTTCATCTCGTTTCGCTCTCTTTCACCCACCTTCGTCTCGTTTCACTCTCTTTCACCCTCCTTTTTCTCGTTTCGCTCTCTTTCACCTTCCTTTGTCTCGTTTCGCTCTCTTTCACCCTTCTTTGTCTTGTTTCACTCTCTTTCACCCTCCTTCATCTCGTTTCGCCCTCTTTCACCCTCCTTTGTCTCGTTTCGCTCTGTTTGACCCTCCTTCGTCTCGGTTCGCTCTCTTTCTCCTTCCTTCGCCTCGTTTCACTCTCTTCCACACTCCTTCGTCTCGTTTCGCTCTCTTTCACTCTCCTTCATCTCGTTTCGCTCTCTTTCACCCTCCTTCGTCTCGTTTTGCACTCTTTCACCCTCCTTCATCTCGTTTCGCTCTCTTCCACCCTCCTTCGTCTCGTTTCGCCCTCTTTCACCCTCCTTCGTCTCGTTTCGCTCTGTTTGACACTCCTTCGTCTCGTTTTGCTCTTTTTCACCCTCCTTCACCTCGTTTTGCTCTCTTTCACCCTCCTTCGTCGCGTTTCGCTCTCTTTCACCCTCCTTCGTCTTGTTTCGCTCTCTTTCAGCCACCTTCGTCTCATTTCGCTCTCTTTCACCATCCTTCGTCTCGTTTCGCCCTCTTCTACCCTTCTTCGTCTCGTTTCGCCCTCTTTCACCCTTCTTCATCTCGTTTCGCTCTCTTTCACCCACCTTCGTCTCGTTTCACTCTCTTTCACCCTCCTTCGTCTCGTTTCGCTCTCTTTCACCTTCCTTCGTCTCGTTTCGCTCTCTTTCACCCTTCTTTGTCTTGTTTCGCTCTCTTTCACCCTCCTTCATTTCGTTTCGCTCTCTTTCACCCTCCTTCGTCTCGTTTTGCACTCTTTCACCCTCCTTCGTCTCGTTTCGCTCTCTTCCACCCTCCTTCGTCTCGTTTCGCCCTCTTTCACCCTTCTTCATCTCGTTTCGCTCTCTTTCACCCACCTTCATCTCGTTTCACTCTCTTGCACCCTCCTTCGTCTCGTTTCGCTCTCTTTCACCTTCCTTCGTCTCGTTTCGCTCTCTTTCACCCTTCTTTGTCTTGTTTCGCTCTCATTCACCCTCCTTCATCTCGTTTCGCTCTCTTTCACCCTCCTTCATCTCGTTTTGCACTCTTTCACCCTCCTTCATCTCGTTTCGCTCTCTTCCACCCTCCTTCGTCTCGTTTCGCCCTCTTTCACCCTCCTTCATCTCGTTTCGCTCTGTTTGACACTCCTTCGTCTCGTTTCGCTCTTTTTCACCCTCCTTCACCTCGTTTCGCTCTCTTTCACCCTCCTTCGTCGCGTGTCGCTCTCTTTCACCCTCCTTCGTCTCGTTTCGCTCTCTTTCAGCCTCCTTCGTCTCGTTTCGCTCTCTTTCACCATCCTTCGTCTCGTTTCGCTCTCTTCTACCCTTCTTCGTCTCGTTTCGCCCTCTTTCACCCTTCTTCATCTCGTTTCGCTCTCTTTCACCCACCTTCGTCTCGTTTCACTCTCTTTCACCCTCCTTCGTCTCGTTTCGCTCTCTTTCACCTTCCTTTGTCTCGTTTCGCTCTCTTTCACCCTTCTTTGTCTTGTTTCGCTCTCTTTCACCCTCCTTCATCTCGCTTCGCCCTCTTTCACCCTCCTTCGTCTCGTTTCGCTCTGTTTGACCTTCCTTCGTCTCGGATCGCTCTCTTTCTCCTTCCTTCGCCTCGTTTCACTCTCTTTCCCACTCCTTCGTCTCGTTTCGCTCTCTTTCACTCTCCTTCATTTCGTTTCGCTCTCTTTCACCCTCCTTCGTCTCGTTTTGCACTCTTTCACCCTCCTTCATCTCGTTTCGCTCTCTTCCACCCTCCTTCGTCTCGTTTCTCCCTGTTTCACCCTCCTTCGTCTCGTTTCGCTCTGTTTGACACTCCTTCGTCTCGTTTCGCTCTTTTTCACCCTCCTTCACCTCGTTTTGCTCTCTTTCACCCTCCTTCGTCTCGTTTCGCTCTCTTCTACCCTTCTTCGTCTCGTTTCGCCCTCTTTCACCCTTCTTCATCTCGTTTCGCTCTCTTTCACCCACCTTCGTCTCGTTTCACTCTCTTTCACCCTCCTTCGTCTCGTTTCGCTCTCTTTCACCTTCCTTCGTCTCGTTTCGCTCACTTTCACCCTTCTTTGACTTGTTTCGCTCTCTTTCACCCTCCTTCATCTCGTTTCGCTCTCTTTCACCCTCCTTCGTCTCGTTTTGCACTCTTTCACCCTCCTTCATCTCGTTTCGCTCTCTTCCATCCTCCTTCGTCTCGTTTCGCCCTCTTTCACCCTCCTTCATCTCGTTTCGCTCTGTTTGACACTCCTTCGTCTCGTTTCGCTCTTTTTCACCCTCCTTCACCTCGTTTTGCTCTCTTTCACCCTCCTTCGTCGCGTTTCGCTCTCTTTCACCCTCCTTCGTCTCGTTTCGCTCTCTTTCAGCCTCCTTCGTCTCGTTTCGCTCACTTTCACCATCCTTCGTCTCGTTTCGCTCTCTTCTACCCTTCTTCGTCTCGTTTCGCCCTCTTTCACCCTTCTTCATCTCGTTTCGCTCTCTTTCACCCACCTTCGTCTCGTTTCACTCTCTTTCACCCTCCTTCGTCTCGTTTCGGTCTCTTTCACCTTCCTTTGTCTCGTTTCGCTCTCTTTCACCCTTCTTTGTCTTGTTTCGCTCTCTTTCACCCTCCTTCATCTCGTTTCGCCCTCTTTCACCCTCCTTCGTCTCGTTTCGCTCTGTTTGACCCTCCTTCGTCTCGGTTCGCTCTCTTTCTCCTTCCTTCGCCTCGTTTCACTCTCTTTCACACTCCTTCGTCTCGTTTAGCTCTCTTTCACCCTCCTTCGTCTCGTTTTGCACTCTTTCACCCTCCTTCATCTCCTTTCGCTCTCTTCCACCCTCCTTCGTCTCGTTTCGCCCTCTTTCACCCTCCTTCGTCTCGTTTCGCTCTGTTTGACACTCCTTCGTCTCGTTTCGCTCTTTTTCACCCTCCTTCACCTCGTTTTGCTCTCTTTCACCCTCCTTCGTCGCGTTTCGCTCTCTTTCACCCTCCTTCGTCTTGTTTCGCTCTCTTTCAGCCACCTTCGTCTCGTTTCGCTCTCTTTCACCATCCTTCGTCTCGTTTCGCTCTCTTCTACCCTTCTTCGTCTCGTTTCGCCCTCTTTCACCCTTCTTCATCTCGTTTCGCTCTCTTTCACCCACCTTCATCTCGTTTCAATCTCTTTCACCCTCCTTCGTCTCGTTTCGCTCTCTTTCACCTTCCTTCGTCTCGTTTCGCTCTCTTTCACCCTTCTTTGTCTTGTTTCGCTCTCTTTCACCCTCCTTCATCTCGTTTCGCCCTCTTTCACCCTCCTTCGTCTCGTTTCGCTCTCTTTCACCATCCTTCGTCTCGTTTCGCTCTCTTCTACCCTTCTTCGTCTCGTTTCGCCCTCTTTCACCCTTCTTCATCTCGTTTCGCTCTCTTTCACCCACCTTCGTCTCGTTTCACTCTCTTTCACCCTCCTTCGTCTCGTTTCGCTCTCTTTCACCTTCCTTTGTCTCGTTTCGCTCTCTTTCACCCTTCTTTGTCTTGTTTCGCTCTCTTTCACCCTCCTTCATCTCGTTTCGCCCTCTTTCACCCTCCTTCGTCTCGTTTCGCTCTGTTTGACCCTCCTTCGTCTCGGTTCGCTCTCTTTCTCCTTCCTTCGCCTCGTTTCACTCTCTTTCACACTCCTTCGTCTCGTTTCGCTCTCTTTCACTGTCCTTCATCTCGTTTCGCTCTCTTTCACCCTCCTTCGTCTCGTTTTGCACTCTTTCACCCTCCTTCATCTCGTTTCGCTCTCTTCCACCCTCCTTCGTCTCGTTTCGCCCTCTTTCACCCTCCTTCGTCTCGTTTCGCTCTGTTTGACACTCCTTCGTCTCGTTTCGATCTTTTTCACCCTCCTTCACCTTGTTTTGCTCTCTTTCACCCTCCTTCGTCGCGTTTCGCTCTCTTTCACCCTCCTTCGTCTTGTTTCGCTGTCTTTCAGCCACCTTCGTCTCGTTTCGCTCTCTTTCACCATCCTTCGTCTCGTTTCGCTCTCTTCTACCCTTCTTCGTCTCGTTCCGCCCTCTTTCACCTTTCTTCATCTCGTTTCGCTCTCTTTCACCCACCTTCGTCTCGTTTCACTCTCTTTCACCCTCCTTCGTCTCGTTTCGCTCTCTTTCACCTTCCTTCGTCTCGTTTCGCTCTCTTTCACCCTTCTTTGTCTTGTTTCGCTCTCTTTCACACTCCTTCATCTCGTTTCGCTCTCTTTCACCCTCCTTCGTCTCGTTTTGCACTCTTTCACCCTCCTTCGTCTCGTTTCGCTCTCTTCCACCCTCCTTCGTCTCGTTTCGCCCTCTTTCACCCTCCTTCTTCTCGTTTCGCTCTCTTCTACCCTTCTTCGTCTCGTTTCGCCCTCTTTCACCCTTCTTCATCTCGTTTCGCTCTCTTTCACCCACCTTCGTCTCGT
This sequence comes from Scyliorhinus torazame, assembly GCF_047496885.1. Taxonomy (NCBI): domain Eukaryota; kingdom Metazoa; phylum Chordata; class Chondrichthyes; order Carcharhiniformes; family Scyliorhinidae; genus Scyliorhinus; species Scyliorhinus torazame. The sequence continues at coordinate 825,230 of NC_092725.1, read as the reverse complement.
TTCACTCTCTTTCACCCTCCTTCGTCTCGTTTCGCTCTCTTTCACCTGCCTTCGTCTCGTTTCGCTCTCTTTCACCCTTCTTTGTCTTGTTTCGCTCTCTTTCACCCTCCTTCATCTCGTTTCGCTCTCTTTCACCCTCCTTCATCTCGTTTTGCACTCTTTCACCCTCCTTCATCTCGTTTCACTCTCTTTCACCCTCCTTCGTCTCGTTTCGCTCTCTTTCACTCTCCTTCATCTCATTTCGCTCTCTTTCACCCTCCTTCGTCTCGTTTTGCACTCTTTCACCCTCCTTCATCTCGTTTCGCTCTCTTCCACCCTCCTTCGTCTCGTTTCGCCCTGTTTCACCCTCCTTCGTCTCGTTTCGCTCTGTTTGACACTCCTTCGTCTCGTTTCGCTCTTTTTCACCCTCCTTCACCTCGTTTTGCTCTCTTTCACCCTCCTTCGTCGCGCTTCGCTCTCTTTCACCCTCCTTCGTCTTGTTTCGCTCTCTTTCAGCCTCCTTCGTCTCGTTTCGCTCTCTTTCACCATCCTTCGTCTCGTTTCGCTCTCTTCTACCCTTCTTCGTCTCGTTTCGCCCTCTTTCACCCTTCTTCATCTCGTTTCGCTCTCTTTCACCCACCTTCGTCTCGTTTCACTCTCTTTCACCCTCCTTCGTCTCGTTTCGCTCTCTTTCACCTTCCTTCGTCTCGTTTCGCTCTCTTTCACCCTTCTTTGACTTGTTTCGCTCTCTTTCACCCTCCTTCATCTCGTTTCGCTCTCTTTCACCCTCCTTCGTCTCGTTTTGCACTCTTTCACCCTCCTTCATCTCGTTTCGCTCTCTTCCACCCTCCTTCGTCTCGTTTCGCCCTCTTTCACCCTCCTTCATCTCGTTTCGCTCTGTTTGACACTCCTTCGTCTCGTTTCGCTCTTTTTCACCCTCCTTCACCTCGTTTCGCTCTCTTTCAGCCTCCTTCGTCGCGTTTCGCTCTCTTTCACCCTCCTTCGTCTCGTTTCGCTCTCTTTCAGCCTCCTTCGTCTCGTTTCGCTCTCTTTCACCATCCTTCGTCTCGTTTCGCTCTCTTCTCCCCTTCTTCGTCTCGTTTCGCCCTCTTTCACCCTTCTTCATCTCGTTTCGCTCTCTTTCACCCACTTTCGTCTCGTTTCACTCTCTTTCACCCTCCTTCGTCTCGTTTCGGTCTCTTTCACCTTCCTTTGTCTCGTTTCGCTCTCTTTCACCCTTCTTTGTCTTGTTTCGCTCTCTTTCACCCTCCTTCATCTCGTTTCGCCCTCTTTCACCCTCCTTCGTCTCGTTTCGCTCTGTTTGACCCTCCTTCGTCTCGGTTCGCTCTCTTTCTCCTTCCTTCGCCTCGTTTCACTCTCTTTCACACTCCTTCGTCTCGTTTCGCTCTCTTTCACCCTCCTTCGTCTCGTTTTGCACTCTTTCACCCTCCTTCATCTCGTTTCGCTCTCTTCCACCCTCCTTCGTCTCGTTTCGCCCTCTTTCACCCTCCTTCGTCTCGTTTTGCTCTGTTTGACACTCCTTCGTCTCGTTTCGCTCTTTTTCACCCTCCTTCACCTCGTTTTGCTCTCTTTCACCCTCCTTCGTCGCGTTTCGCTCCCTTTCACCCTCCTTCGTCTTGTTTCGCTCTCTTTCAGCCACCTTCGTCTCGTTTCGCTCTCTTTCACCATCCTTCGTCTCGTTTCGCTCTCTTCTACCCTTCTTCGTCTCGTTTCGCCCTCTTTCACCCTTCTTCATCTCGTTTCGCTCTCTTTCACCCACCTTCGTCTCGTTTCACTCTCTTTCACCCTCCTTCGTCTCGTTTCGCTCTCTTTCACCTTCCTTCGTCTCGTTTCGCTCTCTTTCACCCTTCTTTGTCTTGTTTCGCTCTCTTTCACCCTCCTTCATCTCGTTTCGCTCTCTTTCACCCTCCTTCGTCTCGTTTTGCACTCTTTCACACTCCTTCGTCTCGTTTCGCTCGCTTCCACCCTCCATCGTCTCGTTTCGCCCTCTTTCACCCTCCTTCATCTCGTTTCGCTCTGTTTGACACTCATTCGTCTCGTTTCGCTCTTTTTCACCCTCCTTCACCTCGTTTCGCTCTCTTTCACCCTCCTTCGTCGCGTTTCGCTCTCTTTCACCCTCCTTCGTCTCGTTTCGCTCTCTTTCAGCCTCCTTCGTCTCGTTTCGCTCTCTTTCACCATCCTTCGTCTCGTTTCGCCCTCTTCTACCCTTCTTCGTCTCGTTTCGCCCTCTTTCACCCTTCTTCATCTTGTTTCTCTCTCTTTCACCCACCTTCGTCTCGTTTCGCTCTCTTTCACCCTCCTTCGCCTCGTTTCGCTCTCTTTCACCATCCTTCGTCTCGTTTCGCCCTCTTCTACCCTTCTTCGTCTCGTTTCGCCCTCTTTCACCCTTCTTCATCTTGTTTCTCTCTCTTTCACCCACCTTCGTCTCGTTTCGCTCTCTTTCACCCTCCTTCGCCTCGTTTCGCTCTCTTTCACCCTCCTTCGTCTCGTTTCGCTCTGTTTGACCCTCCTTCGTCTCGTTTCGCTCTCTTTCCACCTCCTTCGCCTCGTTTCGTTGTCTTCCACACTCCATCGTCTCGTTTTGCCCTCTTTCACCCTCCTTCGTCTCGGTTCGCTCTCTTTCACCTTCCTTCGTCTCGTTTCACTCTCTTTCACCGTCCTTCGTCTCGTTTCGCTCTCTTCCACCCTCCTTCGTCTCGTTTCGCCCTCTTTCACCCTTATTCATCTCGTTTCGCTCTCTTTTACACTCCTTCGTCTCGTTTCGCTCTCTTTCACCCTCCTTCGTCTCGTTTCGCTCTCTTTCACCTTCCTTCGTCTCGTTTCGCTCTCTTTCACCCTCCTTTGTCTTGTTTCACTCTCTTTCACCCTCCTTCGTCTCGTTTGGCTCTCTTTCACCCTCCTTCGTCTCGTTTCGCACTCTTTCACCTTCCTTCTACTCATTTCGCTCTCTTTCACCCTCCTTCGTCTCGGTTAGCTCTCTTTCACCCTCCTTCGTCTCGTTTCGCTCTCTTTCACCCTCCTTCGTCTCGTTTCACTCTTTTTCACCCTCCTTCGTCTCGTTTCCTCTCTTTGACCCTCCTTCGTCTCGTTTCGCTCTCTTCCACTCCCCTTCGTCTCGTTTCGCTCTCTTCCACTCTCCTTCATCTCGGTTCGCTCTCTTTCTCCTTCCTTCGTCTCGTTTCACTCTCTTTCACACTCCTTCGTCTCGTTTCGCTCTCTTCCCCTCTCCTTTGTCTCGTTTCGCTCTGTTTGACCCTCCTTCGTCTCGTTTCGCTCTCTTTCACCCTCCTTCGCCCGTTTCGCTCTCTTTCACCCTCCTTCGCCTCGTTTCGCTCTCTTTCACCCTCCTTCGTCTCGTTTCGCTCTCTTTCACCCTTCTTCATCTCGTTTCGCTCTCTTCCACACTCCTTCATCTCGTTTCCCTCTCTTTCAGCCTCCTTCGTCTCGTTTTGCACTCTTTCACCCTCCTTCATCTCGTTTCGCTCTCTTCCACCCTCCTTCGTCTCGTTTCGCCCTCTTTCACCCTCCTTCGTCTCGTTTCGCTCTGTTTGACCCTCCTTCGTCTCATTTCGCTCTTTTTCACCCTCCTTCACCTCGTTTCGCTCTCTTTCACCCTCCTTCGTCTCGTTTCGCTCTCTTTCACCCTCCTTCGCCTCGTTTCGCTCTCTTTCACCCTCCTTCGTCTCGTTTCGCTCTCTTTCACCCTCCTTCGTCTCGTTTCGCTCTCTTTCCACCTCCTTCGCCTCGTTTCGCTCTCTTCCACACTCCATCGTCTCGTTTCGCCCTCTTTCACCCTCCTTCGTCTCGGTTCGCTCTCTTTCACCTTCCTTCGTCTCATTTCACTCTCTTTCACCCTCCATCGTCTCGTTTCGCTCTCTTTCACCCTCCTTCATCTCGTTCCACTCTCTTTCACCCTCATTCATCTTGTGTCGCTATCTCTCACCCTCCTTCGTCTCGTTTCGCTCTCTTCCACCCTCCTTCATCTCGTTTCGCCCTCTTTCACCCTTATTCATCTCGTTTCGCTCTCTTTCACCCTCCTTCGTCTCGTTTCGCTCTCTTTCACCCTTCTTCGTCTCGTTTCGCTCTCTTTCACCTTCCTTCGTCTCGTTTCACTCTCTTTCACCCTCCTTTGTCTTGTTTCACTCTCTTTCACCCTCCTTCGTCTCGTTTGGCTCTCTTTCACACTCCTTCGTCTCGTTTCGCACTCTTTCACCTTCCTTCTACTCATTTCGCTCTCTTTCACCCTCCTTCATCTCGGTTAGCTCTGTTTCACCCTCCTTCGTCTCGTTTCGCTCTCTTTCACCCTCCTTCATCTCGTTTCGCTCTTGTTCACCCTCCTTCGTCTCGTTTCCCTCTCTTTGACCCTCCTTCGTCTCGTTTCGCTCTCTTCCACACCCCTTCGTCTCGTTTCGCTCTCTTCCACTCTCCTTCATATCGGTTCGCTCTCTTTCTCCTTCCTTCGTCTCGTTTCACTCTCTTTCACACTCCTTCATCTTGTTTCGCTCTCTTCCTCTCTCCTTCGTCTCGTTTCGCTCTCTTTCACCCTCTTTCGTCTTGTTTCGCCCTCTTTCACCTTCCTTCATCTCGTTTCACTCTCTTTCACCCTCCTTCGTCTCGTTTCGCTCTCTTTCACCCTCCTTCATCTCGTTCCACTCTCTTTCACCCTCATTCATCTCGTTTCGCTATCTCTCACCCTCCTTCGTCTCGTTTCGCTCTCTTCCACCCTCCTTCGTCTCGTTTCGCTCTCTTTCACCCTCCTTCGTCTCGTTTCGCTCTCTTTCACCCTCCTTCGCCTCGTTTCGCTCTCTTTCACCCTCCTTCGTCTCGTTTCGCTCTCTTTCACCCTCCTTCATCTCGTTTCGCTCTCTTTCCACCTCCTTCTCCTCGTTTCGCTCTCTTCCACACTCCATTGTCTCGTTTCGCCCTCTTTCACCCTCCTTCATCTCGGTTCGCTCTCTTTCTCCTTCCTTCGTCTCGTTTCACTCTCTTTCACACTCCTTCGTCTCGTTTCGCTCTCTTCCACTCTCCTTCGTCTCGTTTCGCTCTCTTTCACCATCCTTCGTCTCGCTTTGCACTTTTTCACCCTCCTTCGTCTCGTTTCGCCCTCTTGCACCCTCCTTGGTCTCGTTTCACCCTCTTTCACTCTCCTTCGTCTCGTTTCGCTCTGTTTGACCCTCCTTCGTTTCGTTTCGCTCTTTTCCACCCTCCTTCACCTCGTTTCGCTCTCTTTGACCCTCCTTCGTCTCGTTTCGCTCTCTTTGACCCTCCTTCGTCTCGTTTCGCTCTCTTCCACCCTCCTTGGTCTCGTTTCACCCTCTTTCACTCTCCTTCGTCTCGTTTCGCTCTGTTTGACCCTCCTTCGTTTCGTTTCGCTCTTTTTCACCCTTCTTCATCTCGTTTCGCTCTCTTTCACCCACCTTCGTCTCGTTTCGCTCTCTTTCACCCTCCTTCACCTCGTTTCGCTCTCTTTCACCCTCCTTCGTCTCGTTTCGCTCTCTTTGACCCTCCTTCGACTCGTTTCGCTCTCTTCCACCCTCCTTGGTCTCGTTTCACCCTCTTTCACTCTCCTTCGTCTCGTTTCGCTCTGTTTGACCCTCCTTCGTTTCGTTTCGCTCTTTTTCACCCTTCTTCATCTCGTTTCGCTCTCTTTCACCCACCTTCGTCTCGTTTCGCTCTCTTTCACTCTCCTTCATCTCGTTTCGCTCTCTTTCACCTTCCTTCGTCTCATTTTGCTCTCTTTCACCCTCCTTTGTCTTGTTTCGCTCTCTTTCACCCTCCTTCATCTCGTTTCGCCCTCTTTCCACCTCCTTCACCTCGTTTCGCTGTCTTCCACACACCATCGTCTCGTTTCACCCTCTTTCACCCTCCTTCGTCTCGGTTCGCTCTCTTTCACCTTCCTTCGACTCGTTTCACTCTCTTTCACCCTCCTTCATCTCGTTTCGCTCTCTTTCACCCTCCTTCATCTCGTTCCACTCTCTTTCACCCTCCTTCATCTTGTTTCGCTATCTCTCACCCTCCTTCGTCTCGTTTCGCTCTCTTCCACCCTCCTACGTCTCCTTTCGCCCTCTTACACCCTTATTCATTTCGTTTCGCTCTCTTCCACCCTCCTTCGTCTCGTTTCGCTCTCTTTCACCCTCCTTCGTCTCGTTTCGCTCTCTTTCACCTTCCTTCGTCTCGTTTCGCTCTCTTTCACCCTCCTTTGTCTTGTTTCACTCTCTTTCACCCTCCTTCGTCTCGTTTGGCTCTCTTTCACCCTCCTTCATCTCGTTTCGCTCTCTTTCACCTTCCTTCTACTCGTTTCGCTCTCTTTCACCCTCCTTCGTCTCGGTTAGCTCTCTTTCACCCTCCTTCGTCTCGTTACGCTCTCTTTCACCCTCCTTCGTCTCGTTTCGCTCTCTTTCACCCTCCTTCGTCTCGTTTCCCTCTCTTTGACCCTCCTTCGTCTCGTTTCTCTCTCTTCTACTCTCCTTCGTCTCGTTTCGCCCTCTTTCACCCACCTTCGACTCATTTTGCTCTCTTTCACCCACCTTCGACTCGTTTCGCGCTCTTTCACCCTTGTACGTCTCGTTTCGCTCTCTTTCGCCTTCCTTCGTCTCGTTTCGCCCTCTTTCACCCTCCTTTGTCTTGTGTCGCTCTTTTTCACCCTCCTTCATCTTGTTTGGCTCTCTTTCACCCTCCTTCGTCTCGTTTCGCTCTCTTACACCTTCCTTCGACTCGTTTCGCTCTCTTTCACCCTCCTTCGTCTCGTTTCGCTCTCTTTCAACCACTTCGTATCGTTTCGCTCTCTTTTACCATCCTTCGTCTCGTATCACTCTCTTTCTCCCTCCTTCATCTCGTTTCGCTCTCTTTCACCCTCCTTCGTCTAGTTTCGCTCTCTTTCACACTCCTTCATCTCGTTTCGCTCTATTTCACCCTCCTTCATCTCGTTTCCCTCTCTTTCACCCTCCTTCGTCTCGTTTCGCTCTCTTTCAGCCTCCTTCGTCTCGTTTCGCTCTCTTCCACCCTCCATCGTCTCGATTCGCTCTCTTTCTCCTTCCTTCGCCTCGTTTCACTCTCTTTCACACTCCTTCGTCTCGTTTCGCTCTCTTTCACTCTCCTTCATCTCGTTTCGCTCTCTTTCACCCTCCTTCGTCTACTTTTGCACTCTTTCACCTTCCTTCTACTCATTTTGCTCTCTTTCACCCTCCTTCATCTCGGTTAGCTCTCTTTCACCCTCCTTCATCTCGTTTCGCTCTCTTTCACCCTCCATCATCTCGTTTCGCTCTTTTTCACCCTCCTTCGTCTCGTTTCCCTCTCTTTGACCCTCCTTCGTCTCGTTTCGCTCTCTTCCACTCCCCTTCGTCTCGTTTCGCTCTCTTCCACTCTCCTTAGTCTCGTTTCGCTCTCTTTCACCCTCCTTCGTCTCGTTTCGTCCTCTTTCACCCTCCTTCGTCTCGTTTCGCTCTGTTTGACCCTCCTTCGTCTCGTTTCGCTCTCTTTCACCCTCCTTCACCTCGTTTCGCACTCTTTCACCCTCCTTCGTCTCGTTTCGATCTCTTTCATCCTCCTTCGTCTCGTTTCGCTCTCTTTCCACCTCCTTCGCCTCGTTTCGCTCTCTTCCACACTCCATCGTCTCGTTTCGCCCTCTTTCACCCTCCTTCGTCTCGGTTCGCTCTCTTTCACCTTCCTTCGACTTGTTTCACTCTCTTTCACCCTCCTTCTTCACGTTTCGCTCTCTTTCACCCTCCTTCATCTCGTTTCGCTCTCTTTCACCCTCCTTCGTCTCGTTTCGCTCTCTTTCACCCTCCTTCGTCTCGTTTCGCTCTCTTTTACCTTCCTTCGTCTCGTTTCACTCTCTTTCTCCCTCCTTCGTCTTGTTTCGCTCTCTTTCACCCTCCTTCGTCTAGTTTCGCTCTCTTTCACCCTCCTTTATCTCGTTTCGCTCTATTTCACCCTCCTTCATCTCGTTTCCCTCTCTTTCACCCTCCTTCGTCTCGTTTCGCTCTCTTTCAGCCTCCTTCGTCTCGTTTCGCTCTCTTCCACCCTCCATCGTCTCGGTTCGCTCTCTTTCTCCTTCCTTCGCCTCGTTTCACTCTCTTTCACACTCCTTCGTCTCGTTTCGCTCTCTTTCACTCTCCTTCATCTCGTTTCGCTCTCTTTCACACTCCTTCGTCTCGTTTTGCACTCTTTCACCCTCCTTCATCTCGTTTCGCTCTCTTCCACCCTCCTTCGTCTCGTTTCGCCCTCTTTCACCCTCCTTTGTCTTGTTTCATTCTCTTTCACCCTCCTTCGTCTCGTTTGGCTCTCTTTCACCATCCTTCGTCTCGTTTCGCACTCTTTCACCTTCCATCTACTCATTTTGCTCTCTTTCACCCTCCTACGTCTCGGTTAGCTCTCTTTCACCCTCCTTCGTCTCGTTTCGCTCTCTTTCACCCTCCATCGTCTCGTTTCGCTCTTTTTCACCCTCCTTCGTCTCGTTTCCCTCTCTTTGACCCTCCTTCGTCTCGTTTCGCTCTCTTCCACTCCCCTTCATCTCGTTTCGCTCTCTTCCACCCTCCTTCATCTCGGTTCGCTCTCTTTCTCCTTCCTTCGTCTCGTTTCACTCTCTTTCACACTCCTTTGTCTCGTTTCGTCTCTCTTCCACTCTCCTTAGTCTCGTTTCGCTCTCTTTCACCCTCCTTCGTCTCGTTTCGCCCTCTTTCACCCTCCTTCGTCTCGTTTCGCTCTGTTTGACCCTCCTTCGTCTCGTTTCGCTCTCTTTCACCCTCCTTCGCCTCGTTTCGCTCTCTTTCACCCTCCTTCGTCTTGTTTCGATCTCTTTCATCCTCCTTCGTCTCGTTTCGCCCTCTTTCTCCCTCCTTCGTCTCGGTTCGCTCTCTTTCACCTTCCGTCGACTTGTTTCACTCTCTTTCACCCTCCTTCGTCTCGTTTCGCTCTCTTTCACCCTCCTTCATCTCGTTCCACTCTCTTTCACCCTCATTCATCTCGTTTCGCTATCTCTCACCCTACTTCGTATCGTTTCGCTCTCTTCCACCCTCCTTCGTCTCGTTTCGCCCTCTTTCACCCTTATTCATCTCGTTTCGCTCTCTTTCACCCTCCTTCATCTCGTTTCCCTCTCTTTCAGCCTCCTTCGTCTCGTTTCGCTCTTTTCCACCCTCCATCGTCTCGGTTCGCTCTCTTTCTCCTTCCTTCGCCTCGTTTCACTCTCTTTCACACACCTTCGTCTCGTTTCGCTCTCTTTCACTCTCCTTCATCTCGTTTCGCTCTCTTTCACCCTCCTTCGTCTCGTTTTGCACTCTTTCACCCTCCTTCATCTCGTTTCGCTCTCTTCCACCCTCCTTCGTCTCGTTTCGCCCTCTTTCACCCTCCTTCGTCTCGTTTCGCTCTGTTTGACACTCCTTTGTCTCGTTCCGCTCTTTTTCACCCTCCTTCACCTCGTTTTGCTCTCTTTCACCCTCCTTCGTCGCGTTTCGCTCTCTTTCACCCTCCTTCATCTTGTTTCGCTCTCTTTCAGCCTCCTTCGTCTCGTTTCGCTCTCTTTCACCCTCCTTCGTCTCGTTTCCCTCTCTTTGACCCTCCTTCGTCTCGTTTCGCTCTCTTCCACTCCCCTTCGTCTCGTTTCGCTCTCTTCCACTCTCCTTCATCTCGGTTCGCTCTCTTTCTCCTTCCTTCGTCTCGTTTCACTCTCTTTCACACTCCTTCGTCTCGTTTCGCTCTCTTCCCCTCTCCTTTGTCTCGTTTCGCTCTGTTTGACCTTCCTTCGTCTCGTTTCGCTCTCTTTCACCCTCCTTCGCTCGTTTCGCTCTCTTTCACCCTCCTTCGCCTCGTTTCGCTCTCTTTCACCCTCCTTCGTCTCGTTTCGCTCTCTTTCACCCTTCTTCATCTCGTTTCGCTCTCTTCCACACTCCTTCATCTCGTTTCCCTCTCTTTCAGCCTCCTTCGTCTCGTTTTGCACTCTTTCACCCTCCTTCATCTCGTTTCGCTCTCTTCCACCCTCCTTCGTCTCGTTTCGCCCTCTTTCACCCTCCTTCGTCTCGTTTCGCTCTGTTTGACCCTCCTTCGTCTCATTTCGCTCTTTTTCACCCTCCTTCACCTCGTTTCGCTCTCTTTCACCCTCCTTCGTCTCGTTTCGCTCTCTTTCACCCTCCTTCGCCTCGTTTCGCTCTCTTTCACCCTCCTTCGTCTCGTTTCGCTCTCTTTCACCCTCCTTCATCTCGTTTCGCTCTCTTTCCACCTCCTTCGCCTCGTTTCGCTCTCTTCCACACACCATCGTCTCGTTTCGCCCTCTTTCACCCTCCTTCGTCTCGGTTCGCTCTCTTTCACCTTCCTTCGTCTCGTTTCACTCTCTTTCACCCTCCATCATCTCGTTTCGCTCTCTTTCACCCTCCTTCATCTCGTTCCACTCTCTTTCACCCTCATTCATCTCGTGTCGCTATCTCTCACCCTCCTTCGTCTCGTTTCGCTCTCTTCCACCCTCCTTCATCTCGTTTCGCCCTCTTTCACCCTTATTCATCTCGTTTCGCTCTCTTTCACCCTCCTTCGTCTCGTGTCGCTCTCTTTCACCCTCCTTTGTCTTGTTTCACTCTCTTTCACCCTCCTTCGTCTCGTTTGGCTCTCTTTCACACTCCTTCGTCTCGTTTCGCACTCTTTCACCTTCCTTCTACTCATTTCGCTCTCTTTCACCCTCCTTCATCTCGGTTAGCTCTGTTTCACCCTCCTTCGTCTCGTTTCGCTCTCTTTCACCCTCCTTCATCTCGTTTCGCTCTTTTTCACCCTCCTTCGTCTCGTTTCCCTCTCTTTGACCCTCCTTCGTCTCGTTTCGCTCTCTTCCACTCCCCTTCGTCTCGTTTCGCTCTCTTCCACTCTCCTTCATATCGGTTCGCTCTCTTTCTCCTTCCTTCGTCTCGTTTCACTCTCTTTCACACTCCTTCATCTTGTTTCGCTCTCTTCCTCCCTCCTTCGTCTCGTTTCGCTCTCTTTCACCCTCTTTCGTCTTGTTTCGCCCTCTTTCACCTTCCTTCATCTCGTTTCACTCTCTTTCACCCTCCTTCTTCTCGTTTCGCTCTCTTTCACCCTCCTTCATCTCGTTTCGCTCTTTTTCACCCTCCTTCGTCTCGTTTCCCTCTCTTAGACCCTCCTTCGTCTCGTTTCGCTCTCTTCCACTCCCCTTCGTCTCATTTCGCTCTCTTCCACTCTCCTTCATATCGGTTCGCTCTCTTTCTCCTTCCTTCGTCTCGTTTCACTCTCTTTCACACTCCTTCATCTTGTTTCGCTCTCTTCCTCCCTCCTTCGTCTCGTTTCGCTCTCTTTCACCCTCTTTCGTCTTGTTTCGCCCTCTTTCACCTTCCTTCATCTCGTTTCACTCTCTTTCACCCTCCTTCGTCTCGTTTCGCTCTCTTACACCCTCCTTCATCTCGTTCCACTCTCTTTCACCCTCATTCATCTCGTTTCGCTATCTCTCACCCTCCTTCGTCTCGTTTCGCTCTCTTCCACCCTCCTTCGTCTCGTTTCGCTCTCTTTCACCCTCCTTCGTCTCGTTTCGCTCTCTTTCACCCTCCTTCGCCTCGTTTCGCTCTCTTTCACCCTCCTTCGTCTCGTTTCGCTCTCTTTCACCCTCCTTCATCTCGTTTCGCTCTCTTTCCACCTCCTTCTCCTCGTTTCGCTCTCTTCCACACTCCATCGTCTCGTTTCGCCCTCTTTCACCCTCCTTCATCTCGGTTCGCTCTCTTTCTCCTTCCTTCGTCTCGTTTCACTCTCTTTCACACTCCTTAGTCTCGTTTCGCTCTCTTCCACTCTCCTTCGTCTCGTTTCGCTCTCTTTCACCCTCCTTCGTCTCGCTTTGCACTTTTTCACCCTCCTTCGTCTCGTTTCGCCCTCTTCCACCCTCCTTGGTCTCGTTTCACCCTCTTTCACTCTCCTTCGTCTCGTTTCGCTCTGTTTGACCCTCCTTCGTTTCGTTTCGCTCTTTTCCACCCTCCTTCACCTCGTTTCGCTCTCTTTGACCCTCCTTCGTCTCGTTTCGCTCTCTTTGACCCTCCTTCGTCTCGTTTCGCTCTCTTCCACCCTCCTTGGTCTCGTTTCACCCTCTTTCACTCTCCTTCGTCTCGTTTCGCTCTGTTTGACCCTCCTTCGTTTTGTTTCGCTCTTTTTCACCCTTCTTCATCTCGTTTCGCTCTCTTTCACCCACCTTCGTCTCGTTTCGCTCTCTTTCACCCTCCTTCACCTCGTTTCGCTCTCTTTCACCCTCCTTCGTCTCGTTTCGCTCTCTTTGACCCTCCTTCGACTCGTTTCGCTCTCTTCCACCCTCCTTGGTCTCGTTTCACCCTCTTTCACTCTCCTTCGTCTCGTTTCGCTCTGTTTGACCCTCCTTCGTTTCGTTTCGCTCTTTTTCACCCTTCTTCATCTCGTTTCGCTCTCTTTCACCCACTTTCGTCTCGTTTCGCTCTCTTTCACTCTCCTTCATCTCGTTTCGCTCTCTTTCACCTTCCTTCGTCTCATTTTGCTCTCTTTCACCCTCCTTTGTCTTGTTTCGCTCTCTTTCACCCTCCTTCATCTCGTTTCGCCCTCTTTCACCCTCCTTCGCCTCGTTTCGCTCTCTTTCACCCTCCTTCGTCTCGTTTCGCTCTTTTTCACCCTCCTTCGTCTCGTTTCGCTCTCTTTCCACCTCCTTCACCTCGTTTCGCTGTCTTCCACACACCATCGTCTTGTTTCACCCTCTTTCACCCTCCTTCGTCTCGGTTCGCTCTCTTTCACCTTCCTTCGACTCGTTTCACTCTCTTTCACCCTCCTTCATCTCGTTTCGCTCTCTTTCACCCTCCTTCATCTCGTTCCACTCTCTTTCACCCTCCTTCATCTTGTTTCGCTATCTCTCACCCTCCTTCGTCTCATTTCGTTCTCTTCCACCCTCCTACGTCTCCTTTCGCCCTCTTACACCCTTATTCATCTCGTTTCGCTCTCTTCCACCCTCCTTCGACTCGTTTCGCTCTCTTTCACCCTCCTTCGTCTCGTTTCGCTCTCTTTCACCTTCCTTCGTCTCGTTTCGCTCTCTTTCACCCTCCTTTGTCTTGTTTCACTCTCTTTCACCCTCCTTCGTCTCGTTTGGCTCTCTTTCACCCTCCTTCATCTCGTTTCGCTCTCTTTCACCTTCCTTCTACTCGTTTCGCTGTCTTTCACCCTCCTTCGTCTCGGTTAGCTCTCTTTCACCCTCCTTCGTCTCGTTACGCTCTCTTTCACCCTCCTTCGTCTCGTTTCGCTCTCTTTCACCCTCCTTCGTCTCGTTTCCCTCTCTTTGACCCTCCTTCGTCTCGTTTCTCTCTCTTCTACTCTCCTTCGTCTCGTTTCGCCCTCTTTCACCCACCTTCGGCTCGTTTTGCTCTCTTTCACCCACCTTCGACTCGTTTCGCGCTCTTTCACCCTTGTACGTCTCGTTTCGCTCTCTTTCGCCTTCCTTCGTCTCGTTTCGCCCTCTTTCACCCTCCTTTGTCTTGTGTCGCTCTTTTTCACCCTCCTTCATCTTGTTTGGCTCTCTTTCACCCTCCTTCGTCTCGTTTCGCTCTCTTACACCTTCCTTCGACTCGTTTCGCTCTCTTTCACCCTCCTTTGTCTCGGTTAGCTCTCTTTCACCCTCCTTCGTCTCGTTTCGCTCTCTTTCACCCTCCTTCGTCTCGTTTCGCTCTCTTTCAACCACTTCGTCTCGTTTCGCTCTCTTTTACCATCCTTCGTCTCGTATCACTCTCTTTCTCCCTCCTTCATCTCGTTTCGCTCTCTTTCACCCTCCTTCGTCTAGTTTCGCTCTCTTTCACACTCCTTCATCTCGTTTCGCTCTATTTCACCCTCCTTCATCTCGTTTCCCTCTCTTTCACCCTCTTTCGTCTCGTTTCGCTCTCTTTCAGCCTCCTTCGTCTCGTTTCGCTCTCTTCCACCCTCCATCGTCTCGGTTCGCTCTCTTTCTCCTTCCTTCGCCTCGTTTCACTCTCTTTCACACTCCTTCGTCTCGTTTCGCTCTCTTTCACTCTCCTTCGTCTCGTTTCGCTCTCTTTGACCCTCCTTCGACTCGTTTCGCTCTCTTCCACCCTCCTTGGTCTCGTTTCACCCTCTTTCACTCTCCTTCGTCTCGTTTCGCTCTGTTTGACCCTCCTTCGTTTCGTTTCGCTCTTTTTCACCCTTCTTCATCTCGTTTCGCTCTCTTTCACCCACTTTCGTCTCGTTTCGCTCTCTTTCACTCTCCTTCATCTCGTTTCGCTCTCTTTCACCTTCCTTCGTCTCATTTTGCTCTCTTTCACCCTCCTTTGTCTTGTTTCGCTCTCTTTCACCCTCCTTCATCTCGTTTCGCCCTCTTTCACCCTCCTTCGCCTCGTTTCGCTCTCTTTCACCCTCCTTCGTCTCGTTTCGCTCTTTTTCACCCTCCTTCGTCTCGTTTCGCTCTCTTTCCACCTCCTTCACCTCGTTTCGCTGTCTTCCACACACCATCGTCTTGTTTCACCCTCTTTCACCCTCCTTCGTCTCGGTTCGCTCTCTTTCACCTTCCTTCGACTCGTTTCACTCTCTTTCACCCTCCTTCATCTCGTTTCGCTCTCTTTCACCCTCCTTCATCTCGTTCCACTCTCTTTCACCCTCCTTCATCTTGTTTCGCTATCTCTCACCCTCCTTCGTCTCATTTCGTTCTCTTCCACCCTCCTACGTCTCCTTTCGCCCTCTTACACCCTTATTCATCTCGTTTCGCTCTCTTCCACCCTCCTTCGACTCGTTTCGCTCTCTTTCACCCTCCTTCGTCTCGTTTCGCTCTCTTTCACCTTCCTTCGTCTCGTTTCGCTCTCTTTCACCCTCCTTTGTCTTGTTTCACTCTCTTTCACCCTCCTTCGTCTCGTTTGGCTCTCTTTCACCCTCCTTCATCTCGTTTCGCTCTCTTTCACCTTCCTTCTACTCGTTTCGCTGTCTTTCACCCTCCTTCGTCTCGGTTAGCTCTCTTTCACCCTCCTTCGTCTCGTTACGCTCTCTTTCACCCTCCTTCGTCTCGTTTCGCTCTCTTTCACCCTCCTTCGTCTCGTTTCCCTCTCTTTGACCCTCCTTCGTCTCGTTTCTCTCTCTTCTACTCTCCTTCGTCTCGTTTCGCCCTCTTTCACCCACCTTCGGCTCGTTTTGCTCTCTTTCACCCACCTTCGACTCGTTTCGCGCTCTTTCACCCTTGTACGTCTCGTTTCGCTCTCTTTCGCCTTCCTTCGTCTCGTTTCGCCCTCTTTCACCCTCCTTTGTCTTGTGTCGCTCTTTTTCACCCTCCTTCATCTTGTTTGGCTCTCTTTCACCCTCCTTCGTCTCGTTTCGCTCTCTTACACCTTCCTTCGACTCGTTTCGCTCTCTTTCACCCTCCTTTGTCTCGGTTAGCTCTCTTTCACCCTCCTTCGTCTCGTTTCGCTCTCTTTCACCCTCCTTCGTCTCGTTTCGCTCTCTTTCAACCACTTCGTCTCGTTTCGCTCTCTTTTACCATCCTTCGTCTCGTATCACTCTCTTTCTCCCTCCTTCATCTCGTTTCGCTCTCTTTCACCCTCCTTCGTCTAGTTTCGCTCTCTTTCACACTCCTTCATCTCGTTTCGCTCTATTTCACCCTCCTTCATCTCGTTTCCCTCTCTTTCACCCTCTTTCGTCTCGTTTCGCTCTCTTTCAGCCTCCTTCGTCTCGTTTCGCTCTCTTCCACCCTCCATCGTCTCGGTTCGCTCTCTTTCTCCTTCCTTCGCCTCGTTTCACTCTCTTTCACACTCCTTCGTCTCGTTTCGCTCTCTTTCACTCTCCTTCATCTCGTTTCGCTCTCTTTCACCCTCCTTCGTCTACTTTTGCACTCTTTCACCTTCCTTCTACTCATTTTGCTCTCTTTCACCCTCCTTCGTCTTGGTTAGCTCTCTTTCACTCTCCTTAGTCTCGTTTCGCTCTCTTTCACCCTCCTTCGTCTCGTTTCACCCTCTTTCACCCTCCTTCGTCTCGTTTCGCTCTGTTTGACCCTCCTTCGTCTCGTTTCGCTCTCTTTCACCCTCCTTCGCCTCGTTTCGCACTCTTTCACCCTCCTTCATCTCGTTTCGATCTCTTTCATCCTCCTTCGTCTCGTTTCGCTCTCTTTCCACCTCCTTCGCCTCGTTTCGCTCTCTTCCACACTCCATCGTCTCGTTTCGCCCTCTTTCACCCTCCTTCGTCTCGGTTCGCTCTCTTTCACCTTCCTTCGACTTGTTTCACTCTCTTTCACCCTCCTTCGTCTCGTTTCGCTCTCTTTCACCCTCCTTCATCTCGTTTCGCTCTCTTTCACCCTCCTTCGTCTCGTTTCGCTCTCTTTCACCCTCCTTCGTCTCGTTTCGCTCTCTTTTACCTTCCTTCGTCTCGTTTCACTCTCTTTCTCCCTCATTCGTCTCGTTTCGCTCTCTTTCACCCTCCTTTGTCTAGTTTCGCTCTCTTTCACCCTCCTTTATCTCGTTTCGCTCTATTTCACCCTCCTTCATCTCGTTTCCCTCTCTTTCACCCTCCTTCGTCTCGTTTCGCTCTCTTTCAGCCTCCTTCGTCTCGTTTCGCTCTCTTCCACCCTCCATCGTCTCGGTTCGCTCTCTTTCTCCTTCCTTCGCCTCGTTTCACTCTCTTTCACACTCCTTCGTCTCGTTTCGCTCTCTTTCACTCTCCTTCATCTCGTTTCGCTCTCTTTCACCCTCCTTCGTCTCGTTTTGCACTCTTTCACCCTCCTTCATCTCGTTTCGCTCTCTTCCACCCTCCTTCGTCTCGTTTCGCCCTCTTTCACCCTCCTTTGTCTTGTTTCATTCTCTTTCACCCTCCTTCGTCTCGTTTGGCTCTCTTTCACCATCCTTCGTCTCGTTTCGCACTCTTTCACCTTCCATCTACTCATTTTGCTCTCTTTCACCCTCCTACGTCTCGGTTAGCTCTCTTTCACCCTCCTTCGTCTCGTTTCGCTCTCTTTCACCCTCCATCGTCTCGTTTCGCTCTTTTTCACCCTCCTTCGTCTCGTTTCCCTCTCTTTGACCCTCCTTCGTCTCGTTTCGCTCTCTTCCACTCCCCTTCATCTCGTTTCGCTCTCTTCCACTCTCCTTCATCTCGGTTCGCTCTCTTTCTCCTTCCTTCGTCTCGTTTCACTCTTTTTCACACTCCTTCGTCTCGTTTCGCTCTCTTCCACTCTCCTTAGTCTCGTTTCGCTCTCTTTCACCCTCCTTCGTCTCGTTTCGCCCTTTTTCACCCTCCTTCGTCTCGTTTCGCTCTGTTTGACCCTCCTTCGTCTCGTTTCGCTCTCTTTCACCCTCCTTCGCCTCGTTTCGCTCTCTTTCACCCTCCTTCGTCTTGTTTCGATCTCTTTCATCCTCCTTCGTCTCGTTTCGCCCTCTTTCTCCCTCCTTCGTCTCGGTTCGCTCTCTTTCACCTTCCGTCGACTTGTTTCACTCTCTTTCACCCTCCTTCGTCTCGTTTCGCTCTCTTTCACCCTCCTTCATCTCGTTCCACTCTCTTTCACCCTCATTCATCTCGTTTCGCTATCTCTCACCCTCCTTCGTATCGTTTCGCTCTCTTCCACCCTCCTTCGTCTCGTTTCACCCTCTTTCACCCTTATTCATCTCGTTTCGCTCTCTTTCACCCTCCTTCATCTCGTTTCCCACTCTTTCAGCCTCCTTCGTCTCGCTTCGCTCTTTTCCACCCTCCATCGTCTCGGTTCGCTCTCTTTCTCCTTCCTTCGCCTCGTTTCACTCTCTTTCACACTCCTTCGTCTCTTTTCGCTCTCTTTCACTCTCCTTCATCTCGTTTCGCTCTCTTTCACCCTCCTTCGTCTCGTTTTGCACTCTTTCACCCTCCTTCATCTCGTTTCGCTCTCTTCCACCCTCCTTCGTCTCGTTTCGCCCTCTTTCACCCTCCTTCGTCTCGTTTCGCTCTGTTTGACAGTCCTTTGTCTCGTTTCGCTCTTTTTCACCCTCCTTCACCTCGTTTTGCTCTCTTTCACCCTCCTTCGTCGCGTTTCGCTCTCTTTCACCCTCCTTCGTCTTGTTTCGCTCTCTTTCAGCCTCCTTCGTCTCGTTTCGCTCTCTTTCACCATCCTTCGTCTCGTTTCGCTCTCTTCTACCCTTCTTCGTCTCGTTTCGCCCTCTTTCACCCTTCTTCATCTCGTTTCGCTCTCTTTCAACCACCTTCGCCTCGTTTCACTCTCTTTCACCCTCCTTCGTCTCGTTTCGCTCTCTTTCACCTTCCTTCTTCTCGTTTCGCTCTCTTCCACCCTCCTTCGTCTTGTTTCGCTCTCTTTCAGCCTCCTTCGTCTCGTTTCGCTCTCTTTCACCATCCTTCGTCTCGTTTCGCTCTCTTCTACCCTTCTTCGTCTCGTTTCGCCCTCTTTCACCCTTCTTCATCTCGTTTCGCTCTCTTTCACCCACCTTCGTCTCGTTTCACTCTCTTTCACCCTCCTTCGTCTCATTTCGCTCTCTTTCACCTGCCTTCGTCTCGTTTCACTCTCTTCCACCCTCCTTCGTCTCGTTTCGCCCTCTTTCACCCTCCTTCATCTCGTTTCGCTCTGTTTGACACTCCTTCGTCTCGTTTCGCTCTTTTTCACCCTCCTTCACCTCGTTTCGCTCTCTTTCACCCTCCATCGTCGCGTTTCGCTCTCTTTCACCCTCCTTCGTCTCGTTTCGCTCTCTTTCAGCCTCCTTCGTCTCGTTTCGCTCTCTTTCACCATCCTTCGTCTCGTTTCGCTCTCTTCTACCCTTCTTCGTCTCGTTTCGCCCTCTTTCACCCTTCTTCATCTCGTTTCGCTCTCTTTCACCCACCTTCGTCTCGTTTCACTCTCTTTCACCCTCCTTCGTCTCGTTTTGCTCTCTTTCACCTTCCTTTGTCTCGTTTCGATCTCTTTCACCCTTCTTTGTCTTGTTTCGCTCTCTTTCACCCTCCTTCATCTCGTTTTGCCCTCTTTCACCCTCCTTCGTCTCGTTTCGCTCTGTTTGACCCTCCTTCGACTCGTTTCGCTCTCTTTTAGCGTCCTTCGCCTCGTTTCGCTCTCTTTCACCCTCCTTCGTCTCGTTTCGCTCTCTTTCACCCTCCTTCGTCTCGTTTCGCTCTCTTTCCACCTCCTTCGCCTCGTTTCGCTGTCTTCCACACTCCATCGTCTCGTTTTGCCCTCTTTCACCCTCCTTCGTCTCGGTTCGCTCTCTTTCACCTTCCTTCGTCTCGTTTCACTCTCTTTCACCGTCCTTCGTCTCGTTTCGCTCTCTTTCACCCTCCTTCATCTCGTTCCACTCTCTTTCACCCTCATTCATCTCGTTTCGCTATCTCTCACCCTCCTTCGTCTCGTTTCGCTCTCTTCCACCCTCCTTTGTCTCGTTTCGCCCTCTTTCACCCTTATTCATCTCGTTTCGCTCTCTTTTACCCTCCTTCGTCTCGTTTCGCTCTCTTTCACCCTCCTTCGTCTCGTTTCGCTCTCTTTCACCTTCCTTCGTCTCGTTTCGCTCTCTTTCACCCTCCTTTGTCTTGTTTCACTCTCTTTCACCCTCCTTCGTCTCGTTTGGCTCTCTTTCACCCTCCTTCGTCTCGTTTCGCACTCTTTCACCTTCCTTCTACTCATTTCGCTCTCTTTCACCCTCCTTCGTCTCGGTTAGCTCTCTTTCACCCTCCTTCGTCTCGTTTCGCTCTCTTTCACCCTCCTTCGTCTCGTTTCACTCTTTTTCACCCTCCTTCGTCTCGTTTCCCTCTCTTTGACCCTCCTTCGTCTCGTTTCGCCCTCTTTCACCCTCCTTCGTCTCGTTTCGCTCTGTTTGACACTCCTTCATCTCGTTTCGCTCTTTTTCACCCTCCTTCACCTCGTTTTGCTCTCTTTCACCCTCCTTCGTCTCGTTTCCCTCTCTTTGACCCTCCTTCGTCTCGTTTCGCTCTCTTCCACTCCCCTTCATCTCGTTTCGCTCTCTTCCACTCTCCTTCATCTCGGTTCGCTCTCTTTCTCCTTCCTTTGTCTCGTTTCACTCTATTTCACACTCCTTCATCTCGTTTCGCTCTCTTCCACTCTCCTTAGTCTCGTTTCGCTCTCTTTCACCCTCCTTCGTCTCGTTTCGCCCTCTTTCACCCTCCTTCGTCTCGTTTCGCTCTGTTTGACCCTCCTTCGTCTCGTTTCGCTCTCTTTCACCCTCCTTCGCCTCGTTTCGCTCTCTTTCACCCTCCTTCGTCTTGTTTCGATCTCTTTCATCCTCCTTCGTCTCGTTTCGCCCTCTTTCTCCCTCCTTCGTCTCGGTTCGCTCTCTTTCACCTTCCGTCGACTTGTTTCACTCTCTTTCACCCTCCTTCGTCTCGTTTCGCTCTCTTTCACCCTCCTTCATCTCGTTCCACTCTCTTTCACCCTCATTCATCTCGTTACGCTATCTCTCACCCTCCTTCATATCGTTTCGCTCTCTTCCACCCTCCTTCGTCTCGTTTCGCCCTCTTTCACCCTTATTCATCTCGTTTCGCTCTCTTTCACCCTCCTTCATCTCGTTTCCCTCTCTTTCAGCCTCCTTCGTCTCGTTTCGCTCTTTTCCACCCTCCATCGTCTCGGTTCGCTCTCTTTCTCCTTCCTTCACCTCGTTTCACTCTCTTTCACACTCCTTCGTCTCGTTTCGCTCTCTTTCACTCTCCTTCATCTCGTTTCGCTCTCTTTCACCCTCCTTCGTCTCGTTTTGCACTCTTTCACCCTCCTTCATCTCGTTTCGCTCTCTTCCACCCTCCTTCGTCTCGTTTCGCCCTCTTTCACCCTCCTTCGTCTCGTTTCGCTCTGTTTGACACTCCTTCGTCTCGTTTCGCTCTTTTTCACCCTCCTTCACCTCGTTTTGCTCTCTTTCACCCTCCTTCGTCGCGTTTCGCTCTCTTTCACCCTCCTTCGTCTTGTTTCGCTCTCTTTCAGCCTCCTTCGTCTCGTTTCGCTCTCTTTCACCATCCTTCGTCTCGTTTCGCTCTCTTCTACCCTTCTTCGTCTCGTTTCGCCCTCTTTCACCCTTCTTCATCTCGTTTCGCTCTCTTTCAACCACCTTCGTCTCGTTTCACTCTCTTTCACCCTCCTTCGTCTCGTTTCGCTCTCTTTCACCTTCCTTCGTCTCGTTTCGCTCTCTTCCACCCTCCTTCATCTTGTTTCGCTCTCTTTCAGCCTCCTTCGTCTCGTTTCGCTCTCTTTCACCATCCTTCGTCTCGTTTCGCTCTCTTCTACCCTTCTTCGTCTTGTTTCGCCCTCTTTCACCCTTCTTCATCTCGTTTCGCTCTCTTTCACCCACTTTCGTCTCGTTTCACTCTCTTTCACCCTCCTTCGTCTCGTTTCGCTCTCTTTCACCTTCCTTCGTCTCGTTTCACTCTCTTCCACCCTCCTTCGTCTCGTTTCGCCCTCTTTCACCCTCCTTCATCTCGTTTCGCTCTGTTTGACACTCCTTCGTCTCGTTTCTCTCTTTTTCACCCTCCTTCACCTCGTTTCGCTCTCTTTCACCCTCCATCGTCGCGTTTCGCTCTCTTTCACCCTCCTTCGTCTCGTTTCGCTCTCTTTCAGCCTCCTTCGTCTCGTTTCGCTCTCTTTCACCATCCTTCGTCTCGTTTCCCTCTCTTTGACCCTCCTTCATCTCGTTTCGCTCTCTTCCACTCCCCTTCATCTCGTTTCGCTCTCTTCCACTCTCCTTCATCTTGGTTCGCTCTCTTTCTCCTTCCTTCGTCTCGTTTCACTCTTTTTCACACTCCTTCGTCTCGTTTCGCTCTCTTCCACTCTCCTTAGTCTCGTTTCGCTCTCTTTCACCCTCCTTCGTCTCGTTTCGCCCTCTTTCACCTTCCTTCGTCTCGTTTCGCTCTGTTTGACCCTCCTTCGTCTCGTTTCGCTCTCTTTCACCCTCCTTCGCCTCGTTTCGCTCTCTTTCACCCTCCTTCGTCTTGTTTCGATCTCTTTCATCCTCCTTCGTCTCGTTTCGCCCTCTTTCTCCCTCCTTCGTCTCGGTTCGCTCTCTTTCACCTTCCGTCGACTTGTTTCACTCTCTTTCACCCTCCTTCGTCTCGTTTCGCTCTCTTTCACCCTCCTTCATCTCGTTCCACTCTCTTTCACCCTCATTCATCTCGTTTCGCTATCTCTCACCCTCCTTCGTATCGTTTCGCTCTCTTCCACCCTCCTTCGTCTCGTTTCGCCCTCTTTCACCCTTATTCATCTCGTTTCACTCTCTTTCACCCTCCTTCATCTCGTTTCCCACTCTTTCAGCCTCCTTCGTCTCGTTTCGCTCTTTTCCACCCTCCATCGTCTCGGTTCGCTCTCTTTCTCCTTCCTTCGCCTCGTTTCACTCTCTTTCACACTCCTTCGTCTCGTTTCGCTCTCTTTCACTCTCCTTCATCTCGTTTCGCTCTCTTTCACCCTCCTTCGTCTCGTTTTGCACTCTTTCACCCTCCTTCATCTCGTTTCGCTCTCTTCCACCCTCCTTCGTCTCGTTTCGCCCTCTTTCACCCTCCTTCGTCTCGTTTCGCTCTGTTTGACAGTCCTTTGTCTCGTTTCCCTCTTTTTCACCCTCCTTCACCTCGTTTTGCTCTCTTTCACCTTCCTTCGTCGCGTTTCGCTCTCTTTCACCCTCCTTCGTCTTGTTTCGCTCTCTTTCAGCCTCCTTCGTCTCGTTTCGCTCTCTTTCACCATCCTTCGTCTCGTTTCGCTCTCTTCTACCCTTCTTCGTCTCGTTTCGCCCTCTTTCACCCTTCTTCATCTCGTTTCGCTCTCTTTCAACCACCTTCGCCTCGTTTCACTCTCTTTCACCCTCCTTCGTCTCGTTTCGCTCTCTTTCACCTTCCTTCGTCTCGTTTCGCTCTCTTCCACCCTCCTTCGTCTTGTTTCGCTCTCGTTCAGCCTCCTTCGTCTCGTTTCGCTCTCTTTCACCATCCTTCGTCTCGTTTCGCTCTCTTCTACCCTTCTTCGTCTCGTTTCGCCCTCTTTCACCCTTCTTCATCTCGTTTCGCTCTCTTTCACCCACCTTCGTCTCGTTTCACTCTCTTTCACCCTCCTTCGTCTCATTTCGCTCTCTTTCACCTTCCTTCGTCTCCTTTCACTCTCTTCCACCCTCCTTCGTCTCGTTTCGCCCTCTTTCACCCTCCTTCATCTCGTTTCGCTCTGTTTGACACTCCTTCGTCTCGTTTCGCTCTTTTTCACCCTCCTTCACCTCGTTTCGCTCTCTTTCACCCTCCATCGTCGCGTTTCGCTCTCTTTCACCCTCCTTCGTCTCGTTTCGCTCTCTTTCAGCCTCCTTCACCTTGTTTCGCTCTCTTTCACCCTCCATCGTCGCGTTTCGCTCTCTTTCACCCTCCTTCGTCTCGTTTCGCTCTCTTTCAGCCTCCTTCGTCTCGTTTCGCTCTCTTTCACCATCCTTCGTCTCGTTTCCCTCTCTTTGACCCTCCTTCGTCTCGTTTCGCTCTCTTCCACTCCCCTTCATCTCGTTTCGCTCTCTTCCACTCTCCTTCATCTCGGTTCGCTCTCTTTCTCCTTCCTTCGTCTCGTTTCACTCTTTTTCACACTCCTTCGTCTCGTTTCGCTCTCTTCTACTCTCCTTAGTCTCGTTTCGCTCTCTTTCACCCTCCTTCGTCTCGTTTCGCCCTCTTTCACCCTCCTTCGTCTTGTTTCGCTCTGTTTGACCCTCCTTCGTCTCGTTTCGCTCTCTTTCACCCTCCTTCGCCTGGTTTCGCTCTCTTTCACCCTCCTTCGTCTTGTTTCGATCTCTTTCATCCTCCTTCGTCTCGTTTCGCCCTCTTTCTCCCTCCTTCGTCTCGGTTCGCTCTCTTTCACCTTCCGTCGACTTGTTTCACTCTCTTTCACCCTCCTTCGTCTCGTTTCGCTCTCTTTCACCCTCCTTCATCTCGTTCCACTCTCTTTCACCCTCATTCATCTCGTTTCGCTATCTCTCACCCTCCTTCGTATCGTTTCGCTCTCTTCCACCCTCCTTCGTCTCGTTTCGCCCTCTTTCACCCTTATTCATCTCGTTTCGCTCTCTTTCACCCTCCTTCATCTCGTTTCCCACTCTTTCAGCCTCCTTCGTCTCGTTTCGCTCTTTTCCACCCTCCATCGTCTCGGTTCGCTCTCTTTCTCCTTCCTTCGCCTCGTTTCACTCTCTTTCACACTCCTTCGTCTCGTTTCGCTCTCTTTCACTCTCCTTCATCTCGTTTCGCTCTCTTTCACCCTCCTTCGTCTCGTTTTGCACTCTTTCAACCTCCTTCATCTCGTTTCGCTCTCTTCCACCCTCCTTCGTCTCGTTTCGCCCTCTTTCACCCTCCTTCGTCTCGTTTCGCTCTGTTTGACAGTCCTTTGTCTCGTTTCGCTCTTTTTCACCCTCCGTCACCTCGTTTTGCTCTCTTTCACCCTCCTTCGTCGCGTTTCGCTCTCTTTCACCCTCCTTCGTCTTGTTTCGCTCTCTTTCAGCCTCCTTCGTCTCGTTTCGCTCTCTTTCACCATCCTTCGTCTCGTTTCGCTCTCTTCTACCCTTCTTCGTCTCGTTTCGCCCTCTTTCACCCTTCTTCATCTCGTTTCGCTCTCTTTCAACCACCTTCGCCTCGTTTCACTCTCTTTCACCCTCCTTCGTCTCGTTTCGCTCTCTTTCACCTTCCTTCGTCTCGTTTCGCTCTCTTCCACCCTCCTTCGTCTTGTTTCGCTCTCTTTCAGCCTCCTTCGTCTCGTTTCGCTCTCTTTCACCATCCTTCGTCTCGTTTCGCTCTCTTCTACCCTTCTTCGTCTCGTTTCGCCCTCTTTCACCCTTCTTCATCTCGTTTCGCTCTCTTTCACCCACCTTCGTCTCGTTTCACTCTCTTTCACCCTCCTTCGTCTCATTTCGCTCTCATTCACCTTCCTTCGTCTCGTTTCACTCTCTTCCACCCTCCTTCGTCTCGTTTCGCCCTCTTTCACCCTCCTTCATCTCGTTTCGCTCTGTTTGACACTCCTTCGTCTCGTTTCGCTCTTTTTCACCCTCCTTCACCTCGTTTCGCTCTCTTTCACCCTCCATCGTCGCGTTTCGCTCTCTTTCACCCTCCTTCGTCTCGTTTCGCTCTCTTTCAGCCTCCTTCGTCTCGTTTCGCTCTCTTTCACCATCCTTCGTCTCGTTTCGCTCTCTTCTACCCTTCTTCGTCTCGTTTCGCCCTCTTTCACCCTTCTTCATCTCGTTTCGCTCTCTTTCTCCCACCTTCGTCTCGTTTCACTCTCTTTCACCCTCCTTCGTCTCGTTTCGCTCTCTTTCACCTTCCTTTGTCTCGTTTCGATCTCTTTCACCCTTCTTTGTCTTGTTTCGCTCTCTTTCACCCTCCTTCATCTCGTTTTGCCCTCTTTCACCCTCCTTCGTCTCGTTTCGCTCTGTTTGACCCTCCTTCGACTCGTTTCGCTCTCTTTCACCGTCCTTCGCCTCGTTTCGCTCTCTTTCACCCTCCTTCGTCTCGTTTCGCTCTCTTTCACCCTCCTTCGTCTCGTTTCGCTCTCTTTCCACCTCCTTCGCCTCGTTTCGCTGTCTTCCACACTCCATCGTCTCGTTTTGCCCTCTTTCACCCTCCTTCGTCTCGGTTCGCTCTCTTTCACCGTCCTTCGTCTCGTTTCGCTCTCTTTCACCCTCCTTCATCTCGTTCCACTCTCTTTCACCCTCATTCATCTCGTTTCGCTATCTCTCACCCTCCTTCGTCTCGTTTCGCTCTCTTCCACCCTCCTTCGTCTCGTTTCGCCCTCTTTCACCCTTCTTCATCTCGTTTCGCTCTCTTTCACCCACCTTCGTCTCGTTTCACTCTCTTTCACCCTCCTTCGTCTCATTTCGCTCTCTTTCACCTTCCTTCGTCTCGTTTCACTCTCTTCCACCCTCCTTCGTCTCGTTTCGCCCTCTTTCACCCTCCTTCATCTCGTTTCGCTCTGTTTGACACTCCTTCGTCTCGTTTCGCTCTTTTTCACCCTCCTTCACCTCGTTTCGCTCTCTTTCACCCTCCATCGTCGCGTTTCGCTCTCTTTCACCCTCCTTCGTCTCGTTTCGCTCTCTTTCAGCCTCCTTCGTCTCGTTTCGCTCTCTTTCACCATCCTTCGTCTCGTTTCGCTCTCTTCTACCCTTCTTCGTCTCGTTTCGCCCTCTTTCACCCTTCTTCATCTCGTTTCGCTCTCTTTCTCCCACCTTCGTCTCGTTTCGCCCTCTTTCACCCTTCTTCATCTCGTTTCGCTCTCTTTCTCCCACCTTCGTCTCGTTTCACTCTCTTTCACCCTCCTTCGTCTCGTTTCGCTCTCTTTCACCTTCCTTTGTCTCGTTTCGATCTCTTTCACCCTTCTTTGTCTTGTTTCGCTCTCTTTCACCCTCCTTCATCTCGTTTTGCCCTCTTTCACCCTCCTTCGTCTCGTTTCGCTCTGTTTGACCCTCCTTCGACTCGTTTCGCTCTCTTTCACCGTCCTTCGCCTCGTTTCGCTCTCTTTCACCCTCCTTCGTCTCGTTTCGCTCTCTTTCACCCTCCTTCGTCTCGTTTCGCTCTCTTTCCACCTCCTTCGCCTCGTTTCGCTGTCTTCCACACTCCATCGTCTCGTTTTGCGCTCTTTCACCCTCCTTCGTCTCGGTTCGCTCTCTTTCACCGTCCTTCGTCTCGTTTCGCTCTCTTTCACCCTCCTTCATCTCGTTCCACTCTCTTTCACCCTCATTCATCTCGTTTCGCTATCTCTCACCCTCCTTCGTCTCGTTTCGCTCTCTTCCACCCTCCTTCGTCTCGTTTCGCCCTCTTTCACCCTTATTCATCTCGGTTCGCTCTCTTTTACCCTCCTTCGACTCGTTTCGCTCTCTTTCACCGTCCTTCGCCTCGTTTCGCTCTCTTTCACCCTCCTTCGTCTCGTTTCGCTCTCTTTCACCCTCCTTCGTCTCGTTTCGCTCTCTTTCCACCTCCTTCGCCTCGTTTCGCTGTCTTCCACACTCCATCGTCTCGTTTTGCCCTCTTTCACCCTCCTTCGTCTCGGTTCGCTCTCTTTCACCGTCCTTCGTCTCGTTTCGCTCTCTTTCACCCTCCTTCATCTCGTTCCACTCTCTTTCACCCTCATTCATCTCGTTTCGCTATCTCTCACCCTCCTTCGTCTCGTTTCGCTCTCTTCCACCCTCCTTCGTCTCGTTTCGCCCTCTTTCACCCTTATTCATCTCGTTTCGCTCTCTTTTACCCTCCTTCGTCTTGTTTCGCTCTCTTTCACCCTCCTTCGTCTCGTTTCGCTCTCTTTCACCTTCCTTCGTCTCGTTTCGCTCTCTTTCACCCTCCTTTGTCTTGTTTCACTCTCTTTCACCCTCCTTCGTCTCGTTTGGCTCTCTTTCACCCTCCTTCGTCTCGTTTCGCACTCTTTCACCTTCCTTCTACTCATTTCGCTCTCTTTCACCCTCCTTCGTCTCGGTTAGCTCTCTTTCACCCTCCTTCGTCTCGTTTCGCTCTCTTTCACCCTCCTTCGTCTCGTTTCACTCTTTTTCACCCTCCTTCGTCTCGTTTCCCTCTCTTTGACCCTCCTTCGTCTCGTTTCGCCCTCTTTCACCCTCCTTCGTCTCGTTTCGCTCTGTTTGACACTCCTTCGTCTCGTTTCGCTCTTTTTCACCCTCCTTCACCTCGTTTTGCTCTCTTTCACCCTCCTTCGTCTCGTTTCCCTCTCTTTGACCCTCCTTCGTCGCGTTTCGCTCTCTTCCACTCCCCTTCATCTCGTTTCGCTCTCTTCCACTCTCCTTCATCTCGGCTCGCTCTCTTTCTCCTTCCTTTGTCTCGTTTCACTCTCTTTCACACTCCTTCATCTCGTTTCGCTCTCTTCCACTCTCCTTAGTCTCGTTTCGCTCTCTTTCACCCTCCTTCGTCTCGTTTCGCCCTCTTTCACCCTCCTTCGTCTCGTTTCGCTCTGTTTGACCCTCCTTCGTCTCGTTTCGCTCTCTTTCACCCTCCTTCGCCTCGTTTCGCTCTCTTTCACCCTCCTTCGTCTTGTTTCGCCCTCTTTCTCCCTCCTTCGTCTCGGTTCGCTCTCTTTCACCTTCCGTCGACTTGTTTCACTCTCTTTCACCCTCCTTCGTCTCGTTTCGCTCTCTTTCACCCTCCTTCATCTCGTTCCACTCTCTTTCACCCTCATTCATCTCGTTTCGCTATCTCTCACCCTCCTTCGTATCGTTTCGCTCTCTTCCACCCTCCTTCGTCTCGTTTCGCCCTCTTTCACCCTTATTCATCTCGTTTCGCTCTCTTTCACCCTCCTTCATCTCGTTTCCCTCTCTTTCAGCCTCCTTCGTCTCGTTTCGCTCTTTTCCACCCTCCATCGTCTCGGTTCGCTCTCTTTCTCCTTCCTTCGCCTCGTTTCACTCTCTTTCACACTCCTTCGTCTCGTTTCGCTCTCTTTCACTCTCCTTCATCTCGTTTCGCTCTCTTTCACCCTCCTTCGTCTCGTTTTGCACACTTTCACCCTCCTTCATCTCGTTTCGCTCTCTTCCACCCTCCTTCGTCTCGTTTCGCCCTCTTTCACCCTCCTTCGTCTCGTTTCGCTCTGTTTGACACTCCTTCGTCTCGTTTCGCTCTTTTTCACCCTCCTTCACCTCGTTTTGCTCTCTTTCACCCTCCTTCGTCGCGTTTCGCTCTCTTTCACCCTCCTTCGTCTTGTGTCGCTCTCTTTCAGCCTCCTTCGTCTCGTTTCGCTCTCTTTCACCATCCTTCGTCTCGTTTCGCTCTCTTCTACCCTTCTTCGTCTCGTTTCGCCCTCTTTCACCCTTCTTCATCTCGTTTCGCTCTCTTTCAACCACCTTCGTCTCGTTTCACTCTCTTTCACCCTCCTTCGTCTCGTTTCGCTCTCTTTCACCTTCCTTCGTCTCGTTTCGCTCTCTTCCACCCTCCTTCGTCTTGTTTCGCTCTCTTTCAGCCTCCTTCGTCTCGTTTCGCTCTCTTTCACCATCCTTCGTCTCGTTTCGCTCTCTTCTACCCTTCTTCGTCTTTTTTCGCCCTCTTTCACCCTTCTTCATCTCGTTTCGCTCTCTTTCACCCACCTTCGTCTCGTTTCACTCTCTTTCACCCTCCTTCGTCTCGTTTCGCTCTCTTTCACCTTCCTTCGTCTCGTTTCACTCTCTTCCACCCTCCTTCGTCTCGTTTCGCCCTCTTTCACCCTCCTTCATCTCGTTTCGCTCTGTTTGACACTCCTTCGTCTCGTTTCGCTCTTTTTCACCCTCCTTCACCTCGTTTCGCTCTCTTTCACCCTCCATCGTCGCGTTTCGCTCTCTTTCACCCTCCTTCGTCTCGTTTCGCTCTCTTTCAGCCTCCTTCGTCTCGTTTCGCTCTCTTTCACCATCCTTCGTCTCGTTTCGCTCTCTTCTACCCTTCTTCGTCTCGTTTCGCCCTCTTTCACCCTTCTTCATCTCGTTTCGCTCTCTTTCACCCACCTTCGTCTCGTTTCACTCTCTTTCACCCTCCTTCGTCTCGTTTCGCTCTCTTTCACCTTCCCTTGTCTCGTTTCGATCTCTTTCACCCTTCTTTGTCTTGTTTCGCTCTCTTTCACCCTCCTTCATCTCGTTTTGCCCTCTTTCACCCTCCTTCGTCTCGTTTCGCTCTGTTTGACCCTCCTTCGACTCGTTTCGCTCTCTTTCACCGTCCTTCGCCTCGTTTCGCTCTCTTTCACCCTCCTTCGTCTCGTGTCGCTCTCTTTCACCCTCCTTCGTCTCATTTCGCTCTCTTTCCACCTCCTTCGCCTCGTTTCGCTGTCTTCCACACTCCATCGTCTCGTTTTGCCCTCTTTCACCCTCCTTCGTCTCGGTTCGCTCTCTTTCACCTTCCTTCGTCTCGTTTCACTCTCTTTCACCGTCCTTCGTCTCGTTTCGCTCTCTTTCACCCTCCTTCATCTCGTTCCACTCTCTTTCACCCTCATTCATCTCGTTTCGCTATCTCTCACCCTCCTTCGTCTCGTTTCGCTCTCTTCCACCCTCCTTCGTCTCGTTTCGCCCTCTTTCACCCTTATTCATCTCGTTTCGCTCTCTTTTACCCTCCTTCGTCTCGTTTCGCTCTCTTTCACCCTCCTTCGCCTCGTTTCGCTCTCTTTCACCTTCCTTCGTCTCGTTTCGCTCTCTTTCACCCTCCTTTGTCTTGTTTCACTCTCTTTCACCCTCCTTCGTCTCGTTTGGCTCTCTTTCACCCTCCTTCGTCTCGTTTCGCACTCTTTCACCTTCCTTCTACTCATTTCGCTCTCTTTCACCCTCCTTCGTCTCGGTTAGCTCTCTTTCACCCTCCTTCGTCTCGTTTCGCTCTCTTTCACCCTCCTTCGTCTCGTTTCACTCTTTTTCACCCTCCTTCGTCTCGTTTCCCTCTCTTTGACCCTCCTTCGTCTCGTTTCGCCCTCTTTCACCCTCCTTCATCTCGTTTCGCTCTGTTTGACACTCCTTCGTCTCGTTTCGCTCTTTTTCACCCTCCTTCACCTCGTTTTGCTCTCTTTCACCCTCCTTCGTCGCGTTTCGCTCTCTTTCGCCCTCCTTCGTCTTGTTTCGCTCTCTTTCAGCCTCCTTCGTCTCGTTTCGCTCTCTTTCACCATCCTTCGTCTCGTTTCGCTCTCTTCTACCCTTCTTCGTCTCGTTTCGCCCTCTTTCACCCTTCTTCATCTCGTTTCGCTCTCTTTCACCCACCTTCGTCTCGTTTCACTCTCTTTCACCCTCCTTCGTCTCGTTTCGCTCTCTTTCACCTTCCTTCGTCTCGTTTCGCTCTCTTCCACCCTCCTTCGTCTCGTTTCACCCTCCTTCATCTCGTTTCGCTCTGTTTGACACTCCTTCGTCTCGTTTCGCTCTTTTTCACCCTCCTTCACCTCGTTTCGCTCTCTTTCACCCTCCATCGTCGCGTTTCGCTCTCTTTCACCCTCCTTCGTCTCGTTTCGCTCTCTTTCAGCCTCCTTCGTCTCGTTTCGCTCTCTTTCACCATCCTTCGTCTCGTTTCGCTCTCTTCTACCCTTCTTCGTCTCGTTTCGCCCTCTTTCACCCTTCTTCATCTCGTTTCGCTCTCTTTCACCCACCTTCGTCTCGTTTCACTCTCTTTCACCCTCCTTCGTGTCGTTTCGCTCTCTTTCACCTTCCTTTGTCTCGTTTCGCTCTCTTTCACCCTTCTTTGTCTTGTTGCGCTCTCTTTCACCCTCCTTCATCTCGTTTTGCCGTCTTTCACCCTCCTTCGTCTCGTTTCGCTCTGTTTGACCCTCCTTCGTCTCGTTTCGCTCTCTTTCACCGTCCTTCGCCTCGTTTCGCTCTCTTTCACCATCCTTCGTCTCGTTTCGCTCTCTTCTACCCTTCTTCGTCTCGTTTCGCCCTCTTTCACCCTTCTTCATCTCGTTTCGCTCTCTTTCACCCACCTTCGTCTCGTTTCACTCTCTTTCACCCTCCTTCGTCTCGTTTCGCTCTCTTTCACCTTCCTTCGTCTCGTTTTGCTCTCTTCCACCCTCCTTCGTCTCGTTTCACCCTCCTTCATCTCGTTTCGCTCTGTTTGACACTCCTTCGTCTCGTTTCGCTCTTTTTCACCCTCCTTCACCTCGTTTCGCTCTCTTTCACCCTCCATCGTCGCGTTTCGCTCTCTTTCACCCTCCTTCGTCTCGTTTCGCTCTCTTTCAGCCTCCTTCGTCTCGTTTCGCTCTCTTTCACCATCCTTCGTCTCGTTTCGCTCTCTTCTACCCTTCTTCGTCTCGTTTCGCCCTCTTTCACCCTTCTTCATCTCGTTTCGCTCTCTTTCACCCACCTTCGTCTCGTTTCACTCTCTTTCACCCTCCTTCGTCTCGTTTCTCTCTCTTTCACCTTCCTTTGTCTCGTTTCGCTCTCTTTCACCCTTCTTTGTCTTGTTGCGCTCTCTTTCACCCTCCTTCATCTCGTTTTGCCGTCTTTCACCCTCCTTTGTCTCGTTTCGCTCTGTTTGACCCTCCTTCGTCTCGTTTCGCTCTCTTTCACCGTCCTTCGCCTCGTTTCGCTCTCTTTCACCCTCCTTCGTCTCGTTTCGCTCTCTTTCTACCTCCTTCGCCTCGTTTCGCTGTCTTCCACACTCCATCGTCTCGTTTTGCCCTCTTTCACCCTCCTTCGTCTCGGTTCGCTCTCTTTCACCTTCCTTCGTATCGTTTCACTCTCTTTCACCGTCCTTCGTCTCCTTTCGCTCTCTTTCACCCTCCTTCATCTCGTTCCACTCTCTTTCACCCTCATTCATCTCGTTTCGCTATCTCTCACCCTCCTTCGTCTCGTTTCACTCTCTTCCACCCTCCTTCGTCTCGTTTCGCCCTCTTTCACCCTTATTCATCTCGTTTCGCTCTCTTTTATCCTCCTTCGTCTCGTTTCGCTCTCTTTCACCCTCCTTCGTCTAGTTTCGCTCTCTTTCACCTTCCTTCGTCTCGTTTCGCTCTCTTTCACCCTCCTTTGTCTTGTTTCACTCTCTTTCACCCTCCTTCGTCTCGTTTGGCTCTCTTTCACCCTCCTTCGTCTCGTTTCGCACTCTTTCACCTTCCTTCTACTCATTTCGCTCTCTTTCACCCTCCTTCGTCTCGGTTAGCTCTCTTTCACCCTCCTTCGTCTCGTTTCGCTCTCTTTCACCCTCCTTCGTCTCGTTTCACTCTTTTTCACCCTCCTTCGTCTCGTTTCCCTCTCTTTGACCCTCCTTCGTCTCGTTTCGCTCTCTTCCACTCCCCTTCGTCTCGTTTCGCTCTCTTCCACTCTCCTTTATCTCGGTTCGCTCTCTTTCTCCTTCCTTCGTCTCGTTTCACTCTCTTTCACACTCCTTCGTCTCGTTTCGCTCTCTTCCCCTCTCCTTCGTCTCGTTTCGCTCTCTTTCACCTTCCTTCGTCTCGTTTCGCTCTCTTTCACCCTCCTTTGTCTTGTTTCACTCTCTTTCACCCTCCTTCGTCTCGTTTGGCTCTCTTTCACCCTCCTTCGTCTCGTTTCGCTCTCTTTCACCCTCCTTCGTCTCGTTTCACTCTTTTTCACCCTCCTTCGTCTCGTTTCCCTCTCTTTGACCCTCCTTCGTCTCGTTTCGCCCTCTTTCACCCTCCTTCGTCTCGTTTCGCTCTGTTTGACACTCCTTCGTCTCGTTTCGCTCTTTTTCTCCCTCCTTCACCTCGTTTTGCTCTCTTTCACCCTCCTTCGTCGCGTTTCGCTCTCTTTCACCCTCCTTCGTCTTGTTTCGCTCTCTTTCAGCCTCCTTCGTCTCGTTTCGCTCTCTTTCACCATCCTTCGTCTCGTTTCGCTCTCTTCTACCCTTCTTCGTCTCGTTTCGCCCTCTTTCACCCTTCTTCATCTCGTTTGGCTCTCTTTCACCCACCTTCGTCTTGTTTCACTCTCTTTCACCCTCCTTCGTCTCGTTTCGCTCTCTTTCACCTTCCTTCGTCTCGTTTCGCTCTCTTCCACCCTCCTTCATCTAGTTTCGCCCTCTTTCACCCTCCTTCCTCTCGTTTCGCTCTGTTTGACATTCCTTCGTCTCGTTTCGCTCTTTTTCACCCTCCTTCACCTCGTTTCGCTCTCTTTCACCCTCCATCGTCGCGTTTCGCTCTCTTTCACCCTCCTTCGTCTCGTTTCGCTCTCTTTCAGCCTCCTTCGTCTCGTTTCGCTCTCTTTCACCATCCTTCGTCTCGTTTCGCTCTCTTCTACCCTTCTTCGTCTCGTTTCGCCCTCTTTCACCCTTCTTCATCTCGTTTCGCTCTCTTTCACCCACCTTCGTCTCGTTTCACTCTCTTTCACCCTCCTTCGTCTCGTTTAGCTCTCTTTCACCTTCCTTTGTCTCGTTTCGCTCTCTTTCACCCTTCTTTGTCTTGTTTCGCTCTCTTTCACCCTCCTTCATCTCGTTTTGCCCTCTTTCACCCTCCTTCGTCTCGTTTCGCTCTGTTTGACCCTCCTTCGTCTCGTTTCGCTCTCTTTCACCGTCCTTCGCCTCGTTTCGCTCTCTTTCACCCTCCTTCGTCTCGTTTCGCTCTCTTTCACCCTCCTTCGTCTCGTTTCGCTCTCTTTCTACCTCCTTCGCCTCGTTTCGCTGTCTTCCACACTCCATCGTCTCGTTTTGCCCTCTTTCACCCTCCTTCGTCTCGGTTCGCTCTCTTTCACCTTCCTTCGTCTCGTTTCACTCTCTTTCACCGTCCTTCGTCTCGTTTCGCTCTCTTTCACCCTCCTTCATCTCGTTCCACTCTCTTTCACCCTCATTCATCTCGTTTCGCTATCTCTCACCCTCCTTCGTCTCGTTTCACTCTCTTCCACCCTCCTTCGTCTCGTTTCGCCCTCTTTCACCCTTATTCATCTCGTTTCGCTCTCTTTTACCCTCCTTCGTCTCGTTTCGCTCTCTTTCACCCTCCTTCGTCTAGTTTCGCTCTCTTTCACCTTCCTTCGTCTCGTTTCGCTCTCTTTCACCCTCCTTTGTCTTGTTTCACTCTCTTTCACCCTCCTTCGTCTCGTTTGGCTCTCTTTCACCCTCCTTCGTCTCGTTTCGCACTCTTTCACCTTCCTTCTACTCATTTCGCTCTCTTTCACCCTCCTTCGTCTCGGTTAGCTCTCTTTCACCCTCCTTCGTCTCGTTTCGCTCTCTTTCACCCTCCTTCGTCTCGTTTCACTCTTTTTCACCCTCCTTCGTCTCGTTTCCCTCTCTTTGACCCTCCTTCGTCTCGTTTCGCTCTCTTCCACTCCCCTTCGTCTCGTTTCGCTCTCTTCCACTCTCCTTCATCTCGGTTCGCTCTCTTTCTCCTTCCTTCGTCTCGTTTCACTCTCTTTCACACTCCTTCGTCTCGTTTCACTCTCTTCCCCTCTCCTTTGTCTCGTTTCGCTCTGTTTGACCCTCCTTCGTCTCGTTTCGCTCTCTTTCACCCTCCTTCGCTCGTTTCGCTCTCTTTCACCCTCCTTCGCCTCGTTTCGCTCTCTTTCACCCTGCTTCGTCTCGTTTCGCTCTCTTTCACCCTTCTTCATCTCGTTTCGCTCTCTTCCACACTCCTTCATCTCGTTTCCCTCTCTTTCAGCCTCCTTCGTCTCGTTTCGCTCTCTTCCACCCTCCATCGTCTCGGTTTGCTCTCTTTCCCCTTCCTTCGCCTCATTTCACTCTCTTTCACACTCCTTCATCTCGTTTCGCTCTCTTTCACTCTCCTTCATCTCGTTTCGCTCTCTTTCACCCTCCTTCGTCTCGTTTTGCACTCTTTCACCCTCCTTCATCTCGTTTTGCTCTCTTCCACCCTCCTTCGTCTCGTTTCGCCCTCTTTCACGCTCCTTCGTCTCGTTTCGCTCTGTTTGACCCTCCTTCGTCTCATTTCGCTCTTTTTCACCCTCCTTCACCTCGTTTCGCTCTCTTTCACCCTCCTTCATCTCGTTCCACTCTCTTCCACCCTCATTCATCTCGTGTCGCTATCTCTCACCCTCCTTCGTCTCGTTTCGCTCTCTTCCACCCTCCTTCATCTCGTTTCGCCCTCTTGCACCCTTATTCATCTCGTTTCGCTCTCTTTCACCCTCCTTCGTCTCGTTTCGCTCTCTTTCACCCTTCTTCTTCTCGTTTCGCTCTCTTTCACCTTCCTTCGTCTCGTTTCGCTCTCTTTCACCCTCCTTCGTCTCGTTTTGCACTCTTTCACCCTCCTTCATCTCGTTTTGCTCTCTTCCACCCTCCTTCGTCTCGTTTCGCCCTCTTTCACGCTCCTTCGTCTCGTTTCGCTCTGTTTGACCCTCCTTCGTCTCATTTCGCTCTTTTTCACCCTCCTTCACCTCGTTTCGCTCTCTTTCACCCTCCTTCGTCGCGTTTCGCTCTCTTTCACCCTCCTTCGTCTCGTTTCGCTCTCTTTCAGCCTCCTTCTTCTCGTTTCGCACTCTTTCACCATCCTTCGTCTCGTTTCGCTCTCTTCTACCCTTCTTCGTCTCCTTTCACCCTCTTTCACCCTTCTTCATCTCGTTTCGCTCTCTTTCACCCACCTTCGTCTCGTTTCACTCTCTTTCACCTTCCTTCGTCTCGTTTCGCTCTCTTTCACCTTCCTTCGTCTCGTTTCGCTCTCTTTCACCCTTCTTTGTCTTGTTTCGCTCTCTTTCACCCTCCTTCATCTCGTTTCGCCCTCTTTCACCCTCCTTCGTCTCGTTTCGCTCTGTTTGACCCCCCTTCATCTCGGTTCGCTCTCTTTCACCTTCCTTCGTCTCGTTTCACTCTCTTTCACCCTCCATCGTCTCTTTTCGCTCTCTTTCACCCTCCTTCATCTCGTTCCACTCTCTTCCACCCTCATTCATCTCGTGTCGCTATCTCTCACCCTCCTTCGTCTCGTTTCGCTCTCTTCCACCCTCCTTCATCTCGTTTCGCCCTCTTGCACCCTTATTCATCTCGTTTCGCTCTCTTTCACCCTCCTTCGTCTCGTTTCGCTCTCTTTCACCCTTCTTCTTCTCGTTTCGCTCTCTTTCACCTTCCTTCGTCTCGTTTCGCTCTCTTTCACCCTCCTTTGTCTTGTTTCACTCTCTTTCACCCTCCTGCGTCTCGTTTGGCTCTCTTTCACCCTCCTTCGTCTCGTTTCGCACTCTTTCACCTTCCTTCTACTCATTTCGCTCTCTTTCACCCTCCTTCGTCTCGGTTAGCTCTGTTTCACCCTCCTTCGTCTCGTTTCGCTCTCTTTCACCCTCCTTCATCTCGTTTCGCTCTTTTTCACCCTCCTCCGTCTCGTTTCCCTCTCTTTGACCCTCCATCGTCTCGTTTCGCTCTCTTCCACTCCCCTTCATCTCGTTTCGCTCTCTTTCAGCCTCCTTCGTCTCGTTTCGCTCTCTTTCACCATCCTTCGTCTCGTTTCGCTCTCTTCTACCCTTCTTCGTCTCGTTTCGCCCTCTTTCACCCTTCTTCATCTCGTTTCGCTCTCTTTCAACCACCTTCGTCTCGTTTCACTCTCTTTCACCCTCCTTCGTCTCATTTCGCTCTCTTTCACCTTCCTTCGTCTCGTTTCGCTCTCTTCCAAACCTCCTTCGTCTTGTTTCGCTCTCTTTCAGCCTCCTTCGTCTCGTTTCGCTCTCTTTCACCATCCTTCGTCTCGTTTCGCTCTCTTCTACCCTTCTTCGTCTCGTTTCGCCCTCTTTCACCCTTCTTCATCTCGTTTCGCTCTCTTTCACCCACCTTCGTCTCGTTTCACTCTCTTTCACCCTCCTTCGTCTCGTTTCGCTCTCTTTCACTTTCCTTCGTCTCGTTTCACTCTCTTACACCCTCCTTCGTCTCGTTTCGCCCTCTTTCACCCTCCTTCATCTCGTTTCGCTCTGTTTGACACTCCTTCGTCTCGTTTCGCTCTTTTTCATCCTCCTTCACCTCGTTTCGCTCTCTTTCACCCTCCATCGTCGCGTTTCGCTCTCTTTCACCCTCCTTCGTCTCGTTTCGCTCTCTTTCAGCCTCCTTCGTCTCGTTTCGCTCTCTTTCACCATCCTTCGTCTCGTTTCGCTCTCTTCTACCCTTCTTCGTCTCGTTTCGCCCTCTTTCACCCTTCTTCATCTCGTTTCGCTCTCTTTCACCCACCTTCGTCTCGTTTCACTCTCTTTCACCCTCCTTCGTCTCGTTTCGCTCTCTTTCACCTTCCTTTGTCTCGTTTCGATCTCTTTCACCCTTCTTTGTCTTGTTTCGCTCTCTTTCACCCTCCTTCATCTCGTTTTGCCCTCTTTCACCCTCCTTCGTCTCGTTTCGCTCTGTTTGACCCTCCTTCGACTCGTTTCGCTCTCTTTCACCGTCCTTCACCTCGTTTCGCTCTCTTTCACCCTCCTTCGTCTCGTTTCGCTCTCTTTCACCCTCCTTCGTCTCGTTTCGCTCTCTTTCCACCTCCTTCGCCTCGTTGCGCTGTCTTCCACACTCCATCGTCTCGTTTTGCCCTCTTTCACCCTCCTTCGTCTCGGTTCGCTCTCTTTCACCTTCCTTCGTCTCGTTTCACTCTCTTTCACCGTCCTTCGTCTCGTTTCGCTCTCTTTCACCCTCCTTCATCTCGTTCCACTCTCTTTCACCCTCATTCATCTCGTTTCGCTCTCTTTTACCCTCCTTCGTCTCGTTTCGCTCTCTTTCACCCTCCTTCGTCTCGTTTCGCTCTCTTTCACCTTCCTTCGTCTCGTTTCGCTCTCTTTCACCCTCCTTTGTCTTGTTTCACTCTCTTTCACCCTCCTTCGTCTCGTTTGGCTCTCTTTCACCCTCCTTCGTCTCGTTTCGCACTCTTTCACCTTCCTTCTACTCATTTCGCTCTCTTTCACCCTCCTTCGTCTCGGTTAGCTCTCTTTCACCCTCCTTCGTCTCGTTTCGCTCTCTTTCACCCTCCTTCGTCTCGTTTCACTCTTTTTCACCCTCCTTCGTCTCGTTTCCCTCTCTTTGACCCTCCTTCGTCTCGTTTCGCTCTCTTTCACCCTCCTTCGCTCGTTTCGCTCTCTTTCACCCTCCTTCGCCTCGTTTCGCTCTCTTTCACCCTGCTTCGTCTCGTTTCGCTCTCTTTCACCCTTCTTCATCTCGTTTCGCTCTCTTCCACACTCCTTCATCTCGTTTCCCTCTCTTTCAGCCTCCTTCGTCTCGTTTCGCTCTCTTCCACCCTCCATCGTCTCGGTTTGCTCTCTTTCCCCTTCCTTCGCCTCATTTCACTCTCTTTCACACTCCTTCGTCTCGTTTCGCTCTCTTTCACTCTCCTTCATCTCGTTTCGCTCTCTTTCACCCTCCTTTGTCTCGTTTTGCACTCTTTCACCCTCCTTCATCTCGTTTTGCTCTCTTCCTCCCTCCTTCGTCTCGTTTCGCCCTCTTTCACGCTCCTTCGTCTCGTTTCGCTCTGTTTGACCCTCCTTCGTCTCATTTCGCTCTTTTTCACCCTCCTTCACCTCGTTTCGCTCTCTTTCACCCTCCTTCGTCGCGTTTCGCTCTCTTTCACCCTCCTTCGTCTCGTTTCGCTCTCTTTCAGCCTCCTTCTTCTCGTTTCGCACTCTTTCACCATCCTTCGTCTCGTTTCGCTCTCTTCTACCCTTCTTCGTCTCCTTTCACCCTCTTTCACCCTTCTTCATCTCGTTTCGCTCTCTTTCACCCACCTTCGTCTCGTTTCTCTCTCTTTCACCCTCCTTCGTCTCGTTTCGCTCTCTTTCACCTTCCTTCGTCTCGTTTCGCTCTCTTTCACCCTTCTTTGTCTTGTTTCGCTCTCTTTCACCCTCCTTCATCTCGTTTCGCCCTCTTTCACCCTCCTTCGTCTCGTTTCGCTCTGTTTGACCCCCCTTCATCTCGGTTCGCTCTCTTTCACCTTCCTTCGTCTCGTTTCACTCTCTTTCACCCTCCATCGTCTCTTTTCGCTCTCTTTCACCCTCCTTCATCTCGTTCCACTCTCTTCCACCCTCATTCATCTCGTGTCGCTATCTCTCACCCTTCTTCGTCTCGTTTCGTTCTCTTCCACCCTCCTTCATCTCGTTTCGCCCTCTTGCACCCTTATTCATCTCGTTTCGCTCTCTTTCACCCTCCTTCGTCTCGTTTCGCTCTCTTTCACCCTTCTTCTTCTCGTTTCGCTCTCTTTCACCTTCCTTCGTCTCATTTCGCTCTCTTTCACCCTCCTTTGTCTTGTTTCACTCTCTTTCACCCTCCTGCATCTCGTTTGGCTCTCTTTCACCCTCCTTCGTCTCGTTTCGCACTCTTTCACCTTCCTTCTACTCATTTCGCTCTCTTTCACCCTCCTTCGTCTCGGTTAGCTCTGTTTCACCCTCCTTCGTCTCGTTTCGCTCTCTTTCACCCTCCTTCATCTCGTTTCGCTCTTTTTCACCCTCCTCCGTCTCGTTTCCCTCTCTTTGACCCTCCTTCGTCTCGTTTCGCTCTCTTCCACTCCCCTTCGTCTCGTTTCGCTCTCTTTCAGCCTCCTTCGTCTCGTTTCGCTCTCTTTCACCATCCTTCGTCTCGTTTCGCTCTCTTCTACCCTTCTTCGTCTCGTTTCGCCCTCTTTCACCCTTCTTCATCTCGTTTCGCTCTCTTTCAACCACCTTCGTCTCGTTTCACTCTCTTTCACCCTCCTTCGTCTCGTTTCGCTCTCTTTCACCTTCCTTCGTCTCGTTTCGCTCTCTTCCACCCTCCTTCGTCTTGTTTCGCTCTCTTTCAGCCTCCTTCGTCTCGTTTCGCTCTCTTTCACCATCCTTCGTCTCGTTTCGCTCTCTTCTACCCTTCTTCGTCTCGTTTCGCCCTCTTTCACCCTTCTTCATCTCGTTTCGCTCTCTTTCACCCACCTTCGTCTCGTTTCACTCTCTTTCACCCTCCTTCGTCTCGTTTCGCTCTCTTTCACCTTCCTTCGTCTCGTTTCACTCTCTTACACCCTCCTTCGTCTCGTTTCGCCCTCTTTCACCCTCCTTCATCTCGTTTCGCTCTGTTTGACACTCCTTCGTCTCGTTTCGCTCTTTTTCACCCTCCTTCACCTCGTTTCGCTCTCTTTCACCCTCCATCGTCGCGTTTCGCTCTCTTTCACCCTCCTTCGTCTCGTTCCGCTCTCTTTCAGCCTCCTTCGTCTCGTTTCGCTCTCTTTCACCATCCTTCGTCTCGTTTCGCTCTCTTCTACCCTTCTTCGTCTCGTTTCGCCCTCTTTCACCCTTCTTCATCTCGTTTCGCTCTCTTTCACCCACCTTCGTCTCGTTTCACTCTCTTTCACCCTCCTTCGTCTCGTTTCGCTCTCTTTCACCTTCCTTTGTCTCGTTTCGATCTCTTTCACCCTTCTTTGTCTTGTTTCGCTCTCTTTCACCCTCCTTCATCTCGTTTTGCCCTCTTTCACCCTCCTTCGTCTCGTTTCGCTCTGTTTGACCCTCCTTCGACTCGTTTCGCTCTCTTTCACCGTCCTTCGCCTCGTTTCGCTCTCTTTCACCCTCCTTCGTCTCGTTTCGCTCTCTTTCACCCTCCTTCGTCTCGTTTCGCTCTCTTTCCACCTCCTTCGCCTCGTTTCGCTGTCTTCCACACTCCATCATCTCGTTTTGCCCTCTTTCACCCTCCTTCGTCTCGGTTCGCTCTCTTTCACCTTCCTTCGTCTCGTTTCACTCTCTTTCACCGTCCTTCGTCTCGTTTCGCTCTCTTTCACCCTCCTTCATCTCGTTCCACTCTCTTTCACCCTCATTCATCTCGTTTCGCTCTCTTTTACCCTCCTTCGTCTCATTTCGCTCTCTTTCACCCTCCTTCGTCTCGTTTCGCTCTCTTTCACCTTCCTTCGTCTCGTTTCGCTCTCTTTCACCCTCCTTTGTCTTGTTTCATTCTCTTTCACCCTCCTTCGTCTCGTTTGGCTCTCTTTCACCCTCCTTCGTCTCGTTTCGCACTCTTTCACCTTCCTTCTACTCATTTCGCTCTCTTTCACCCTCCTTCGTCTCGGTTAGCTCTCTTTCACCCTCCTTCGTCTCGTTTCGCTCTCTTTCACCCTCCTTCGTCTCGTTTCACTCTTTTTCACCCTCCTTCGTCTCGTTTCCCTCTCTTTGACCCTCCTTCGTCTCGTTTCGCCCTCTTTCACCCTCCTTCGTCTCGTTTCGCTCTGTTTGACACTCCTTCGTCTCGTTTCGCTCTTTTTCACTCTCCTTCACCTCGTTTTGCTCTCTTTCACCCTCCTTCGTCGCGTTTCGCTCTCTTTCACCCTCTTTCGTCTTGTTTCGCTCTCTTTCAGCCTCCTTCGTCTCGTTTCGCTCTCTTTCACCATCCTTCGTCTCGTTTCGCTCTCTTCTACCCTTCTTCGTCTCGTTTCGCCCTCTTTCACCCTTCTTCATCTCGTTTCGCACTCTTTCACCCACCTTCGTCTCGTTTCACTCTCTTTCACCCTCCTTCGTCTCGTTTCGCTCTCTTTCACCTTCCTTCGTCTCGTTTCGCTCTCTTCCACCCTCCTTCGTCTCGTTTCGCCCTCTTTCACCCTCCTTCATCTCGTTTCGCTCTGTTTGACACTCCTTCGTCTCGTTTCGCTCTTTTTCACCCTCCTTCACCTCGTTTCGCTCTCTTTCACCCACCATCGTCGCGTTTCGCTCTCTTTCACCCTCCTTCGTCTCGTTTCGCTCTCTTTCAGCCTCCTTCGTCTCGTTTCGCTCTCTTTCACCATCCTTCGTCTCGTTTCGCTCTCTTCTACCCTTCTTCGTCTCGTTTCGCCCTCTTTCACCCTTCTTCATCTCGTTTCGCTCTCTTTCACCCACCTTCGTCTCGTTTCACTCTCTTTCACCCTCCTTCGTCTCGTTTCGCTCTCTTTCACCTTCCTTTGTCTCGTTTCGCTCTCTTTCACCCTTCTTTGTCTTGTTTCGCTCTCTTTCACCCTCCTTCATCTCGTTTTGCCCTCTTTCACC
Source organism: Scyliorhinus torazame (assembly GCF_047496885.1). NCBI lineage: Eukaryota > Metazoa > Chordata > Chondrichthyes > Carcharhiniformes > Scyliorhinidae > Scyliorhinus > Scyliorhinus torazame. The sequence continues at coordinate 783,090 of NC_092725.1, read as the reverse complement.
CTCCTTCGTCTCGTTTCGCTCTGTTTGACCCTCCTTCGTCTCGTTTCGCTCTCTTTCACCGTCCTTCGCCTCGTTTCGCTCTATTTCACCCTCCTTCGTCTCGTTTCGCTCTCTTTCACCCTCCTTCGTCTCGTTTCGCTCTCTTTCTACCTCCTTCGCCTCGTTTCGCTGTCTTCCACACTCCATCGTCTCGTTTTGCCCTCTTTCACCCTCCTTCGTCTCGGTTCGCTCTCTTTCACCTTCCTTCGTCTCGTTTCACTCTCTTTCACCGTCCTTCGTCTCGTTTCGCTCTCTTTCACCCTCCTTCATCTCGTTCCACTCTCTTTCACCCTCATTCATCTCGTTTCGCTATCTCTCACCATCCTTCGTCTCGTTTCACTCTCTTCCACCCTCCTTCGTCTCGTTTCGCCCTCTTTCACCCTTATTCATCTCGTTTCGCTCTCTTTTACCCTCCTTCGTCTCGTTTCGCTCTCTTTCACCCTCCTTCGTCTAGTTTCGCTCTCTTTCACCTTCCTTCGTCTCGTTTCGCTCTCTTTCACCCTCCTTCGTCTTGTTTCACTCTCTTTCACCCTCCTTCGTCTCGTTTGGCTCTCTTTCACCCTCCTTCGTCTCGTTTCGCACTCTTTCACCTTCCTTCTACTCATTTCGCTCTCTTTCACCCTCCTTCGTCTCGGTTAGCTCTCTTTCACCCTCCTTCGTCTCGTTTCGCTCTCTTTCACCCTCCTTCGTCTCGTTTCACTCTTTTTCACCCTCCTTCGTCTCGTTTCCCTCTCTTTGACCCTCCTTCGTCTCGTTTCGCTCTCTTCCAGTCCCCTTCGTCTCGTTTCGCTCTCTTCCACTCTCCTTCATCTCGGTTCGCTCTCTTTCTCCTTCCTTCGTCTCGTTTCACTCTCTTTCACACTCCTTCGTCTCGTTTCGCTCTCTTCCCCTCTCCTTCGTCTCGTTTCGCTCTCTTTCACCCTTCTTCGCTCGTTTCGCTCTCTTTCACCCTCCTTCGCCTCGTTTCGCTCTCTTTCACCCTGCTTCGTCTCATTTCGCTCTCTTTCACCCTTCTTCATCTCGTTTCGCTCTCTTTCACCCACCTTCGTCTCGTTTCACTCTCTTTCACCCTCCTTCGTCTCGTTTCGCTCTCTTTCACCTTCCTTCGTCTCGTTTCACTCTCTTACACCCTCCTTCGTCTCGTTTCGCCCTCTTTCACCCTCCTTCATCTCGTTTCGCTCTGTTTGACACTCCTTCGTCTCGTTTCGCTCTTTTTCATCCTCCTTCACCTCGTTTCGCTCTCTTTCACCCTCCATCGTCGCGTTTCGCTCTCTTTCACCCTCCTTCGTCTCGTTTCGCTCTCTTTCAGCCTCCTTCGTCTCGTTTCGCTCTCTTTCACCATCCTTCGTCTCGTTTCGCTCTCTTCTACCCTTCTTCGTCTCGTTTCGCCCTCTTTCACCCTTCTTCATCTCGTTTCGCTCTCTTTCACCCACCTTCGTCTCGTTTCACTCTCTTTCACCCTCCTTCGTCTCGTTTCGCTCTCTTTCACCTTCCTTTGTCTCGTTTCGATCTCTTTCACCCTTCTTTGTCTTGTTTCGCTCTCTTTCACCCTCCTTCATCTCGTTTTGCCCTCTTTCACCCTCCTTCGTCTCGTTTCGCTCTGTTTGACCCTCCTTCGACTCGTTTCGCTCTCTTTCACCGTCCTTCACCTCGTTTCGCTCTCTTTCACCCTCCTTCGTCTCGTTTCGCTCTCTTTCACCCTCCTTCGTCTCGTTTCGCTCTCTTTCCACCTCCTTCGCCTCGTTTCGCTGTCTTCCACACTCCATCGTCTCGTTTTGCCCTCTTTCACCCTCCTTCGTCTCGGTTCGCTCTCTTTCACCTTCCTTCGTCTCGTTTCACTCTCTTTCACCGTCCTTCGTCTCGTTTCGCTCTCTTTCACCCTCCTTCATCTCGTTCCACTCTCTTTCACCCTCATTCATCTCGTTTCGCTCTCTTTTACCCTCCTTCGTCTCGTTTCGCTCTCTTTCACCCTCCTTCGTCTCGTTTCGCTCTCTTTCACCTTCCTTCGTCTCGTTTCGCTCTCTTTCACCCTCCTTTGTCTTGTTTCACTCTCTTTCACCCTCCTTCGTCTCGTTTGGCTCTCTTTCACCCTCCTTCGTCTCGTTTCGCACTCTTTCACCTTCCTTCTACTCATTTCGCTCTCTTTCACCCTCCTTCGTCTCGGTTAGCTCTCTTTCACCCTCCTTCGTCTCGTTTCGCTCTCTTTCACCCTCCTTCGTCTCGTTTCACTCTTTTTCACCCTCCTTCGTCTCGTTTCCCTCTCTTTGACCCTCCTTCGTCTCGTTTCGCTCTCTTTCACCCTCCTTCGCTCGTTTCGCTCTCTTTCACCCTCCTTCGCCTCGTTTCGCTCTCTTTCACCCTGCTTCGTCTCGTTTCGCTCTCTTTCACCCTTCTTCATCTCGTTTCGCTCTCTTCCACACTCCTTCATCTCGTTTCCCTCTCTTTCAGCCTCCTTCGTCTCGTTTCGCTCTCTTCCACCCTCCATCGTCTCGGTTTGCTCTCTTTCCCCTTCCTTCGCCTCATTTCACTCTCTTTCACACTCCTTCGTCTCGTTTCGCTCTCTTTCACTCTCCTTCATCTCGTTTCGCTCTCTTTCACCCTCCTTCGTCTCGTTTTGCACTCTTTCACCCTCCTTCATCTCGTTTTGCTCTCTTCCACCCTCCTTCGTCTCGTTTCGCCATCTTTCACGCTCCTTCGTCTCGTTTCGCTCTGTTTGACCCTCCTTCGTCTCATTTCGCTCTTTTTCACCCTCCTTCACCTCGTTTCGCTCTCTTTCACCCTCCTTCGTCGCGTTTCGCTCTCTTTCACCCTCCTTCGTCTCGTTTCGCTATCTTTCAGCCTCCTTCTTCTCGTTTCGCACTCTTTCACCATCCTTCGTCTCGTTTCGCTCTCTTCTACCCTTCTTCGTCTCCTTTCACCCTCTTTCACCCTTCTTCATCTCGTTTCGCTCTCTTTCACCCACCTTCGTCTCGTTTCTCTCTCTTTCACCCTCCTTCGTCTCGTTTCGCTCTCTTTCACCTTCCTTCGTCTCGTTTCGCTCTCTTTCACCCTTCTTTGTCTTGTTTCGCTCTCTTTCACCCTCCTTCATCTCGTTTCGCCCTCTTTCACCCTCCTTCGTCTCGTTTCGCTCTGTTTGACCCCCCTTCATCTCGGTTCGCTCTCTTTCACCTTCCTTCGTCTCGTTTCACTCTCTTTCACCCTCCATCGTCTCTTTTCGCTCTCTTTCACCCTCCTTCATCTCGTTCCACTCTCTTCCACCCTCATTCATCTCGTGTCGCTATCTCTCACCCTTCTTCGTCTCGTTTCATTCTCTTCCACCCTCCTTCATCTCGTTTCGCCCTCTTGCACCCTTATTCATCTCGTTTCGCTCTCTTTCACCCTCCTTCGTCTCGTTTCGCTCTCTTTCACCCTTCTTCTTCTCGTTTCGCTCTCTTTCACCTTCCTTCGTCTCGTTTCGCTCTCTTTCACCCTCCTTTGTCTTGTTTCACTCTCTTTCACCCTCCTGCGTCTCGTTTGGCTCTTTTTCACCCTCCTTCATCTCGTTTCGCACTCTTTCACCTTCCTTCTACTCATTTCGCTCTCTTTCACCCTCCTTCGTCTCGGTTAGCTCTGTTTCACCCTCCTTCGTCTCGTTTCGCTCTCTTTCACCCTCCTTCATCTCGTTTCGCTCTTTTTCACCCTCCTCCGTCTCGTTTCCCTCTCTTTGACCCTCCTTCGTCTCGTTTCGCTCTCTTCCACTCCCCTTCGTCTCGTTTCGCTCTCTTTCAGCCTCCTTCGTCTCGTTTCGCTCTCTTTCACCATCCTTCGTCTCGTTTCGCTCTCTTCTACCCTTCTTCGTCTCGTTTCGCCCTCTTTCACCCTTCTTCATCTCGTTTCGCTCTCTTTCAACCACCTTCGTCTCGTTTCACTCTCTTTCACCCTCCTTCGTCTCGTTTCGCTCTCTTTCACCTTCCTTCGTCTCGTTTCGCTCTCTTCCACCCTCCTTCGTCTTGTTTCGCTCTCTTTCAGCCTCCTTCGTCTCGTTTCGCTCTCTTTCACCATCCTTCGTCTCGTTTCGCTCTCTTCTACCCTTCTTCGTCTCGTTTCGCCCTCTTTCACCCTTCTTCATCTCGTTTCGCTCTCTTTCACCCACCTTCGTCTCGTTTCACTCTCTTTCACCCTCCTTCGTCTCGTTTCGCTCTCTTTCACCTTCCTTCGTCTCGTTTCACTCTCTTACACCCTCCTTCGTCTCGTTTCGCCCTCTTTCACCCTCCTTCATCTCGTTTCGCTCTGTTTGACACTCCTTCGTCTCGTTTCGCTCTTTTTCACCCTCCTTCACCTCGTTTCGCTCTCTTTCACCCTCCATCGTCGCGTTTCGCTCTCTTTCACCCTCCTTCGTCTCGTTTCGCTCTCTTTCAGCCTCCTTCGTCTCGTTTCGCTCTCTTTCACCATCCTTCGTCTCGTTTCGCTCTCTTCTACCCTTCTTCGTCTCGTTTCGCCCTCTTTCACCCTTCTTCATCTCGTTTCGCTCTCTTTCACCCACCTTCGTCTCGTTTCACTCTCTTTCACCCTCCTTCGTCTCGTTTCGCTCTCTTTCACCTTCCTTTGTCTCGTTTCGATCTCTTTCACCCTTCTTTGTCTTGTTTCGCTCTCTTTCACCCTCCTTCATCTCGTTTTGCCCTCTTTCACCCTCCTTCGTCTCGTTTCGCTCTGTTTGACCCTCCTTCGACTCGTTTCGCTCTCTTTCACCGTCCTTCGCCTCGTTTCGCTCTCTTTCACCCTCCTTCGTCTCGTTTCGCTCTCTTTCACCCTCCTTCGTCTCGTTTCGCTCTCTTTCCACCTCCTTCGCCTCGTTTCGCTGTCTTCCACACTCCATCATCTCGTTTTGCCCTCTTTCACCCTCCTTCGTCTCGGTTCGCTCTCTTTCACCTTCCTTCGTCTCGTTTCACTCTCTTTCACCGTCCTTCGTCTCGTTTCGCTCTCTTTCACCCTCCTTCATCTCGTTCCACTCTCTTTCACCCTCATTCATCTCGTTTCGCTCTCTTTTACCCTCCTTCGTCTCGTTTCGCTCTCTTTCACCCTCCTTCGTCTCGTTTCGCTCTCTTTCACCTTCCTTCGTCTCGTTTCGCTCTCTTTCACCCTCCTTTGTCTTGTTTCACTCTCTTTCACCCTCCTTCGTCTCGTTTGGCTCTCTTTCACCCTCCTTCGTCTCGTTTCGCACTCTTTCACCTTCCTTCTACTCATTTCGCTCTCTTTCACCCTCCTTCGTCTCGGTTAGCTCTCTTTCACCCTCCTTCGTCTCGTTTCGCTCTCTTTCACCCTCCTTCGTCTCGTTTCACTCTTTTTCACCCTCCTTCGTCTCGTTTCCCTCTCTTTGACCCTCCTTCGTCTCGTTTCGCCCTCTTTCACCCTCCTTCGTCTCGTTTCGCTCTGTTTGACACTCCTTCGTCTCGTTTCGCTCTTTTTCACTCTCCTTCACCTCGTTTTGCTCTCTTTCACCCTCCTTCGTCGCGTTTCGCTCTCTTTCACCCTCTTTCGTCTTGTTTCGCTCTCTTTCAGCCTCCTTCGTCTCGTTTCGCTCTCTTTCACCATCCTTCGTCTCGTTTCGCTCTCTTCTACCCTTCTTCGTCTCGTTTCGCCCTCTTTCACCCTTCTTCATCTCGTTTCGCACTCTTTCACCCACCTACGTCTCGTTTCACTCTCTTTCACCCTCCTTCGTCTCGTTTCGCTCTCTTTCACCTTCCTTCGTCTCGTTTCGCTCTCTTCCACCCTCCTTCGTCTCGTTTCGCCCTCTTTCACCCTCCTTCATCTCGTTTCGCTCTGTTTGACACTCCTTCGTCTCGTTTCGCTCTTTTTCACCCTCCTTCACCTCGTTTCGCTCTCTTTCACCCACCATCGTCGCGTTTCGCTCTCTTTCACCCTCCTTCGTCTCGTTTCGCTCTCTTTCAGCCTCCTTCGTCTCGTTTCGCTCTCTTTCACCATCCTTCGTCTCGTTTCGCTCTCTTCTACCCTTCTTCGTCTCGTTTCGCCCTCTTTCACCCTTCTTCATCTCGTTTCGCTCTCTTTCACCCACCTTCGTCTCGTTTCACTCTCTTTCACCCTCCTTCGTCTTGTTTCGCTCTCTTTCACCCTCCTTCATCTCGTTTTGCCCTCTTTCACCCTCCTTCGTCTCGTTTCGCTCTGTTTGACCCTCCTTCGTCTCGTTTCGCTCTCTTTCACCGTCCTTCGCCTCGTTTCGCTCTATTTCACCCTCCTTCGTCTCGTTTCGCTCTCTTTCACCCTCCTTCGTCTCGTTTCGCTCTCTTTCTACCTCCTTCGCCTCGTTTCGCTGTCTTCCACACTCCATCGTCTCGTTTTGCCCTCTTTCACCCTCCTTCGTCTCGGTTCGCTCTCTTTCACCTTCCTTCGTCTCGTTTCACTCTCTTTCACCGTCCTTCGTCTCGTTTCGCTCTCTTTCACCCTCCTTCATCTCGTTCCACTCTCTTTCACCCTCATTCATCTCGTTTCGCTATCTCTCACCCTCCTTCGTCTCGTTTCACTCTCTTCCACCCTCCTTCGTCTCGTTTCGCCCTCTTTCACCCTTATTCATCTCGTTTCGCTCTCTTTTACCCTCCTTCGTCTCGTTTCGCTCTCTTTCACCCTCCTTCGTCTAGTTTCGCTCTCTTCCACCTTCCTTCGTCTCGTTTCGCTCTCTTTCACCCTCCTTTGTCTTGTTTCACTGTCTTTCACCCTCCTTCGTCTCGTTTGGCTCTCTTTCACCCTCCTTCGTCTCGTTTCGCACTCTTTCACCTTCCTTCTACTCATTTCGCTCTCTTTCACCCTCCTTCGTCTCGGTTAGCTCTCTTTCACCCTCCTTCGTCTCGTTTCGCTCTCTTTCACCCTCCTTCGTCTCGTTTCACTCTTTTTCACCCTCCTTCGTCTCGTTTCCCTCTCTTTGACCCTCCTTCGTCTCGTTTCGCTCTCTTCCAGTCCCCTTCGTCTCGTTTCGCTCTCTTCCACTCTCCTTCATCTCGGTTCGCTCTCTTTCTCCTTCCTTCGTCTCGTTTCACTCTCTTTCACACTCCTTCGTCTCGTTTCGCTCTCTTCCCCTCTCCTTCGTCTCGTTTCGCTCTCTTTCACCCTCCTTCGCTCGTTTCGCTCTCTTTCACCCTCCTTCGCCTCGTTTCGCTCTCTTTCACCCTGCTTCGTCTCGTTTCGCTCTCTTTCACCCTTCTTCATCTCGTTTCGCTCTCTTCCACACTCCTTCATCTCGTTTCCCTCTCTTTCAGCCTCCTTCGTCTCGTTTCGCTCTCTTCCACCCTCCATCGTCTCGGTTCGCTCTCTTTCCCCTTCCTTCGCCTCATTTCACTCTCTTTCACACTCCTTCGTCTCGTTTCGCTCTCTTTCACTCTCCTTCGTCTCGTTTCACTCTCTTTCACCGTCCTTCGTCTCGTTTCGCTCTCTTTCACCCTCCTTCATCTCGTTCCACTCTCTTTCACCCTCATTCATCTCGTTTCGCTATCTCTCACCCTCCTTCGTCTCGTTTCACTCTCTTCCACCCTCCTTCGTCTCGTTTCGCCCTCTTTCACCCTTATTCATCTCGTTTCGCTCTCTTTTACCCTCCTTCGTCTCGTTTCGCTCTCTTTCACCCTCCTTCATCTAGTTTCGCTCTCTTTCACCTTCCTTCGTCTCGTTTCGCTCTCTTCCACCCTCCATTGTCTCGGTTCGCTCTCTTTCCCCTTCCTTCGCCTCATTTCACTCTCTTTCACACTCCTTCGTCTCGTTTCGCTCTCTTTCACTCTCCTTCATCTCGTTTCGCTCTCTTTCACCCTCCTTCGTCTCGTTTTGCACTCTTTCACCCTCCTTCATCTCGTTTTGCTCTCTTCCACCCTCCTTCGTCTCGTTTCGCCCTCTTTCACCCTCCTTCGTCTCGTTTCGCTCTGTTTGACCCTCCTTCGTCTCATTTCGCTCTTTTTCACCCTCCTTCACCTCGTTTCGCTCTCTTTCACCCTCCTTCGTCGCGTTTCGCTCTCTTTCACCCTCCTTCGTCTCGTTTCGCTCTCTTTCAGCCTCCTTCGTCTCGTTTCGCACTCTTTCACCATCCTTCGTCTCGTTTCGCTCTCTTCTACCCTTCTTCGTCTCCTTTCGCCCTCTTTCACCCTTCTTCATCTCGTTTCGCTCTCTTTCACCCACCTTCGTCTCGTTTCACTCTCTTTCACCCTCCTTCGTCTCGTTTCGCTCTCTTTCACCTTCCTTCGTCTCGTTTCGCTCTCTTTCACCCTTCTTTGTCTTGTTTCGCTCTCTTTCACCCTCCTTCGTCTCGTTTCGCTCTCTTTCACCCTCCTTCGTCTCGTTTCGCTCTCTTTCCACCTCCTTCGCCTCGTTTCGCTCTCTTCCACACTCAATCGTCTCGTTTCGCCCTCTTTCACCCTCCTTCGTCTCGGTTCGCTCTCTTTCACCTTCCTTCGTCTCGTTTCACTCTCTTTCACCCTCCATCGTCTCTTTTCGCTCTCTTTCACCCTCCTTCATCTCGTTCCACTCTCTTCCACCCTCATTCATCTCGTGTCGCTATCTCTCACCCTCCTTCGTCTCGTTTCGCTCTCTTCCACCCTCCTTCATCTCGTTTCGCCCTCTTGCACCCTTATTCATCTCGTTTCGCTCTCTTTCACCCTCCTTCGTCTCGTTTCGCTCTCTTTCACCCTTCTTCTTCTCGTTTCGCTCTCTTTCACCTTCCTTCGTCTCGTTTCGCTCTCTTTCACCCTCCTTTGTCTTGTTTCACTCTCTTTCACCCTCCTGCGTCTCGTTTGGCTCTCTTTCACCCTCCTTCGTCTCGTTTCGCACTCTTTCACCTTCCTTCTACTCATTTCGCTCTCTTTCACCCTCCTTCGTCTCGGTTAGCTCTGTTTCACCCTCCTTCGTCTCGTTTCGCTCTCTTTCACCCTCCTTCATCTCGTTTCGCTCTTTTTCACCCTCATTCGTCTCGTTTCCCTCTCTTTGACCCTCCTTCGTCTCGTTTCGCTCTCTTCCACTCCCCTTCGTCTCGTTTCGCTCTCTTCCACTCTCCTTCATATCGGTTCGCTCTCTTTCTCCTTCCTTCGTCTCGTTTCACTCTCTTTCACACTCCTTCATCTTGTTTCGCTCTCTTCCTCTCTCCTTCGTCTCGTTTCGCTCTCTTTCACCCTCCTTCGTCTTGTTTCGCCCTCTTTCACCCTCCTTCATCTCGTTTCGCTCTGTTTGACCCTCCTTCGTATCGTTTCGCTCTCTTTCACCCTCCTTCGCCTCGTTTCGCCCTCTTTCACCCTCATTCGTCTCGTTTCGCTCTCTTTCACCCTCCTTCGTCTCGTTTCGCTCTCTTTCCACCTCCTTCTCCTCATTTCGCTCTCTTCCACACTCCATCGTCTCGTTTCGCCCTCTTTCACCCTCCTTCGTCTCGGTTCGGTCTCTTTCACCTTCCTTCGTCTCGTTTCACTCTCTTTCACCCTCCTTCGTCTCGTTTCGCTCTCTTTCACCCTCCTTCGCCTCGTTTCCCTCTCTTTCACTTTCCTTCGTCTCGTTTCGCTCTCTTTCACCCTCCTTTGTCTTGTTTCACTCTCTTTCACCCTCCTTCGTCTCGTTTGGCTCTCTTTCACCCTCCTTCGTCTCGTTTCGCACTCTTTCACCTTCCTTCTACTCATTTCGCTCTCTTTCACCCTCCTTCGTCTCGTTTCGCTCTCTTTCACCCTCCTTCGTCTCGTTTCGCTCTTTTTCACCCTCCTTCGTCTCGTTTCCCTCTCTTTGACCTTCCTTCGTCTCGTTTCGCTCTCTTCCACTCCCCTTCGTCTCGTTTCGCTCTCTTCCACTCTCCTTCATCTCGGTTCGCTCTCTTTCTCCTTCCTTCGTCTCGTTTCACTCTCTTTCACACTCCTTCGTCTCGTTTCGCTCTCTTCCCCTCTCCTTCGTCTCGTTTCGCTCTCTTTCACCCTCCTTCGCTCGTTTCGCTCTCTTTCACCCTCCTTTGCCTCGTTTCGCTCTCTTTCACCCTGCTTCGTCTCGTTTCGCTCTCTTTCACCCTTCTTCATCTCGTTTCGCTCTCTTCCACACTCCTTCATCTCGTTTCCCTCTCTTTCAGCCTCCTTCGTCTCGTTTCGCTCTCTTCCACCCTCCATCGTCTCGGTTCGCTCTCTTTCCCCTTCCTTCGCCTCATTTCACTCTCTTTCACACTCCTTCGTCTCGTTTCGCTCTCTTTCACTCTCCTTCATCTCGTTTCGCTCTCTTTCACCCTCCTTCGTCTCGTTTTGCACTCTTTCACCCTCCTTCATCTCGTTTTGCTCTCTTCCACCCTCCTTCGTCTCGTTTCGCCCTCTTTCACCCTCCTTCGTCTCGTTTCGCTCTGTTTGACCCTCCTTCGTCTCATTTCGCTCTTTTTCACCCTCCTTCACCTCGTTTCGCTCTCTTTCACCCTCCTTCGTCGCGTTTCGCTCTCTTTCACCCTCCTTCGTCTCGTTTCGCTCTCTTTCAGCCTCCTTCGTCTCGTTTCGCACTCTTTCACCATCCTTCGTCTCGTTTCGCTCTCTTCTACCCTTCTTCGTCTCCTTTCGCCCTCTTTCACCCTTCTTCATCTCGTTTCGCTCTCTTTCACCCACCTTCGTCTCGTTTCACTCTCTTTCACCCTCCTTCGTCTCGTTTCGCTCTCTTTCACCTTCCTTCGTCTCATTTCGCTCTCTTTCACCCTTCTTTGTCTTGTTTCGCTCTCTTTCACCCTCCTTCGTCGCGTTTCGCTCTCTTTCACCCTCCTTCGTCTCGTTTCGCTCTCTTTCAGCCTCCTTCGTCTCGTTTCGCACTCTTTCACCATCCTTCGTCTCGTTTCGCTCTCTTCTACCCTTCTTCGTATCCTTTCGCCCTCTTTCACCCTTCTTCATCTCGTTTCGCTCTCTTTCACCCACCTTCGTCTCGTTTCACTCTCTTTCACCCTCCTTCGTCTCGTTTCGCTCTCTTTCACCTTCCTTCGTCTCGTTTCGCTCTCTTTCACCCTTCTTTGTCTTGTTTCGCTCTCTTTCACCCTCCTTCGTCTCTTTTCGCTCTCTTTCACCCTCCTTCATCTCGTTCCACTCTCTTCCACCCTCATTCATCTCGTGTCGCTATCTCTCACCCTCCTTCGTCTCGTTTCGCTCTCTTCCACCCTCCTTCATCTCGTTTCGCCCTCTTGCACCCTTATTCATCTCGTTTCGCTCTCTTTCACCCTCCTTCGTCTCGTTTCGCTCTCTTTCACCCTTCTTCTTCTCGTTTCGCTCTCTTTCACCTTCCTTCGTCTCGTTTCGCTCTCTTTCACCCTCCTTTGTCTTGTTTCACTCTCTTTCACCCTCCTGCGTCTCGTTTGGCTCTCTTTCACCCTCCTTCGTCTCGTTTCGCACTCTTTCACCTTCCTTCTACTCATTTCGCTCTCTTTCACCCTCCTTCGTCTCGGTTAGCTCTGTTTCACCCTCCTTCGTCTCGTTTCGCTCTCTTTCACCCTCCTTCATCTCGTTTCGCTCTTTTTCACCCTCCTTCGTCTCGTTTCCCTCTCTTTGACCCTCCTTCGTCTCGTTTCGCTCTCTTCCACTCCCCTTCGTCTCGTTTCGCTCTCTTCCACTCTCCTTCATATCGGTTCGCTCTCTTTCTCCTTCCTTCGTCTAGTTTCACTCTCTTTCACACTCCTTCATCTTGTTTCACTCTCTTCCTCTCTCCTTCGTCTCGTTTCGCTCTCTTTCACCCTCCTTCGTCTTGTTTCGCCCTCTTTCACCCTCCTTCATCTCGTTTCGCTCTGTTTGACCCTCCTTCGTCTCGTTTCACTCTCTTTCACCCTCCTTCGTCTCGTTTCGCTCTCTTTCACCCTCCTTCATCTCGTTCCACTCTCTTTCACCCTCATTCATCTCGTTTCGCTATCTCTCACCCTCCTTCGTCTCGTTTGGCTCTCTTCCACCCTCCTTCGTCTCCTTTCGCCCTCTTACACCCTTATTCACCTCGTTTCACTCTCTTTCACCCTCCTTCGTCTCGTTTGGCTCTCTTTCACTTTCCTTCGTCTCGTTTCGCTCTCTTTCACCCTCCTTTGTCTTGTTTCACTCTCTTTCACCCTCCTTCGTCTCGTTTGGCTCTCTTTCACCCTCCTTCGTCTCGTTTCGCACTCTTTCACCTTCCTTCTACTCATTTCGCTCTCTTTCACCCTCCTTCGTCTCGTTTCGCTCTCTTTCACCCTCCTTCGTCTCGTTTCGCTCTTTTTCACCCTCCTTCGTCTCGTTTCCCTCTCTTTGACCTTCCTTCGTCTCGTTTCGCTCTCTTCCACACCCCTTCGTCTCGTTTCGCTCTCTTCCACTCTCCTTCATCTCGGTTCGCTCTCTTTCTCCTTCCTTCGTCTCGTTTCACTCTCTTTCACACTCCTTCGTCTCGTTTCGCTCTCTTCCACTCTCCTTCGTCTCGTTTCGCTCTCTTTCACCCTCCTTCGTCTCGCTTTGCACTCTTTCACCCTCCTTCGTCTCGTTTCGCCCTCTTCCACCCTCCTTGGTCTCGTTTCACCCTCTTTCACTCTCCTTCGTCTCGTTTCGCTCTGTTTGACCCTCCTTTGTTTCGTTTCGCTCTTTTTCACCCTCCTTCCACTCGTTTCGCTCTCTTTCACCCTCCTTTGTCTCGTTTCGCTCTCTTTGACCCTCCTTCGTCTCGTTTCGCTCTCTTCCACCCTCCTTGGTCTCGTTTCACCCTCTTTCACTCTCCTTCGTCTCGTTTCGCTCTGTTTGACCCTCCTTCGTTTCGTTTCGCTCTTTTTCACCCTTCATCATCTCGTTTCGCTCTCTTTCACGCACCTTCGTCTCGTTTCGCTCTCTTTCACTCTCCTTCATCTCGTTTCGCTCTCTTTCACCTTCCTTCGTCTCATTTTGCTCTCTTTCACCCTCCTTTGTCTTGTTTCGCTCTCTTTCACCCTCCTTCATCTCGTTTCGCCCTCTTTCACCCTCCTTCGCCTCGTTTCGCTCTATTTCACGCTCCTTCGTCTCGTTTCGATCTCTTTCACCCTCCTTCGTCTCGTTTCGCTCTCTTTCCACCTCCTTCACCTCGTTTCGCTGTCTTCCACACACCATCGTCTCGTTTCGCCCTCTTTCACCCTCCTTCGTCTCGGTTCGCTCTCTTTCACCTTCCTTCGTCTCGTTTCACTCTCTTTCACCCTCCTTCATCTCGTTTCGCTCTCTTTCACACTCCTTCATCTCGTTCCACTCTCTTTCACCCTCCTTCATCTTGTTTCGCTATCTCTCACCCTCCTTCGTCTCGTTTCGCTCTCTTTCACCCTCCTTCGTCTCCTTTCGCCCTCTTACACCCTTATTCATCTCGTTTCGCTCTCTACCACCCTCCTTCGTCTCAGTTAGCTCTCTTTCACCCTCCTTCGTCTCGTTTCGCTCTCTTTCACCCTCCTTCGTCTCGTTTCCCTCTCTTTGACCCTGCTTCGTCTCGTTTCGCTCTCTTCTACTCTCCTTCGTCTCGTTTCGCCCTCTTTCACCCACCTTCGACTCGTTTTGCTTTCTTTCACCCACCTTCGACTCGTTTCGCTCTCTTTCACCCTCGTACGTCTCGTTTCGCTCTCTTTCGCCTTCCTTCGTCTCGTTTCGCCCTCTTTCACCCTCCTTTGTCTTGCGTCGCTCTTTTTCACCCTCCTTCATCTTGTTTGGCTCTCTTTCACCCTCCTTCGTCTCGTTTCGCTCTCTTACACCTTCCTTCAACTCGTTTCGCTCTCTTTCACCCTCCTTTGTCTCGGTTAGCTCTCTTTCACCCTCCTTCGTCTCGTTTCGCTCTCTTTCACCCTCCTTCGTCTCGTTTCGCTCTCTTTCACCCTCCTTCGTCTCGTTTCGCTCTCTTTTACCCTCCTTCGTCTCGTATCACTCTTTCTCCCTCCTTCGTCTCATTTCACTCTCTTTCACCCTCCTTCGTCTAGTTTCGCTCTCTTTCACACTCCTTCATCTCGTTTCGCTCTATTTCACCCTCCTTCATCTCGTTTCCCTCTCTTTCACCCTCCTTCGTCTCGTTTCGCTCTCTTTCAGCCTCCTTCGTCTCGTTTCGCTCTCTTCCACCCTCCATCGTCTCGGTTCGCTCTCTTTCTCCTTCCTTCGCCTCGTTTCACTCTCTTTCACACTCCTTCGTCTCGTTTCGCTCTCTTTCACTCTCCTTCATCTCGTTTCGCTCTCTTTCACCCTCCTTCGTCTCGTTTTGCACTCTTTCACCCTCCTTCATCTCGTTTCGCTATCTTCCACCCTCCTTCGTTTCGTTTCGCCCTCTTTCACCCTCCTTTGTCTTGTTTCACTCTCTTTCACCCTCCTTCGTCTCGTTTGGCTCTCTTTCACCCTCCTTCGTCTCGTTTCGCACTCTTTCACCTGCCTTCTACTCATTTTGCTCTCTTTCACCCTCCTTCATCTCGGTTAGCTCTCTTTCACCCTCCTTCGTCTCGTTTCGCTCTCTTTCACCCTCCATCGTCTCGTTTCGCTCTTTTTCACCCTCCTTCGTCTCGTTTCCCTCTCTTTGACCCTCCATCGTCTCGTTTCGCTCTCTTCCACTCCCCTTCGTCTCGTTTCGCTCTCTTCCACTCTCCTTCATCTCGGTTCGCTCTCTTTCTCCTTCCTTCGTCTCGTTTCACTCTCTTTCACACTCCTTCGTCTCGTTTCGCTCTCTTCCACTCTCCTTAGTCTCGTTTCGCTCTCTTTCACCCTCCTTCGTCTCGTTTCGCCCTCTTTCACCCTCCTTCGTCTCGTTTCGCTCTGTTTGACCCTCCTTCGTCTCGTTTCGCTCTCTTTCACCCTCCTTCGCCTCGTTTCGCTCTCTTTCACCCTCCTTCGTCTCGTTTCGATCTCTTTCATCCTCCTTCGTCTCGTTTCGCTCTCTTTCCACCTCCTTCGCCTCGTTTCGCTCTCTTCCACACTCCATCGTCTCGTTTCGCCCTCTTTCACCCTCCTTCGTCTCGGTTCGCTCTCTTTCACCTTCCTTCGTCTTGTTTCACTCTCTTTCACCCTCCTTCGTCTCGTTTCGCTCTCTTTCACCCTCCTTCATCTCGTTTCGCTCTCTTTCACCCTCCTTCGTCTCGTTTCGCTCTCTTTCACCCTCCATCGTCTCGTTTCGCTCTCTTTTACCTTCCTTCGTCTCGTTTCGCTCTCTTTCACCCTCCTTCGTCTAGTTTCGCTCTCTTTCACCCTCCTTTATCTCGTTTCGCTCTATTTCACCCTCCTTCATCTCGTTTCCCTCTCTTTCGCCCTCCTTCGTCTCGTTTCGCTCTCTTTCAGCCTCCTTCGTCTCGTTTCGCTCTCTTCCACCCTCCATCGTCTCGGTTCGCTCTCTTTCTCCTTCCTTCGCCTCGTTTCACTCTCTTTCACACTCCTTCGTCTCGTTTCGCTCTCTTTCACTCTCCTTCATCTCGTTTCGCTCTCTTTCACCCTCCTTTGTCTCGTTTTGCACTCTTTCACCCTCCTTCATCTCGTTTCGCTCTCTTCCACCCTCCTTCGTCTCGTTTCACCCTCTTTCACCCTCCTTTGTCTTGTTTCACTCTCTTTCACCCTCCTTCGTCTCGTTTGGCTCTCTTTCACCCTCCTTCGTCTCGTTTCGCACTCTTTCACCTTCCATCTACTCATTTTGCTCTCTTTCACCCTCCTTCGTCTCGGTTAGCTCTCTTTCACCCTCCTTCGTCTCGTTTCGCTCTCTTTCACCCTCCATCGTCTCGTTTCGCTCTTTTTCACCCTCATTCGTCTCGTTTCCCTCTCTTTGACCCTCCTTCGTCTCGATTCGCTCTCTTCCACTCCCCTTCGTCTCGTTTCGCTCTCTTCCACTCTCCTTCATCTCGGTTCGCTCTCTTTCTCCTTCCTTCGTCTCGTTTCACTCTCTTTCACACTCCTTCGTCTCGTTTCGCTCTCTTCCACTCTCCTTATTCTCGTTTCGCTCTCTTTCACCCTCCTTCGTCTCGTTTCGCCCTCTATCTCCCTCCTTCGTCTCGTTTCGCTCTGTTTGACCCTCCTTCGTCTCGTTTCGCTCTCTTTCACCCTCCTTCGCCTCGTTTCGCTCTCTTTCCACCTCCTTCGCCTCGTTTCGCTCTCTTCCACACTCCATCGTCTCGTTTCGCCCTCTTTCACCCTCCTTCGTCTCGGTTCGCTCTCTTTCACCTTCCTTCGACTTGTTTCACTCTCTTTCACCCTCCTTCGTCTCGTTTCGCTCTCTTTCACCCTCCTTCATCTCGTTCCACTCTCTTTCACCCTCATTCATCTCGTTTCGCTATCTCTCACCCTCCTTCGTATCGTTTCGCTCTCTTCCACCCTCCTTCGTCTCGTTTCGCCCTCTTTCACCCTTATTCATCTCGTTTCGCTCTCTTTCACCCTCCTTCGTCTCGTTTCGCTCTCTTTCACCCTCCTTCGTCTCGTTTCGCTCTCTTTCACCCTCCTTTGTCTTGTTTCACTCTCTTTCACCCTCCTTCGTCTCGTTTGGCTCTCTTCCACTCCCCTTCGTCTCGTTTCGCTCTCTTCCACTCTCCTTCATCTCGGTTCGCTCTCTTTCTCCTTCCTTCGTCTCGTTTCACTCTCTTTCACACTCCTTCGTCTCGTTTCGCTCTCTTCCACTCTCCTTAGTCTCGTTTCGCTCTCTTTCACCCTCCTTCGTCTCGTTTCGCCCTCTTTCACCCTCCTTCGTCTCGTTTCGCTCTGTTTGACCCTCCTTCGTCTCGTTTCGCTCTCTTTCACCCTCCTTCGCCTCGTTTCGCTCTCTTTCACCCTCCTTCATCTCGTTTCGATCTCTTTCATCCTCCTTCGTCTCGTTTCGCTCT
The DNA here is from genome assembly GCF_047496885.1 of Scyliorhinus torazame. Lineage (NCBI taxonomy): Eukaryota > Metazoa > Chordata > Chondrichthyes > Carcharhiniformes > Scyliorhinidae > Scyliorhinus > Scyliorhinus torazame. The sequence continues at coordinate 766,304 of NC_092725.1, read as the reverse complement.
CTTCCACACTCCATCGTCTCGTTTCGCCCTCTTTCACCCACCTTCGACTCGTTTTGCTTTCTTTCACCCACCTTCGACTCGTTTCGCTCTCTTTCACCCTCGTACGTCTCGTTTCGCTCTCTTTCGCCTTCCTTCGTCTCGTTTCGCCCTCTTTCACCCTCCTTTGTCTTGCGTCGCTCTTTTTCACCCTCCTTCATCTTGTTTGGCTCTCTTTCACCCTCCTTCGTCTCGTTTCGCTCTCTTACACCTTCCTTCAACTCGTTTCGCTCTCTTTCACCCTCCTTTGTCTCGGTTAGCTCTCTTTCACCCTCCTTCGTCTCGTTTCGCTCTCTTTCACCCTCCTTCGTCTCGTTTCGCTCTCTTTCACCCTCCTTCGTCTCGTTTCGCTCTCTTTTACCTTCCTTCGTCTCGTATCACTCTCTTTCTCCCTCCTTCGTCTCATTTCACTCTCTTTCACCCTCCTTCGTCTAGTTTCGCTCTCTTTCACACTCCTTCAACTCGTTTCGCTCTATTTCACCCTCCTTCATCTCGTTTCCCTCTCTTTCACCCTCCTTCGTCTCGTTTCGCTCTCTTTCAGCCTCCTTCGTCTCGTTTCGCTCTCTTCCACCCTCCATCGTCTCGGTTCGCTCTCTTTCTCCTTCCTTCGCCTCGTTTCACTCTCTTTCACACTCCTTCGTCTCGTTTCGCTCTCTTTCACTCTCCTTCATCTCGTTTCGCTCTCTTTCACCCTCCTTCGTCTCGTTTTGCACTCTTTCACCCTCCTTCATCTCGTTTCGCTATCTTCCACCCTCCTTCGTCTCGTTTCGCCCTCTTTCACCCTCCTTTGTCTTGTTTCACTCTCTTTCACCCTCCTTCGTCTCGTTTGGCTCTCTTTCACCCTCCTTCGTCTCGTTTCGCACTCTTTCACCTGCCTTCTACTCATTTTGCTCTCTTTCACCCTCCTTCATCTCGGTTAGCTCTCTTTCACCCTCCTTCGTCTCGTTTCGCTCTCTTTCACCCTCCATCGTCTCGTTTCGCTCTTTTTCACCCTCCTTCGTCTCGTTTCCCTCTCTTTGACCCTCCATCGTCTCGTTTCGCTCTCTTCCACTCCCCTTCGTCTCGTTTCGCTCTCTTCCACTCTCCTTCATCTCGGTTCGCTCTCTTTCTCCTTCCTTCGTCTCGTTTCACTCTCTTTCACACTCCTTCGTCTCGTTTCGCTCTCTTCCACTCTCCTTAGTCTCGTTTCGCTCTCTTTCACCCTCCTTCGTCTCGTTTCGCCCTCTTTCACCCTCCTTCGTCTCGTTTCGCTCTGTTTGACCCTCCTTCGTCTCGTTTCGCTCTCTTTCACCCTCCTTCGCCTCGTTTCGCTCTCTTTCACCCTCCTTCGTCTCGTTTCGATCTCTTTCATCCTCCTTCGTCTCGTTTCGCTCTCTTTCCACCTCCTTCGCCTCGTTTCGCTCTCTTCCACACTCCATCGTCTCGTTTCGCCCTCTTTCACCCTCCTTCGTCTCGGTTCGCTCTCTTTCACCTTCCTTCGACTTGTTTCACTCTCTTTCACCCTCCTTCATCTCGTTTCGCTCTCTTTCACACTCCTTCATCTCGTTCCACTCTCTTTCACCCTCATTCATCTCGTTTCGCTATCTCTCACCCTCCTTCGTCTCGTTTCGCTCTCTTTCACCCTCCTTCGTCTCGTTTCGCCCTCTTACACCCTTATTCATCTCGTTTCGCTCTCTTTCACCCTCCTTCGTCTCGTTTCGCTCTCTTTCACCCTCCTTCGTCTCGTTTCGCTCTCTTTCACCCTCCTTTGTCTTGTTTCACTCTCTTTCACCCTCCTTCGTCTCGTTTGGCTCTCTTCCACTCCCCTTCGTCTCGTTTCGCTCTCTTCCACTCTCCTTCATCTCGGTTCGCTCTCTTTCTCCTTCCTTCGTCTCGTTTCACTCTCTTTCACACTCCTTCGTCTCGTTTCGCTCTCTTCCACTCTCCTTAGTCTCGTTTCGCTCTCTTTCACCCTCCTTCGTCTCGTTTCGCCCTCTTTCACCCTCCTTCGTCTCGTTTCGCTCTGTTTGACCCTCCTTCGTCTCGTTTCGCTCTCTTTCACCCTCCTTCGCCTCGTTTCGCTCTCTTTCACCCTCCTTCATCTCGTTTCGATCTCTTTCATCCTCCTTCGTCTCGTTTCGCTCTCTTCCACACTCCATCGTCTCGTTTCGCCCTCTTTCACCCACCTTCGACTCGTTTTGCTTTCTTTCACCCACCTTCGACTCGTTTCGCTCTCTTTCACCCTCGTACGTCTCGTTTCGCTCTCTTTCGCCTTCCTTCGTCTCGTTTCGCCCTCTTTCACCCTCCTTTGTCTTGCGTCGCTCTTTTTCACCCTCCTTCATCTTGTTTGGCTCTCTTTCACCCTCCTTCGTCTCGTTTCGCTCTCTTACACCTTCCTTCAACTCGTTTCGCTCTCTTTCACCCTCCTTTGTCTCGGTTAGCTCTCTTTCACCCTCCTTCGTCTCGTTTCGCTCTCTTTCACCCTCCTTCGTCTCGTTTCGCTCTCTTTCACCCTCCTTCGTCTCGTTTCGCTCTCTTTTACCTTCCTTCGTCTCGTATCACTCTCTTTCTCCCTCCTTCGTCTCATTTCACTCTCTTTCACCCTCCTTCGTCTAGTTTCGCTCTCTTTCACACTCCTTCAACTCGTTTCGCTCTATTTCACCCTCCTTCATCTCGTTTCCCTCTCTTTCACCCTCCTTCGTCTCGTTTCGCTCTCTTTCAGCCTCCTTCGTCTCGTTTCGCTCTCTTCCACCCTCCATCGTCTCGGTTCGCTCTCTTTCTCCTTCCTTCGCCTCGTTTCACTCTCTTTCACACTCCTTCGTCTCGTTTCGCTCTCTTTCACTCTCCTTCATCTCGTTTCGCTCTCTTTCACCCTCCTTCGTCTCGTTTTGCACTCTTTCACCCTCCTTCATCTCGTTTCGCTATCTTCCACCCTCCTTCGTCTCGTTTCGCCCTCTTTCACCCTCCTTTGTCTTGTTTCACTCTCTTTCACCCTCCTTCGTCTCGTTTGGCTCTCTTTCACCCTCCTTCGTCTCGTTTCGCACTCTTTCACCTGCCTTCTACTCATTTTGCTCTCTTTCACCCTCCTTCATCTCGGTTAGCTCTCTTTCACCCTCCTTCGTCTCGTTTCGCTCTCTTTCACCCTCCATCGTCTCGTTTCGCTCTTTTTCACCCTCCTTCGTCTCGTTTCCCTCTCTTTGACCCTCCATCGTCTCGTTTCGCTCTCTTCCACTCCCCTTCGTCTCGTTTCGCTCTCTTCCACTCTCCTTCATCTCGGTTCGCTCTCTTTCTCCTTCCTTCGTCTCGTTTCACTCTCTTTCACACTCCTTCGTCTCGTTTCGCTCTCTTCCACTCTCCTTAGTCTCGTTTCGCTCTCTTTCACCCTCCTTCGTCTCGTTTCGCCCTCTTTCACCCTCCTTCGTCTCGTTTCGCTCTGTTTGACCCTCCTTCGTCTCGTTTCGCTCTCTTTCACCCTCCTTCGCCTCGTTTCGCTCTCTTTCACCCTCCTTCGTCTCGTTTCGATCTCTTTCATCCTCCTTCGTCTCGTTTCGCTCTCTTTCCACCTCCTTCGCCTCGTTTCGCTCTCTTCCACACTCCATCGTCTCGTTTCGCCCTCTTTCACCCTCCTTCGTCTCGGTTCGCTCTCTTTCACCTTCCTTCGACTTGTTTCACTCTCTTTCACCCTCCTTCATCTCGTTTCGCTCTCTTTCACACTCCTTCATCTCGTTCCACTCTCTTTCACCCTCCTTCATCTTGTTTCGCTATCTCTCACCCTCCTTCGTCTCGTTTCGCTCTCTTTCACCCTCCTTCGTCTCCTTTCGCCCTCTTACACCCTTATTCATCTCGTTTCGCTCTCTTCCACCCTCCTTCGTCTCGTTTCGCTCTCTTTCACCCTCCTTCGTCTCGTTTCGCACTCTTTCACCTTCCTTCGTCTCGTTTCGCTCTCTTTCACCCTCCTTTGTCTTGTTTCACTCTCTTTCACCCTCCTTCGTCTCGTTTGGCTCTCTTTCACCCTCCTTCGTCTCGTTTCGCTCTCTTTCACCCTCCTTCGTCTCGGTTAGCTCTCTTTCACCCTCCTTCGTCTCGTTTCGCTCTCTTTCACCCTCCTTCGTCTCGTTTCCCTCTCTTTGACCCTGCTTCGTCTCGTTTCGCTCTCTTCTACTCTCCTTCGTCTCGTTTCGCCCTCTTTCACCCACCTTCGACTCGTTTTGCTTTCTTTCACCCACCTTCGACTCGTTTCGCTCTCTTTCACCCTCGTACGTCTCGTTTCGCTCTCTTTCGCCTTCCTTCGTCTCGTTTCGCCCTCTTTCACCCTCCTTTGTCTTGCGTCGCTCTTTTTCACCCTCCTTCATCTTGTTTGGCTCTCTTTCACCCTCCTTCGTATCGTTTCGCTCTCTTACACCTTCCTTCAACTCGTTTCGCTCTCTTTCACCCTCCTTTGTCTCGGTTAGCTCTCTTTCACCCTCCTTCGTCTCGTTTCGCTCTCTTTCACCCTCCTTCGTCTCGTTTCGCTCTCTTTCACCCTCCTTCGTCTCGTTTCGCTCTCTTTTACCCTCCTTCGTCTCGTATCACTCTTTCTCCCTCCTTCGTCTCATTTCACTCTCTTTCACCCTCCTTCGTCTAGTTTCGCTCTCTTTCACACTCCTTCATCTCGTTTCGCTCTATTTCACCCTCCTTCATCTCGTTTCCCTCTCTTTCACCCTCCTTCGTCTCGTTTCGCTCTCTTTCAGCCTCCTTCGTCTCGTTTCGCTCTCTTCCACCCTCCATCGTCTCGGTTCGCTCTCTTTCTCCTTCCTTCGCCTCGTTTCACTCTCTTTCACACTCCTTCGTCTCGTTTCGCTCTCTTTCACTCTCCTTCATCTCGTTTCGCTCTCTTTCACCCTCCTTCGTCTCGTTTTGCACTCTTTCACCCTCCTTCATCTCGTTTCGCTATCTTCCACCCTCCTTCGTTTCGTTTCGCCCTCTTTCACCCTCCTTTGTCTTGTTTCACTCTCTTTCACCCTCCTTCGTCTCGTTTGGCTCTCTTTCACCCTCCTTCGTCTCATTTCGCACTCTTTCACCTGCCTTCTACTCATTTTGCTCTCTTTCACCCTCCTTCATCTCGGTTAGCTCTCTTTCACCCTCCTTCGTCTCGTTTCGCTCTCTTTCACCCTCCATCGTCTCGTTTCGCTCTTTTTCACCCTCCTTCGTCTCGTTTCCCTATCTTTGACCCTCCATCGTCTCGTTTCGCTCTCTTCCACTCCCCTTCGTCTCGTTTCGCTCTCTTCCACTCTCCTTCATCTCGGTTCGCTCTCTTTCTCCTTCCTTCGTCTCGTTTCACTCTCTTTCACACTCCTTCGTCTCGTTTCGCTCTCTTCCACTCTCCTTAGTCTCGTTTCGCTCTCTTTCACCCTCCTTCGTCTCGTTTCGCCCTCTTTCACCCTCCTTCGTCTCGTTTCGCTCTGTTTGACCCTCCTTCGTCTCGTTTCGCTCTCTTTCACCCTCCTTCGCCTCGTTTCGCTCTCTTTCACCCTCCTTCGTCTCGTTTCGATCTCTTTCATCCTCCTTCGTCTCGTTTCGCTCTCTTTCCACCTCCTTCGCCTCGTTTCGCTCTCTTCCACACTCCATCGTCTCGTTTCGCCCTCTTTCACCCTCCTTCGTCTCGGTTCGCTCTCTTTCACCTTCCTTCGACTTGTTTCACTCTCTTTCACCCTCCTTCATCTCGTTTCGCTCTCTTTCACACTCCTTCATCTCGTTCCACTCTCTTTCACCCTCCTTCATCTTGTTTCGCTATCTCTCACCCTCCTTCGTCTCGTTTCGCTCTCTTTCACCCTCCTTCGTCTCCTTTCGCCCTCTTACACCCTTATTCATCTCGTTTCGCTCTCTTCCACCCTCCTTCGTCTCGTTTCGCTCTCTTTCACCCTCCTTCGTCTCGTTTCGCACTCTTTCACCTTCCTTCGTCTCGTTTCGCTCTCTTTCACCCTCCTTTGTCTTGTTTCACTCTCTTTCACCCTCCTTCGTCTCGTTTGGCTCTCTTTCACCCTCCTTCGTCTCGTTTCGCTCTCTTTCACCCTCCTTCGTCTCGGTTAGCTCTCTTTCACCCTCCTTCGTCTCGTTTCGCTCTCTTTCACCCTCCTTCGTCTCGTTTCCCTCTCTTTGACCCTGCTTCGTCTCGTTTCGCTCTCTTCTACTCTCCTTCGTCTCGTTTCGCCCTCTTTCACCCACCTTCGACTCGTTTTGCTTTCTTTCACCCACCTTCGACTCGTTTCGCTCTCTTTCACCCTCGTACGTCTCGTTTCGCTCTCTTTCGCCTTCCTTCGTCTCGTTTCGCCCTCTTTCACCCTCCTTTGTCTTGCGTCGCTCTTTTTCACCCTCCTTCATCTTGTTTGGCTCTCTTTCACCCTCCTTCGTATCGTTTCGCTCTCTTACACCTTCCTTCAACTCGTTTCGCTCTCTTTCACCCTCCTTTGTCTCGGTTAGCTCTCTTTCACCCTCCTTCGTCTCGTTTCGCTCTCTTTCACCCTCCTTCGTCTCGTTTCGCTCTCTTTCACCCTCCTTCGTCTCGTTTCGCTCTCTTTTACCCTCCTTCGTCTCGTATCACTCTTTCTCCCTCCTTCGTCTCATTTCACTCTCTTTCACCCTCCTTCGTCTAGTTTCGCTCTCTTTCACACTCCTTCATCTCGTTTCGCTCTATTTCACCCTCCTTCATCTCGTTTCCCTCTCTTTCACCCTCCTTCGTCTCGTTTCGCTCTCTTTCAGCCTCCTTCGTCTCGTTTCGCTCTCTTCCACCCTCCATCGTCTCGGTTCGCTCTCTTTCTCCTTCCTTCGCCTCGTTTCACTCTCTTTCACACTCCTTCGTCTCGTTTCGCTCTCTTTCACTCTCCTTCATCTCGTTTCGCTCTCTTTCACCCTCCTTCGTCTCGTTTTGCACTCTTTCACCCTCCTTCATCTCGTTTCGCTATCTTCCACCCTCCTTCGTTTCGTTTCGCCCTCTTTCACCCTCCTTTGTCTTGTTTCACTCTCTTTCACCCTCCTTCGTCTCGTTTGGCTCTCTTTCACCCTCCTTCGTCTCATTTCGCACTCTTTCACCTGCCTTCTACTCATTTTGCTCTCTTTCACCCTCCTTCATCTCGGTTAGCTCTCTTTCACCCTCCTTCGTCTCGTTTCGCTCTCTTTCACCCTCCATCGTCTCGTTTCGCTCTTTTTCACCCTCCTTCGTCTCGTTTCCCTATCTTTGACCCTCCATCGTCTCGTTTCGCTCTCTTCCACTCCCCTTCGTCTCGTTTCGCTCTCTTCCACTCTCCTTCATCTCGGTTCGCTCTCTTTCTCCTTCCTTCGTCTCGTTTCACTCTCTTTCACACTCCTTCGTCTCGTTTCGCTCTCTTCCACTCTCCTTAGTCTCGTTTCGCTCTCTTTCACCCTCCTTCGTCTCGTTTCGCCCTCTTTCACCCTCCTTCGTCTCGTTTCGCTCTGTTTGACCCTCCTTCGTCTCGTTTCGCTCTCTTTCACCCTCCTTCGCCTCGTTTCGCTCTCTTTCACCCTCCTTCGTCTCGTTTCGATCTCTTTCATCCTCCTTCGTCTCGTTTCGCTCTCTTTCCACCTCCTTCGCCTCGTTTCGCTCTCTTCCACACTCCATCGTCTCGTTTCGCCCTCTTTCACCCTCCTTCGTCTCGGTTCGCTCTCTTTCACCTTCCTTCGTCTTGTTTCACTCTCTTTCACCCTCCTTCGTCTCGTTTCGCTCTCTTTCACCCTCCTTCATCTCGTTTCGCTCTCTTTCACCCTCCTTCGTCTCGTTTCGCTCTCTTTCACCCTCCATCGTCTCGTTTCGCTCTCTTTTACCTTCCTTCGTCTCGTTTCGCTCTCTTTCACCCTCCTTCGTCTAGTTTCGCTCTCTTTCACCCTCCTTTATCTCGTTTCGCTCTATTTCACCCTCCTTCATCTCGTTTCCCTCTCTTTCGCCCTCCTTCGTCTCGTTTCGCTCTCTTTCAGCCTCCTTCGTCTCGTTTCGCTCTCTTCCACCCTCCATCGTCTCGGTTCGCTCTCTTTCTCCTTCCTTCGCCTCGTTTCACTCTCTTTCACACTCCTTCGTCTCGTTTCGCTCTCTTTCACTCTCCTTCATCTCGTTTCGCTCTCTTTCACCCTCCTTTGTCTTGTTTTGCACTCTTTCACCCTCCTTCATCTCGTTTCGCTCTCTTCCACCCTCCTTCGTCTCGTTTCACCCTCTTTCACCCTCCTTTGTCTTGTTTCACTCTCTTTCACCCTCCTTCGTCTCGTTTGGCTCTCTTTCACCCTCCTTCGTCTCGTTTCGCACTCTTTCACCTTCCATCTACTCATTTTGCTCTCTTTCACCCTCCTTCGTCTCGGTTAGCTCTCTTTCACCCTCCTTCGTCTCGTTTCGCTCTCTTTCACCCTCCATCGTCTCGTTTCGCTCTTTTTCACCCTCATTCGTCTCGTTTCCCTCTCTTTGACCCTCCTTCGTCTCGATTCGCTCTCTTCCACTCCCCTTCGTCTCGTTTCGCTCTCTTCCACTCTCCTTCATCTCGGTTCGCTCTCTTTCTCCTTCCTTCGTCTCGTTTCACTCTCTTTCACACTCCTTCGTCTCGTTTCGCTCTCTTCCACTCTCCTTATTCTCGTTTCGCTCTCTTTCACCCTCCTTCGTCTCGTTTCGCCCTCTATCTCCCTCCTTCGTCTCGTTTCGCTCTGTTTGACCCTCCTTCGTCTCGTTTCGCTCTCTTTCACCCTCCTTCGCCTCGTTTCGCTCTCTTTCCACCTCCTTCGCCTCGTTTCGCTCTCTTCCACACTCCATCGTCTCGTTTCGCCCTCTTTCACCCTCCTTCGTCTCGGTTCGCTCTCTTTCACCTTCCTTCGACTTGTTTCACTCTCTTTCACCCTCCTTCGTCTCGTTTCGCTCTCTTTCACCCTCCTTCATCTCGTTCCACTCTCTTTCACCCTCATTCATCTCGTTTCGCTATCTCTCACCCTCCTTCGTATCGTTTCGCTCTCTTCCACCCTCCTTCGTCTCGTTTCGCCCTCTTTCACCCTTATTCATCTCGTTTCGCTCTCTTTCACCCTCCTTCGTCTCGTTTCGCTCTCTTTCACCCTCCTTCGTCTCGTTTCGCTCTCTTTCACCCTCCTTTGTCTTGTTTCACTCTCTTTCACCCTCCTTCGTCTCGTTTGGCTCTCTTCCACTCCCCTTCGTCTCGTTTCGCTCTCTTCCACTCTCCTTCATCTCGGTTCGCTCTCTTTCTCCTTCCTTCGTCTCGTTTCACTCTCTTTCACACTCCTTCGTCTCGTTTCGCTCTCTTCCACTCTCCTTAGTCTCGTTTCGCTCTCTTTCACCCTCCTTCGTCTCGTTTCGCCCTCTTTCACCCTCCTTCGTCTCGTTTCGCTCTGTTTGACCCTCCTTCGTCTCGTTTCGCTCTCTTTCACCCTCCTTCGCCTCGTTTCGCTCTCTTTCACCCTCCTTCATCTCGTTTCGATCTCTTTCATCCTCCTTCGTCTCGTTTCGCTCTCTTCCACACTCCATCGTCTCGTTTCGCCCTCTTTCACCCACCTTCGACTCGTTTTGCTTTCTTTCACCCACCTTCGACTCGTTTCGCTCTCTTTCACCCTCGTACGTCTCGTTTCGCTCTCTTTCGCCTTCCTTCGTCTCGTTTCGCCCTCTTTCACCCTCCTTTGTCTTGCGTCGCTCTTTTTCACCCTCCTTCATCTTGTTTGGCTCTCTTTCACCCTCCTTCGTCTCGTTTCGCTCTCTTACACCTTCCTTCAACTCGTTTCGCTCTCTTTCACCCTCCTTTGTCTCGGTTAGCTCTCTTTCACCCTCCTTCGTCTCGTTTCGCTCTCTTTCACCCTCCTTCGTCTCGTTTCGCTCTCTTTCACCCTCCTTCGTCTCGTTTCGCTCTCTTTTACCTTCCTTCGTCTCGTATCACTCTCTTTCTCCCTCCTTCGTCTCATTTCACTCTCTTTCACCCTCCTTCGTCTAGTTTCGCTCTCTTTCACACTCCTTCATCTCGTTTCGCTCTATTTCACCCTCCTTCATCTCGTTTCCCTCTCTTTCACCCTCCTTCGTCTCGTTTCGCTCTCTTTCAGCCTCCTTCGTCTCGTTTCGCTCTCTTCCACCCTCCATCGTCTCGGTTCGCTCTCTTTCTCCTTCCTTCGCCTCGTTTCACTCTCTTTCACACTCCTTCGTCTCGTTTCGCTCTCTTTCACTCTCCTTCATCTCGTTTCGCTCTCTTTCACCCTCCTTCGTCTCGTTTTGCACTCTTTCACCCTCCTTCATCTCGTTTCGCTATCTTCCACCCTCCTTCGTCTCGTTTCGCCCTCTTTCACCCTCCTTTGTCTTGTTTCACTCTCTTTCACCCTCCTTCGTCTCGTTTGGCTCTCTTTCACCCTCCTTCGTCTCGTTTCGCACTCTTTCACCTGCCTTCTACTCATTTTGCTCTCTTTCACCCTCCTTCATCTCGGTTAGCTCTCTTTCACCCTCCTTCGTCTCGTTTCGCTCTCTTTCACCCTCCATCGTCTCGTTTCGCTCTTTTTCACCCTCCTTCGTCTCGTTTCCCTCTCTTTGACCCTCCATCGTCTCGTTTCGCTCTCTTCCACTCCCCTTCGTCTCGTTTCGCTCTCTTCCACTCTCCTTCATCTCGGTTCGCTCTCTTTCTCCTTCCTTCGTCTCGTTTCACTCTCTTTCACACTCCTTCGTCTCGTTTCGCTCTCTTCCACTCTCCTTAGTCTCGTTTCGCTCTCTTTCACCCTCCTTCGTCTCGTTTCGCCCTCTTTCACCCTCCTTCGTCTCGTTTCGCTCTGTTTGACCCTCCTTCGTCTCGTTTCGCTCTCTTTCACCCTCCTTCGCCTCGTTTCGCTCTCTTTCACCCTCCTTCGTCTCGTTTCGATCTCTTTCATCCTCCTTCGTCTCGTTTCGCTCTCTTTCCACCTCCTTCGCCTCGTTTCGCTCTCTTCCACACTCCATCGTCTCGTTTCGCCCTCTTTCACCCTCCTTCGTCTCGGTTCGCTCTCTTTCACCTTCCTTCGACTTGTTTCACTCTCTTTCACCCTCCTTCGTCTCGTTTCGCTCTCTTTCACCCTCCTTCATCTCGTTTCGCTCTCTTTCACCCTCCTTCGTCTCGTTTCGCTCTCTTTCACCCTCCATCGTCTCGTTTCGCTCTCTTTTACCTTCCTTCGTCTCGTTTCGCTCTCTTTCACCCTCCTTCGTCTAGTTTCGCTCTCTTTCACCCTCCTTTATCTCGTTTCGCTCTATTTCACCCTCCTTCATCTCGTTTCCCTCTCTTTCGCCCTCCTTCGTCTCGTTTCGCTCTCTTTCAGCCTCCTTCGTCTCGTTTCGCTCTCTTCCACCCTCCATCGTCTCGGTTCGCTCTCTTTCTCCTTCCTTCGCCTCGTTTCACTCTCTTTCACACTCCTTCGTCTCGTTTCGCTCTCTTTCACTCTCCTTCATCTCGTTTCGCTCTCTTTCACCCTCCTTTGTCTCGTTTTGCACTCTTTCACCCTCCTTCATCTCGTTTCGCTCTCTTCCACCCTCCTTCGTCTCGTTTCACCCTCTTTCACCCTCCTTTGTCTTGTTTCACTCTCTTTCACCCTCCTTCGTCTCGTTTGGCTCTCTTTCACCCTCCTTCGTCTCGTTTCGCACTCTTTCACCTTCCATCTACTCATTTTGCTCTCTTTCACCCTCCTTCGTCTCGGTTAGCTCTCTTTCACCCTCCTTCGTCTCGTTTCGCTCTCTTTCACCCTCCATCGTCTCGTTTCGCTCTTTTTCACCCTCATTCGTCTCGTTTCCCTCTCTTTGACCCTCCTTCGTCTCGATTCGCTCTCTTCCACTCCCCTTCGTCTCGTTTCGCTCTCTTCCACTCTCCTTCATCTCGGTTCGCTCTCTTTCTCCTTCCTTCGTCTCGTTTCACTCTCTTTCACACTCCTTCGTCTCGTTTCGCTCTCTTCCACTCTCCTTATTCTCGTTTCGCTCTCTTTCACCCTCCTTCGTCTCGTTTCGCCCTCTTTCTCCCTCCTTCGTCTCGTTTCGCTCTGTTTGACCCTCCTTCATCTCGTTTCGCTCTCTTTCACCCTCCTTCGCCTCGTTTCGCTCTCTTTCCACCTCCTTCGCCTCGTTTCGCTCTCTTCCACACTCCATCGTCTCGTTTCGCCCTCTTTCACCCTCCTTCGTCTCGGTTCGCTCTCTTTCACCTTCCTTCGACTTGTTTCACTCTCTTTCACCCTCCTTCGTCTCGTTTCGCTCTCTTTCACCCTCCTTCATCTCGTTCCACTCTCTTTCACCCTCATTCATCTCGTTTCGCTATCTCTCACCCTCCTTCGTATCGTTTCGCTCTCTTCCACCCTCCTTCGTCTCGTTTCGCCCTCTTTCACCCTTATTCATCTCGTTTCGCTCTCTTTCACCCTCCTTCGTCTCGTTTCGCTCTCTTTCACCCTCCTTCGTCTCGTTTCGCTCTCTTTCACCCTCCTTTGTCTTGTTTCACTCTCTTTCACCCTCCTTCGTCTCGTTTGGCTCTCTTCCACTCCCCTTCGTCTCGTTTCGCTCTCTTCCACTCTCCTTCATCTCGGTTCGCTCTCTTTCTCCTTCCTTCGTCTCGTTTCACTCTCTTTCACACTCCTTCGTCTCGTTTCGCTCTCTTCCACTCTCCTTAGTCTCGTTTCGCTCTCTTTCACCCTCCTTCGTCTCGTTTCGCCCTCTTTCACCCTCCTTCGTCTCGTTTCGCTCTGTTTGACCCTCCTTCGTCTCGTTTCGCTCTCTTTCACCCTCCTTCGCCTCGTTTCGCTCTCTTTCACCCTCCTTCGTCTCGTTTCGATCTCTTTCATCCTCCTTCGTCTCGTTTCGCTCTCTTCCACACTCCATCGTCTCGTTTTGCCCTCTTTCACCCTCCTTCGTCTCGGTTCGCTCTCTTTCACCTTCCTTCGACTTGTTTCACTCTCTTTCACCCTCCTTCGTCTCGTTTCGCTCTCTTTCACCCTCCTTCATCTTGTTCCACTCTCTTTCACCCTCATTCATCTCGTTTCGCTATCTCTCACCCTCATTCGTATCGTTTCGCTCTCTTCCACCCTCCTTCGTCTCGTTTCGCCCTCTTTCACCCTTATTCATCTCGTTTCGCTCTCTTTCACCCTCCTTCGTCTCGTTTCGCTCTCTTTCACCCTCCTTCGTCTCGTTTCGCTCTCTTTCACCCTCCTTTGTCTTGTTTCACTCTCTTTCACCCTCCTTCGTCTCGTTTGGCTCTCTTTCACCCTCCTTCGTCTCGTTTCGCACTCTTTCACCTTCCTTCTACTCATTTCGCTCTCTTTCACCCTCCTTCGTATCGTTTCGCTCTCTTTCACCCTCCTTCGTCTCGTTTCGCTCTTTTTCACCCTCCTTCGTCTCGTTTCCATCTCTTTGACCCTCCTTCATCTCGTTTCGCTCTCTTCCACTCCCCTTCGTCTCGTTTCGCTCTCTTCCACTCTCCTTCATCTCGGTTCGCTCTCTTTCTCCTTCCTTCGTCTCGTTTCACTCTCTTTCACACTCCTTCATCTCGTTTCGCTCTCTTCCACTCTCCTTCGTCTCGTTTCACTCTCTTTCACCCTCCTTTGTCTCGCTTTGCACTCTTGCACCCTCCTTCGTCTCGTTTCGCCCTCTTCCACCCTCCTTGGTCTCGTTTCACCCTCTTTCACTCTCCTTCGTCTCGTTTCGCTCTGTTTGACCCTCCTTCATTTCGTTTCGCTCTTATTCACCCTCCTTCACCTCGTTTCGCTCTCTTTCACCCTCCTTCGTCTCGTTTCGCTCTCTTTGACCCTCCTTGGTCTCGTTTCGCTCTCTTCCACCCTCCTTGGTCTCGTTTCACCCTCTTTCACTCTCCTTCGTCTCGTTTCGCACTGTTTGACCCTCCTTCGTTTCGTTTCGCTCTTTTTCACCCTTCTTCATCTCGTTTCGCTCTCTTTCACGCACCTTCGTCTCGTTTCGCTCTCTTTCACACTCCTTCATCTCGTTTCGCTCTCTTTCACCTTCCTTCGTCTCATTTTGCTCTCTTTCTCCCTCCTTTGTCTTGTTTCGCTCTCTTTCACCCTCCTTCGTCTCGTTTCGCTCTCTTTCACCCTCCTTCGTCTCGTTTCGCTCTCTTTCCACCTCCTTCACCTCGTTTCGCTGTCTTCCACACACCATCTTCTCGTTTCGCCCTCTTTCACCCTCCTTCGTCTCGGTTCGCTCTCTTTCACCTTCCTTCGTCTCGTTTCACTCTCTTTCACCCTCCTTCATCTCGTTTCGCTCTCTTTCACACTCCTTCATCTCGTTTCGCTCTCTTTCACCTTCCTTCGTCTCATTTTGCTCTCTTTCTCCCTCCTTTGTCTTGTTTCGCTCTCTTTCACCCTCCTTCATCTCGTTTCGCCCTCTTTCACCCTCCTTCGCCTCGTTTCGCTCTCTTTCACCCTCCTTCGTCTCGTTTCGCTCTCTTTCACCCTCCTTCGTCTCGTTTCGCTCTCTTTCCACCTCCTTCACCTCGTTTCGCTGTCTTCCACACACCATCTTCTCGTTTCGCCCTCTTTCACCCTCCTTCGTCTCGGTTCGCTCTCTTTCACCTTCCTTCGTCTCGTTTCACTCTCTTTCACCCTCCTTCATCTCGTTTTGCTCTCTTTCACCCTCCTTCATCTCGTTCCACTCTCTTTCACCCTCCTTCATCTTGTTTCTCTATCTCTCACCCTCCTTCGTCTCGTTTCGCTCTCTTCCACCCTCCTTCGTCTCCTTTCGCCATCTTACACCCTTATTCATCTCGTTTCGCTCTCTTCCACCCTCCTTCGTCTCGTTTCGCTATCTTTCACCCTCCTTCGTCTCGTTTCGCTCTCTTTCACCTTCCTTCGTCTCGTTTCGCTCTCTTTCACCCTCCTTTGTCTTGTTTCACTCTTTCACCTCGTTCGTCTCGTTTGGCTCTCTTTCACCCTCCTTCGTCTCGTTTCGCTCTCTTTCACCTTCCTTCTACTCGTTTCGCTCTCTTTCACCCTCCTTCGTCTCGGTTAGCTCTCTTTCACCCTCCTTCGTCTCGTTACGCTCTCTTTCACCCTCCTTCGTCTCGTTTCGCTCTCTTTCACCCTCCTTCGTATCGTTTCCCTCTCTTTGACCCTCCTTCGTCTCGTTTCGCTCTCTTCTACTCTCCTTCGTCTCGTTTCGCCCTCTTTCACCCACCTTCGACTCGTTTTGCTCTTTTTCACCCACCTTCGACTCGTTTCGCTCTCTTTCACCCTCGTACGTCTCGTTTCGCTCTCTTTCGCCTTCCTTCGTCTCGTTTCGCCCTCTTTCACCCTCCTTTGTCTTGGGTCGCTCTTTTTCACCCTCCTTCATCTTGTTTGGCTCTCTTTCACCCTCCTTCGTCTCGTTTCGCTCTCTTACACCTTCCTTCAACTCGTTTCGCTCTCTTTCACCCTCCTTTGTCTCGGTTAGCTCTCTTTCACCCTCCTTCGTCTCGTTTCGCTCTCTTTCACCCTCCTTCGTCTCGTTTTGCTCTCTTTCACCCTCCTTCGTCTCGTTTCGCTCTCTTTTGCCTTCCTTCGTCTCGTTTCACTCTCTTTCTCCCTCCTTCGTCTCGTTTCGCTCTCTTTCACCCTCCTTCGTCTAGTTTCGCTCTCTTTCACCCTCCTTCATCTCGTTTCCCTCTCTTTCACCCTCCTTCGTCTCGTTTCGCTCTCTTTCAGCCTCCTTCGTCTCGTTTCGCTCTCTTCCACCCTCCATCGTCTCGGTTCGCTCTCTTTCTCCTTCCTTCGCCTCGTTTCACTCTCTTTCACACTCCTTCGTCTCGTTTCGCTCTCTTTCACCCTCCTTCGTCTCGTTTTGCACTCTTTCACCCTCCTTCATCTCGTTTCGCCCTCTTTCACCCTCCTTTGTCTTGTTTCACTCTCTTTCACCCTCCTTCGTCTCGTTTGGCTCTCTTTCACCCTCCTTCGTCTCGTTTCGCACTCTTTCACCTTCCTTCTACTCATTTTGCTGTCTTTCACCCTCCTTCGTCTTGGTTAGCTCCCTTTCACCCTCCTTCGCCTCGTTTCGCTCTCTTTCACCCTCCATCGTCTCGTTTCGCTCTTTTTCACCCTCCTTCGTCTCGTTTCCCTCTCTTTGACCCTCCTTCGTCTCGTTTCGCTCTCTTCCACTCCCCTTCGTCTCGTTTCGCTCTCTTCCACTCTCCTTCATCTCGGTTCGCTCTCTTTCTCCTTCCTTCGTCTCGTTTCACTCTCTTTCACACTCCTTCGTCTCGTTTCGCTCTCTTCCACTCTCCTTAGTCTCGTTTCGCTCTCTTTCACCCTCCTTCGTCTACGTTTCGCCCTCTTTCACCCTCCTTCGTCTCATTTCGCTCTGTTTGACCCTCCTTCGTCTCGTTTCGCTCTCTTTCACCCTCCTTCGCCTCGTTTCGCTCTCTTTCACCCTCCTTCGTCTCGTTTCGATCTCTTTCATCCTCCATCGTCTCGTTTCGCTCTCTTTCCACCTCCTTCGCCTCGTTTCGCTCTCTTCCACACTCCATCGTCTCGTTTCGCTCTCTTCCACACTCCATTGTCTCGTTTCGCCCACTTTCACCCTCCTTCGTCTCGGTTCGCTCTCTTTCACCTTCCTTCGACTTGTTTCACTCTCTTTCACCCTCCTTCGTCTCGTTTCGCTCTCTTTCACGCTCCTTCATCACGTTTCGCTCTCTTTCACCCTCCTTCGTCTCGTTTCGCTCTCTTTCACCCTCCTTCGTCTCGTTTCGCTCTCTTTTACCTTCCTTCGTCTCGTTTCACTCTCTTTCTCCCTCCTTCGTCTCGTTTCGCTCTCTTTCACCCTCCTTCGTCTAGTTTCGCTCTCTTTCACCCTCCTTCATCTCGTTTCGCTCTATTTCACCCTCCTTCATCTCGTTTCCCTCTCTTTCACCCTCCTTCGTCTCGTTTCGCTCTCTTTCAGCCTCCTTCGTCTCGTTTCGCTCTTTTTCACCCTCCTTCGTCTCGTTTCCCTCTCTTTGACCCTCCTTCGTCTCGTTTCGCTCTCTTCCACTCCCCTTCGTCTCGTTTCGCTCTCTTCCACTCTCCTTCATCTCGGTTCGCTCTCTTTCTCCTTCCTTCGTCTCGTTTCACTCTCTTTCACACTCCTTCGTCTCGTTTCGCTCTCTTCCACTCTCCGTAGTCTCGTTTCGCTCTCTTTCAACCTCCTTCGTCTCGTTTCGCCCTCTTTCTCCCTCCTTCGTCTCGTTTCGCTCTGTTTGACCCTCCTTCGTCTCGTTTCGCTCTCTTTCACCCTCCTTTGCCTCGTTTCACTCTCTTTCAACCTCCTTCGTCTCGTTTCGATCTCTTTCATCCTCCTTCGTCTCGTTTCGCTCTCTTTCCACCTTCGCCTCGTTTCGCTCTCTTCCACACTCCATCGTCTCGTTTCGCCCTCTTTCACCCTCCTTCGTCTCGGTTCGCTCTCTTTCACCTTCCTTCGACTTGTTTCACTCTCTTTCACGCTCCTTCGTCTCGTTTCGCTCTCTTTCACCCTACTTCATCTCGTTCCACTCTCTTTCACCCTCATTCATCTCGTTTCGCTATCTCTCACCCTCCTTCGTATCGTTTTGCTCTCTTCCACCCTCCTTCGTCTCTTTTCGCCCTCTTTCACCCTTATTCATCTCGTTTCGCTCTCTTTCACCCTCCTTCGTATCGTTTCGCTCTCTTTCACCCTCCTTCGTCTCGTTTCGCTCTCTTTCACCCTCCTTTGTCTTGTTTCACTCTCTTTCACCCTCCTTCGTCTCGTTTGGCTCTCTTTCACCCTCCTTCGTCTCGTTTCGCACTCTTCCACCTTCCTTCTACTCATTTCGCTCTCTTTCACCCTCCTTCGTCTCGGTTAGCTCTCTTTCACCCTCCTTCGTCTCGTTTCGCTCTCTTTCATCCTCCTTCGTCTCGTTTCGCTCTTTTTCACCCTCCTTCGTCTCGTTTCGCTCTCTTCCACCCTCCTTGGTATCGTTTCACCCTCTTTCACTCTCCTTCGTCTCGTTTCGCTCTGTTTGACCCTCCTTCGTCTCGTTTCGCTCTTTTTCACCCTCCTTCACCTCGTTTCGCTCTCTTTCACCCTCCTTCGTCTCATTTCGCTCTCTTTGACCCTCCTTCGTCTCGTTCCGCTCTCTTCTACCCAAATTCGTCTCGATTCGCCCTCTTTCACCCTTCTTCATCTCGTTTCGCTCTCTTTCACCCACCTTCGTCTCGTTTCGCTCTCTTTCACACTCCTTCATCTCGTTTCGCTCTCTTTCACCTTACTTCGTCTCGTTTCGCTCTCTTTCACCCTCCTTTGTCTTGTTTCGCTCTCTTTCACCCTCCTTCATCTCGTTTCGCCCTCCTTCACTCTCCTTCGTCTCGTTTCGCTCTGTTTGACCCTCCTTCGTCTCGTTTCGCTGTTTTTCACCCTCCTTCACCTCGTTTCGCTCTCTTTCACCCTCCTTCGTCTCGTTTCGCTCTCTATGACCCTCCTTCGTCTCGTTTCGCTCTCTTCTACCCAAATTCGTCTCGATTCGCCATCTTTCACCCTTCTTCATCTCGTTTCGCTCTCTTTCAACCACCTTCGTCTCGTTTCGCTCTCTTTCACACTCCTTCATCTCGTTTCGCTATCTCTCACCCTCCTTCGTCTCGTTTCGCTCTCTTCCACCCTCCTTCGTCTCGTTTCACCCTATTACACCCTTATTCATCTCGTTTCGCTCTCTTCCACCCTCCTTCGTCTCGTTTCGCTCTCTTTCACCCTCCTACATCTCGTTTCGCTCCCTTTCACCCTCCTTCGTCTCGTTTGGCTCTCTTTCACCCTCCTTCGTCTCGTTTCGCTCTCTTTCACCTTCCTTCTACTCGTTTCGCTCTCTTTCACCCTCCTTCATCTCGGTTAGCTCTCTTTCACCCTCGTTCGTCTCGTTTCGCTCTCTTTCACCCTCCTTCGTCTCGTTTCCCTCTCTTTGACCCTCCTTCGTCTCGTTTCGCTCTCTTCTACTCTCCTTCGTCTCGTTTCGCCCTCTTTCACCCACCTTCGACTCGTTTTGCTCTGTTTCACCCACCTTCGACTCGTTTCGCTCTATTTCACCCTCCTACGTCTCGTTTCGCTCTCTTTCGCCTTCCTTCATCTCGTTTCGCCCTCTTTCACCCTCCTTTGTCTTTTCGCTCTTTTTCACCCTCCTTCATCCCGTTTGGCTCTCTTTCACCCTCCTTCATCTCGTTTCGCTCTCTTACACCTTCCTTCTACTCGTTTTGCTCTCTTTCACCCTCCTTTGTCTCGGTTAGCTCTCTTTCACCCTCCTTCGTCTCGTTTCGCTCTCTTTCACCCTGCTTTGTCTCGTTTCGCTCTCTTTCACATCCTTCGTCTCGTTTCGCTCTCTTTTACCTTCCTTCGCCTCGTTTCACTCTCTTTCTCCCTCCTTCGTCTCGTTTCACTCTCTTTCACCCTCCTTCGTCTAGTTTCGCTCTCTTTCACCCTCCTTCATCTTGTTTCGCTCTATTTCACCCTCCTCCATCTCGTTTCCCTCCCTTTCACCCTCCTTCGTCTCGTTTCGCTCTCTTTCAGCCTACTTCCACTCGTTTCGCTCTCTTCCACCCTCCATCGTTTCGGTTCGCTCTCTTTCTCCTTCCTTCGCCTCGTTTCACTCTCTTCCACACTCCTTCGTCTCGTTTCGCTCTCTTTCACTCTCCTTCATCTCGTTTCGCTCTCTTTAACCCTCCTTCGTCTCGTTTTGCACTCTTTCACCCTCCTTCATCTCGTTTCGCTCTCTTCCACCCTCCTTCGTCTCGATTCGCCCTCTTTCACCCTCCTTCATCTCGTTTTGCTCTGTTTGACCCTCCTTCGTCTCGTTTCGCTCTTTTTCACCCTCCATCACCTCGTTTCACTCTCTTTCACCCTCCTTCGTCGCGTTTCGCTCTCTTTCACCCTCCTTCGTCTCGTTTCGCTCTCTTTCAGCCTCCTTCGTCTCGTTTCACTCTCTTTCACCCTCCTTCGTCTCGTTTCGCTCTCTTTCACATTCCTTCGTCTCGTATCACTCTCTTTCACCCTCCTTCGTCTCGTTTCGCTCTCTTTCACCCTCCTTCATCTCGTTCCACTCTCTTTCACCCTCTTTCATCTCGTTTCGCTATCTCTCACCCTCCTTCGTCTCGTTTCGCTCTCTTTCACCCTCCTTCATCTCGTTTCGCTCTCTTACACCTTCCTTCTACTCGTTTTGCTCTCTTTCACCCTCCTTTGTCTCGGTTAGCTCTCTTTCACCCTCCTTCGTCTCGTTTCGCTCTCTTTCACCCTGCTTTGTCTCGTTTCGCTCTCTTTCACCCTCCTTCGTCTCGTTTCGCTCTCTTTTACCTTCCTTCGCCTCGTTTCACTCTCTTTCTCCCTCCTTCGTCTCGTTTCACTCTCTTTCACCCTCCTTCGTCTAGTTTCGCTCTCTTTCACCCTCCTTCATCTTGTTTCGCTCTATTTCACCCTCCTCCATCTCGTTTCCCTCCCTTTCCCCCTCCTTCGTCTCGTTTCGCTCTCTTTCAGCCTACTTCCACTCGTTTCGCTCTCTTCCACCCTCCATCGTCTCGGTTCGCTCTCTTTCTCCTTCCTTCGCCTCGTTTCACTCTCTTTCACATTCCTTCGTCTCGTATCACTCTCTTTCACCCTCCTTCGTCTCGTTTCGCTCTCTTTCACCCTCCTTCATCTCGTTCCACTCTCTTTCACCCTCATTCATCTCGTTTCGCTATCTCTCACCCTCCTTCGTCTCGTTTCGCTCTCTTCCACCCTCCTTCGTCTCGTTTCGCCCTCTTTCACTCTTATTCATCTCGTTTCGCTCCCTTTCACCCTCCTTCGTCTCGTTTCGCTCTCATTCACCCTCCTTCGTCTCGTTTCGCTCTCTTTCACCTTGCTTCGTCTCGTTTCGCTCTCTTTCACCCTCCTTTGTCTTGTTTCACTCTCTTTCACCCTCCTTCGTCTCGTTTGGATCTCTTTCACCCTCCTTCATCTCGTTTCGCACTCTTTCACCTTCCTTCTACTCATTTCGCTCTCTTTCTCCTTCGTCTCGGTTAGCTCTCTTTCACCCTTCTTCGTCTCGTTTCGCTCTCTTTCACCCTCCTTCGTCTCGTTTCGCTCTTTTTCACCCTCCTTCGTCTCTTTTCCCTCTCTTTGACCCTCCTTCGTCTCGTTTCGCTCTCTTCCACTCCCCTTCGTCTCGTTTCGCTCTCTTCCACTCCCCTTCATCTCGGTTCGCTCTCTTTCTCCTTCCTTCGTCTCGTTTCGCTCTCTTCCACTCTCCTTCGTCTCGTTTCGCTCTCTTTCACCCTCCTTCGTCTCGTTTCGCCCTCTTTCACCCTCCTTCGTCTCGTTTCGCTCTGTTTGACCCTCCTTCGTCTCGTTTCGCTCTCTTTCACCCTCCTACGCCTCGTTTCGCTCTCTTTCACCCTCCTTCGTCTCGTTTCGCTCTCTTTCACCCTCCTTCGTCTCGTTTCGCTCTCTTTCCACCTCCTTCGCCTCGTTTCGCTCTCTTCCACACTCCATCGTCTCGTTTCACCCTCTTTCACCCTCCTTCGTCTCGGTTCGCTCTCTTTCACCTTCCTTCGTCTCGTTTCACTCTCTTTCACCCTCCTTCGTCTCGTGTCGCTCTCTTTCACCCTCCTTCATCTCGTTCCACTCTCTTTCACCCTCATTCATCTCGTTTCGCTATCTTTCACCCTCCTTCATCTCGTTTCGCACTCTTTCACCTTCCTTCGTCTCGTTTCGCTCTCTTTCACCCTCCTTTGTCTTGTTTCACTCTCTTTCACCCTCCTTCGTCTCGTTTGGCTCTCTTTGACCCTCCTTCGTCTCGTTTTGCACTCTTTCACCTTCCTTCTACTCATTTTGCTCTCTTTCACCCTCCTTCGTCTCGGTTAGCTCTCTTTCACCCTCCTTCGTCTCGTTTCGCTCTCTTTCACCCTCCTTCGTCTCGTTTCGCTCTTTTTCACCCTCCTTCGTCTCGTTTCCCTCTCTTTGACCCTCCTTCGTCTCGTTTCGCTCTCTTCCATTCCCCTTCGTCTCGTTTCGCTCTCTTCCACTCTCCTTCATCTCGGTTCGCTCTCTTTCTCCTTCCTTCGCCTCGTTTCACTCTCTTTCACACTCCTTTGTCTCGTATCGCTCTCTTCCACTCTCCTTCGTCTCGTTTCGCTCTCTTTCTCCCTCCTTCGTCTCGCTTTGCACTCTTTCACCCTCCTTCGTCTCGTTTCGCTCTCTTCCACCCTCCTTGGTCTCGTTTCACCCTCTTTCACTCTCCTTCGTCTCGTTTCGCTCTGTTTGACCCTCCTTCGTCTCGTTTCGCTCTTTTTCACCCTCCTTCACCTCGTTTCGCTCTCTTTCACCCTCCTTCGTCTCGTTTCGCTCTCTATGACCCTCCTTCGTCTCGTTTCGCTCTCTTCTACCCAAATTTGTCTCGATTCGCCATCTTTCACCCTTCTTCATCTCGTTTCGCTCTCTTTCACCCACCTTCGTCTCGTTTCGCTCTCTTTCACACTCCTTCATCTCGTTTCGCTCTCTTTCACCTTCCTTCGTCTCGTTTCGCTCTCTTTCACCCTCCTTTGTCTTGTTTCGCTCTCTTTCACCCTCCTTCATCTCGTTTCGCCCTCTTTCACCCTCCTTCGTCTCGTTTCGCTCTGTTTGACCCTCCTTCGTCTCGTTTCGCTCTCTTTCACCCTCCTTCGCCTCGTTTCGCTCTCTTTCACCCTCCTTCGTCTCGTTTCGCTCTCTTTCACCCTCCTTCGTCTCGTTTCGCTCTCTTTCCACCTCCTTCGCCTCGTTTCGCTCTCTTCCACACACCATCGTCTCGTTTCGCCCTCTTTCACCCTCCTTCGTCTCGGTTCGCTCTCTTTCACCTTCCTTCGTCTCGTTTCACTCTCTTTCACCCTCCTTCATCTCGTTTCGTTCTCTTTCACCCTCCTTCATCTCGTTCCACTCTCTTTCACCCTCCTTCATCTCGTTTCGCTATCTCTCACCCTCCTTCGTCTCGTTTCGCTCTCTTCCACCCTCCTTCATCTCGTTTCGCTCTCTTCCACCCTCCTTCGTCTCGTTTCGCTCTCTTTCACCCTCCTACATCTCGTTTCGCTCCCTTTCACCCTCCTTCGTCTCGTTTGGCTCTCTTTCACCCTCCTTCGTCTCGTTTCGCTCTCTTTCACCTTCCTTCTACTCGTTTCGCTCTCTTTCACCCTCCTTCGTCTCGGTTAGCTCTCTTTCACCCTCGTTCGTCTCGTTTCGCTCTCTTTCACCCTCCTTCATCTCCTTTCCCTCTCTTTGACCCTCCTTCGTCTCGTTTCGCTCTCTTCTACTCTCCTTCGTCTCGTTTCGCCCTCTTTCACCCACCTTCGACTCGTTTTGCTCTCTTTCACCCACCTTCGACTCGTTTCGCTCTATTTCACCCTCCTACGTCTCGTTTCGCTCTCTTTCGCCTTCCTTCATCTCGTTTCGCCCTCTTTCACCCTCCTTTGTCTTGTTTCGCTCTTTTTCACCCTCCTTCATCTCGTTTGGCTCTCTTTCACCCTCCTTCGTCTCGTTTCGCTCTCTTACACCTTCCTTCTACTCGTTTCCCTCTCTTTCACCCTCCTTTGTCTCGGTTAGCTCTCTTTCACCCTCCTTCGTCTCGTTTCGCTCTCTTTCACCCTGCTTCGTCTCGTTTCGCTCTCTTTCACCCTCCTTCGTCTCGTTTCGCTCTCTTTTGCCTTCCTTCGCCCAGTTTCACTCTCTTTCTCCCTCCTTCGTCTCGTTTCACTCTCTTTCACCCTCCTTCGTCTAGTTTCGCTCTCTTTCACCCTCCTTCATCTTGTTTCGCTCTATTTCACCCTCCTTCATCTCGTTTCCCTCCCTTTCACCCTCCTTCGTCTCGTTTCGCTCTCTTTCAGCCTACTTCCACTCGTTTCGCTCTCTTCCACCCTCCATCGTCTCGGTTCGCTCTCTTTCTCCTTCCTTCGCCTCGTTTCACTCTCTTCCACACTCCTTCGTCTCGTTTCGCTCTCTTTCACTCTCCTTCATCTCGTTTCGCTCTCTTTAACCCTCCTTCGTCTCGTTTTGCACTCTTTCACCCTCCTTCATCTCGTTTCGCTGTCTTCCACCCTCCTTCGTCTCGTTTCGCCCTCTTTCACCCTCCTTCATCTCGTTTTGCTCTGTTTGACCCTCCTTCGTCTCGTTTCGCTCTTTTTCACGCTCCATCACCTCGTTTCACTCTCTTTCACCCTCCTTCGTCGCGTTTCGCTCTCTTTCACCCTCCTTCGTCTCGTTTCGCTCTCTTTCAGCCTCCTTCGTCTCGTATCGCTCTCTTTCACCCTCCTTCGTCTCGTTTCGCTCTCTTCTACCCTTCTTCGTCTCGTTTCGCCCTCTTTTACCCTTCTTCATCTCGTTTCGCTCTCTTTCACCCACCTTCGTCTCGTTTCCTTCTCTTTGACCCTCCTTCGTCTCGTTTCGCTCTCTTCCACTCCCCTTCGTCTCGTTTCGCTCTCTTCCACTCTCCTTCATCTCGTTTCGCTCTCTTTCTCCTTCCTTCGTCTCGTTTCGCACTCTTTCACCCTCCTTCGTCTCGTTTCGCCCTCTTGCACCCTCCTTCGTCTCGTTTCGCTCTGTTTGACCCTCCTTCGTCTCGTTTCGCTCTCTTTCATCCTCCTTTGCCTCGTTTCGCTCTCTTTCAACCTCCTTCGTCTCGTCTCGATCTCTTTCATCCTCCTTCGTCTCGTTTCGCTCTCTTTCCACCTCCTTCGCCTCGTTTCGCTCTCTTCCACACTCCATCGTCTCGTTTCGCCCTCTTTCACCCTCCTTCGTCACGGTTCGCTCTCTTTCACCTTCCTTCGACTTGTTTCACTCTCTTTCACGCTCCTTCGTCTCGTTTCGATCTCTTTCACCCTCCTTCATCTCGTTCTACTCTCTTTCACCGTCATTCATCTCGTTTAGCTATCTATCACCCTCCTTCGTATCGTTTTGCTCTCTTCCACCCTCCTTCGTCTCTTTTCGCCCTCTTTCACCCTTATTCATCTCGTTTCGCTCTCTTTCACCCTCCTTCGTATCGTTTCGCTCTCTTTCACCCTCCTTCGTCTCGTTTCGCTCTCTTTCACCCTCCTTTGTCTTGTTTCACTCTCTTTCACCATCCTTCGTCTCGTTTGGCTCTCTTTCACCCTCCTTCGTCTCGTTTCGCACTCTTTCACCTTCCTTCTACTCATTTCGCTCTCTTTCACCCTCCTTCGTCTCGGTTAGCTCTCTTTCACCCTCCTTCGTCTCGTTTCGCTCTCTTTCACCCTCCTTCGTCTCGTTTCGCTCTTTTTCACCCTCCTTCGTCTCGTTTCGCTCTCTTCCACCCTCCTTGGTCTCGTTTCACCCTCTTTCACTCTCCTTCGTCTCGTTTCGCTCTGTTTGACCCTCCTTCGTCTCGTTTCGCTCTTTTTCACCCTCCTTCACCTCGTTTCGCTCTCTTTCACCCTCCTTCGCCTCATTTCGCTCTCTTTGACCCTCCTTCGTCTCGTTCCGCTCTCTTCTACCCAAATTCGTCTCGATTCGCCCTCTTTCACCCTTCTTCATCTCGTTTCGCTCTCTTTCACCCACCTTCGTCTCGGTTCGCTCTCTTTCACATTCCTTCGTCTCGTATCACTCTCTTTCACCCTCCTTCGTCTCGTTTCGCTCTCTTTCACCCTCCTTCATCTCGTTCCACTCTCTTTCACCCTCATTCATCTCGTTTCGCTATCTCTCACCCTCCTTCGTCTCGTTTCGCTCTCTTCCACCCTCCTTCGCCTCGTTTCGCCCTCTTTCACCCTTATTCATCTCGTTTCGCTCCCTTTCACCCTCCTTCGTCTCGATTCGCTCTCATTCACCCTCCTCCGTCTCGTTTCGCTCTCTTTCACCTTGCTTCGTCTCGTTTCGCTCTCTTTCACCCTCCTTTGTCTTGTTTCACTCTCTTTCACCCTCCTTCGTCTCGTTTGGCTCTCTTTCACCCTCCTTCGTCTCGTTTCGCACTCTTTCACCTTCCTTCTACCCATTTCGCTCTCTTTCTCCTTCGTCTCGGTTAGCTCTCTTTCACCCTCCTTCGTCTCGTTTCGCTCTCTTCCAATCCCCTTCGTCTCGTTTCGCTCTCTTCCACTCCCCTTCATCTCGGTTCGCTCTCTTTCTCTTTCCTTCGTCTCATTTCGCTCTCTTCCACACTCCTTCGTCTCGTTTCGCTCTCTTTCACCCTCCTTCGTCTCGTTTCGCCCTCTTTCACCCTCCTTCGTCTCGTTTCGCTCTGTTTGACCCTCCTTCGTCTCGTTTCGCTCTCTTTCACCCTCCTACGCCTCGTTTCGCTCTCTTTCACCCTCCTTCGTCTCGTTTCGCTCTCTTTCACCCTCCTTCGTCTCGTTTTGCTCTCTTTCCACCTCCTTCGCCTCGTTTCGCTCTCTTCCACACTCCATCGTCTCGTTTCACCCTCTTTCACCCTCCTTCGTCTCGGTTCGCTCTCTTTCACCTTCCTTCGTCTCGTTTCACTCTCTTTCACCCTCCTTCGTCTCGTGTCGCTCTCTTTCACCCTCCTTCATCTCGTTCCACTCTCTTTCACCCTCATTCATCTCGTTTCGCTATCTTTCACCCTCCTTCATCTCGTTTCGCACTCTTTCACCTTCCTTCGTCTCGTTTCGCTCTCTTTCACCCTCCTTTGTCTTGTTTCACTCTCTTTCACCCTCCTTCGTCTCGTTTGGCTCTCTTTGACCCTCCTTCGTCTCGTTTTGCACTCTTTCACCTTCCTTCTACTCATTTTGCTCTCTTTCACCCTCCTTCGTCTCGGTTAGCTCTCTTTCACCCTCCTTCGTCTCGTTTCGCTCTCTTTCACCCTCCTTCGTCTCGTTTCGCTCTTTTTCACCCTCCTTCGTCTCGTTTCCCTCTCTTTGACCCTCCTTCGTCTCGTTTCGCTCTCTTCCACTCCCCTTCGTCTCGTTTCGCTCTCTTCCACTCTCCTTCATCTCGGTTCGCCCTCTTTCTCCTTCCTTCGCCTCGTTTCACTCTCTTTCACACTCATTTGTCTCGTATCGCTCTCTTCCACTCTCCTTCGTCTCGTTTCGCTCTCTTTCTCCCTCCTTCGTCTCGCTTTGCACTCTTTCACCCTCCTTCGTCTCGTTTCGCTCTCTTCCACCCTCCTTGGTCTCGTTTCACCCTCTTTCACTCTCCTTCTTCTCGTTTCGCTCTGTTTGACCCTCCTTCGTCTCGTTTCGCTCTTTTTCACCCTCCTTCACCTCGTTTCGCTCTCTTTCACCCTCCTTCGTCTCGTTTCGCTCTCTATGACCCTCCTTCGTCTCGTTTCGCTCTCTTCTACCCAAATTCGTCCCGATTCGCCTTCTTTCACCCTTCTTCATCTCGTTTCGCTCTCTTTCACCCACCTTCGTCTCGTTTCGCTCTCTTTCACACTCCTTCATCTCGTTTCGCTCTCTTTCACCTTCCTTCGTCTCGTTTCGCTCTCTTTCACCCTCCTTTGTCTTGTTTCGCTCTCTTTCACCCTCCTTCATCTCGTTTCGCCCTCTTTCACCCTCCTTCGTCTCGTTTCGCTCTGTTTGACCCTCCTTCGTCTCGTTTCGCTCTCTTTCACCCTCCTTCGCCTCGTTTCGCTCTTTTTCACCCTCCTTCGTCTCGTTTCGCTCTCTTTCACCCTCCTTCGTCTCGTTTCGCTCTCTTTCCACCTCCTTCGCCTCGTTTCGCTCTCTTCCACACACCATCGTCTTGTTTAGCCCTCTTTCACACTCCTTCGTCTCGGTTCACTCTCTTTCACCTTCCTTCGTCTCGTTTCACTCTCTTTCACCCTCCTTCATCTCGTTTCGCTCTCTTTCACCCACCTTCATCTCGTTCCACTCTCTTTCACCCTCCTACATCTCGTTTCGCTATCTCTCACCCTCCTTCATCTCGTTTCGCTCTCTTCCACCCTCCTTCGTCTCGTTTCGCCCTCTTACACCCTTATTCATCTCGTTTCGCTCTCTTCCACCCTCCTTCGTCTCGTTTCGCACTCTTTCACCCTCCTTCGTCTAGTTTCGCTCTCTTTCACCTTCCTTCATCTCGTTTCGCGCTCTTTCACCCTCCTTCATCTCGTTCCACTCTCTTTCACCCTCCTTCATCTCGTTTCGCTATCTCTCACCCTCCTTCGTCTCGTTTCGCTCTCTTCCACCCTCCTTCGTCTCGTTTCGCCCTCTTACACCCTTATTCATCTCGTTTCGCTCTCTTCCACCCTCCTTCGTCTCGTTTCGCTCTCTTTCACCCTCCTTCGTCTCGTTTCGCTCTCTTTCACCTTCCTTCGTATCGTTTCGCTCTCTTTCACCCTCCTTTGTCTTGTTTCACTCCCTTTCACCCTCCTTCGTCTCGTTTGGCTCTCTTTCACTCTCCTTCGTCTCGTTTCGCTCTCTTTCACCTTCCTTCTACTCGTTTCGCTCTCTTTCACCCTCCTTCGTCTCGGTTCGCTCTCTTTCACCCTCCTTCGTCTCGTTTCGCTCTCTTTCACCCTCCTTCGTCTCGTTTCGCTCTCTTTCACCCTCCTTCGTCTCGTTTCCCACTCTTTGACACTCCTTCGTCTCGTTTCGCTCTCTTCTACTCTCCTTCGTCTCGTTTCGCCCTCTTTCACCCACCTTCGACTCGTTTTGCTCTCTTTCACCCACCTTCGACTCGTTTCGCTCTCTTTCACCCACCTACGTCTCGTTTCGCTCTCTTTCGCCTTCCTTCGTCTCGTTTCGCCCTCTTTCACCCTCCTTTGTCTTGTTTCGCTCTTTTTCACCCTCCTTCATCTCGTTTGGCTCTCTTTCACCATCCTTCGTCTCGTTTCGCTCTCTTACACCTTCCTTCTACTCGTTTCGCTCTCTTTCACCCTCCTTCGTCTCGGTTAGCTCTCTTTCACCCTCCTTTGTCTCGTTTTGCTCTCTTCCACCCTCCTTCGTCTCGTTTCGCTCTCTTTTACCCTCCTTCGTCTTGTTTCGCTCTCTTTTACCTTCCTTCGCCTCGTTTCACTCTCTTTCTCCCTCCTTCGTCTCGTTTCGCTCTCTTTCACCCTCCTTCGTCTAGTTTCGCTCTCTTTCACCCTCCTTCATCTCGTTTCGCTCTATTTCACCCTCCTTCATCTCGTTTCCCTCTCTTTCACCCTCCTTCGTCTCGTTTCGCTCTCTTTCAGCCTCCTTCATCTCGTTTCGCTCTCTTCCACCCTCCATCGTCTCGGTTTGCTCTCTTTCTCCTTCCTTCGCCTCGTTTCACTCTCTTTCAAACTCCTTCGTCTCGTTTCGCTCTCTTTCACTCTCCTTCATCTCGTTTCGCTCTCTTTCACCCTCCTTCGTCTCGTTTTGCACTCTTTCACCCTCCTTCATCTCGTTTCGCTCTCTTCCACCCTCCTTCGTCTCGTTTCGCCCTCTTTCACCCTCCTTTGTCTCGTTTCGCTCTGTTTGACCCTCCTTCGTCTCGTTTCGCTCTTTTTCACCCTCCTTCACCTCGTTTCGCTCTCTTTCACCCTCCTTCCTCGCGTTTCGCTCTCTTTCACCCTCCTTCGTCTCGGTTCGCTCTCTTTCACCTTCCTTCGTCTCGTTTCACTCTCTTTCACCCTCCTTCGTCTCGTTTCGCTCTCTTTCACCCTCCTTCATCTCGTTCCACTCTCTTTCACCCTCATTCATCTCGTTCACCCTCCTTTGTCTTGTTTTGCTCTCTTTCACCCTCCTTCATCTCGTTTCGCCCTCTTTCACCCTCCTTCGTCTCGTTTCGCTCTGTTTGACCCTCCTTCGTCTCGTTTCGCTCTCTTTCACCCTCCTTCGCCTCATTTCGCTCTATTTCACCCTCCTTCGTCTCGTTTCGCTCTCTTTCACCCTCCTTCGTCTCGTTTCGCTCTCTTTCCACCTCCTTCGCCTCGTTTCGCTCTCTTCCACACACCTTCGTCTTGTTTCGCCCTCTTTCACACTCCTTCGTCTCGGTTCGCTCTCTTTCACCTTCCTTCGTCTCGTTTCACTCTCTTTCACCCTCCTTCGTCTCGTTTCGCTCTCTTTCACCCTCCTTCATCTCGTTCCACTCTCTTTCACCCTCCTACATCTCGTTTCGCTATCTCTCACCCTCCTACATCTCGTTTCGCTATCTCTCACCCTCCTTCGTCTCGTTTCGCTCTCTTCCACCCTCCTTCGTCTCGTTTCGCCCTCTTACACCCTTATTCATCTCGTTTCGCTCTCTTCCACCCTCCTTCGTCTAGTTTCGCTCTCTTTCACCTTCGTTCATCTCGTTTCGCTCTCTTTCACCCTCCTTCATCTCGTTCCACTCTCTTTCACCCTCCTTCATCTCGTTTCGCTATCTCTCACCCTCCTTCGTCTCGTTTCGCTCTCTTCCACCCTCCTTCGTCTCGTTTCGCCCTCTTACACCCTTATTCATCTCGTTTCGCTCTCTTCCACCCTCCTTCGTCTCGTTTCGCTCTCTTTCACCCTCCTTCGTCTCGTTTCGCTCTCTTTCACCTTCCTTCGTATCGTTTCGCTCTCTTTCACCCTCCTTTGTCTTGTTTCACTCCCTTTCACCCTCCTTCGTCTCGTTTGGCTCTCTTTCACTCTCCTTCGTCTCGTTTCGCTCTCTTTCACCTTCCTTCTACTCGTTTCGCTCTCTTTCACCCTCCTTCATCTCGGTTCGCTCTCTTTCACCCTCCTTCGTCTCGTTTCGCTCTCTTTCACCCTCCTTCGTCTCGTTTCGCTCTCTTTCACCCTCCTTCGTCTCGTTTCCCTCTCTTTGACACTCCTTCATCTCGTTTCGCTCTCTTCTACTCTCCTTCGTCTCGTTTCGCCCTCTTTCACCCACCTTCGACTCGTTTTGCTCTCTTTCACCCACCTTCGACTCGTTTCGCACTCTTTCACCCATCTACGTCTCGTTTCGCTCTCTTTCGCCTTCCTTCATCTCGTTTCGCCCTCTTTCACCCTCCTTTGTCTTGTTTCGCTCTTTTTCACCCTCCTTCATCTCGTTTGGCTCTCTTTCACCCTCCTTCGTCTCGTTTCGCTCTCTTACACCTTCCTTCTACTCGTTTCACTCTCTTTCACCCTCCTTCGTCTCGGTTAGCTCTCTTTCACCCTCCTTCACCTCGTTTTGCTCTCTTTCACCCTCCTTCCTCGCGTTTCGCTCTCTTTCACCCTCCTTCGTCTCGTTTCGCTCTCTTTCAGCCTCCTTCGTCTCGTTTCGCTCTCTTTCACCCTCCTTCGTCTCGTTTCGCTCTCTTCTACCCTTCTTCGTCTCGTTTCGCCCTCTTTCACCCTTCTTCATCTCGTTTCGCCCTCTTTCACCCTCCTTCGTCTTGGTTCGCTCTCTTTCACCTTCCTTCGTCTCGTTTCACTCTCTTTCACCCTCCTTCGTCTCGTTTCGCTCTCTTTCACCCTCCTTCATCTCGTTCCACTCTCTTTCACCCTCATTCATCTCGTTCACCCTCCTTTGTCTTGTTTTGCTCTCTTTCACCCTCCTTCATCTCGTTTCACCCTCTTTCACCCTCCTTCGTCTCGTTTCGCTCTCTTTTACCCTCCTTCGTCTTGTTTCGCTCTCTTTTGCCTTCCTTCGCCTCGTTTCACTCTCTTTCTCCCTCCTTCGTCTCGTTTCGCTCTCTTTCACCCTCCTTCGTCTAGTTTCGCTCTCTTTCACCCTCCTTCATCTCGTTTCGCTCTATTTCACCCTCCTTCATCTCGTTTCCCTCTCTTTCACCCTCCTTCGTCTCGTTTCGCTCTCTTTCAGCCTCCTTCATCTCGTTTCGCTCTCTACCACCCTCCATCGTCTCGGTTCGCTCTCTTTCTCCTTCCTTCGCCTAGTTTCACTCTCTTTCAAACTCCTTCGTCTCGTTTCGCTCTCTTTCACCCTCCTTCGTCTCGTTTTGCACTCTTTCACCCTCCTTCATCTCGTTTCGCTCTCTTCCACCCTCCTTCGTCTCGTTTCGCCCTCTTTCACCCTCCTTCGTCTCGTTTCGCTCTGTTTGACCCTCCTTCGTCTCGTTTCGCTCTTTTTCACCCTCCTTCACCTCGTTTTGCTCTCTTTCACCCTCCTTCCTCGCGTTTCGCTCTCTTTCACCCTCCTTCGTCTCGTTTCGCTCTCTTTCAGCCTCCTTCGTCTCGTTTCGCTCTCTTTCACCCTCCTTCGTCTCGTTTCGCTCTCTTCTACCCTTCTTCGTCTCGTTTCGCCCTCTTTCACCCTTCTTCATCTCGTTTCGCCCTCTTTCACCCTCCTTCGTCTTGGTTCGCTCTCTTTCACCTTCCTTCGTCTCGTTTCACTCTCTTTCACCCTCCTTCGTCTCGTTTCGCTCTCTTTCACCCTTCTTCATCTCGTTCCACTCTCTTTCACCCTCATTCATCTCGTTCACCCTCCTTTGTCTTGTTTTGCTCTCTTTCACCCTCCTTCATCTCGTTTCACCCTCTTTCACCCTCCTTCGTCTCGTTTCGCTCTGTTTGACACTCCTTCGTCTCGTTTCGCTCTCTTTCACCCTCCTTCGCCTCATTTCGCTCTCTTTCACCCTCCTTCGTCTCGTTTCGCTCTCTTTCACCCTCCTTCGTCTCGTTTCGCTCTCTTTCCACCTCCTTCGCCTCGTTTCGCTCTCTTCCACACACCATCGTCTTGTTTCGCCCTCTTTCACACTCCTTCGTCTCGGTTCGCTCACTTTCACCTTCCTTCGTCCTGTTTCACTCTCTTTCACCCTCCTTCATCTCGTTTCGCTCTCTTTCACCCTCCTTCATCTCGTTCCACTCTCTTTCACCCTCCTTCATCTCGTTCCACTCTCTTTCACCCTCCTTCATCTCGTTTCGCTATCTCTCACCCTCCTTCATCTCGTTTCGCTCTCTTCCACCCTCCTTCGTCTCGTTTCGCCCTCTTACACCCTTATTCATCTCGTTTCACTCTCTTCCACCCTCCTTCGTCTCGTTTCGCTCTCTTTCACCCTCCTTCGTCTCGTTTCGCTCTCTTTCACCTTCCTTCGTCTCGTTTGGCTCTCTTTCACTCTCCTTCGTCTCGTTTCGCTCTCTTTCACCTTCCTTCTACTCGTTTCGCTCTCTTTCACCCTCCTTCGTCTCGGTTCGCTCTCTTTCACCCTCCTTCGTCTCGTTCCGCTCTCTTTCACCCTCCTTCGTCTCGTTTCGCTCTCTTTCTCTCTCCTTCGTCTCGTTTCCCTCTCTTTGACCCTCCTTCGTCTCGTTTCGCTCTCTTGTACTCTCCTTCGTCTCGTTTCGCCCTCTTTCACCCACCTTCGACTAGATTTGCTCTCTTTCACCCACCTTCGACTCGTTTCGCCCTCTTTCACCCTCCTTTGTCTTGTTTCGCTCTTTTTCACCCTCCTTCATCTCGTTTGGCTCTCTTTCACCCTCCTTCGTATCGTTTCGCTCTCTTACACCTTCCTTCTACTCGTTTCACTCTCTTTCACCCTCCTTCGTCTCGGTTAGCTCTCTTTCACCCTCCTTCGTCTCGTTTTGCTCTCTTTCACCCTCCTTCGTCTCCTTTCGCTCTCTTTCACCCTCCTTCGTCTTGTTTCGCTCTCTTTTACCTTCCTTCGCCTCGTTTCACTCTCTTTCTCCCTCCTTCGTCTAGTTTCGCTCTCTTTCACCCTCCTTCATCTCGTTTCGCTCTATTTCACCCTCCTTCATCTCGTTTCCCTCTCTTTCACCCTCCTTCGTCTCGTTTCGCTCTCTTTCAGCCTCCTTCATCTCGTTTCGCTCTCTTCCAACCTCCATCGTCTCGGTTCGCTCTCTTTCTCCTTCCTTCGCCTCGTTTCACTCTCTTTCAAACTCCTTCGTCTCGTTTCGCTCTCTTTCACTCTCCTTCATCTCGTTTCGCTCTCTTTCACCCTCCTTCGTCTCGTTTTGCACTCTTTCACCCACCTTCATCTCGTTTCGCTCTCTTCCACCCTCCTTCGTCTCGTTTCGCCCTCTTTCACCCTCCTTCGTCTCGTTTCGCTCTGTTTGACCCTCCTTCGTCTCGTTTCGCTCTTTTTCACCCTCCTTCACCTCGTTTCGCTCTCTTTCACCCTCCTTCCTCGCGTTTCGCTCTCTTTCACCCTCCTTCGTCTCGTTTCGCTCTCTCAGCCTCCTTCGTCTCGTTTCGCTCTCTTTCACCCTCCTTCGTCTCGTTTCGCTCTCTTCTACCCTTCTTCATCTCGTTTCGCCCTCTTTCACCCTTCTTCATCTCGTTTCACCCTCTTTCACCCTCCTTCGTCTCGGTTCGCTCTCTTTCACCTTCCTTCGTCTCGTTTCACTCTCTTTCACCCTCCTTCGTCTCGTTTCGCTCTCTTTCACCCTCCTTCATCTCGTTCCACTCTCTTTCACCCTCATTCATCTCGTTCACCCTCCTTTGTCTTGTTTTGCTCTCTTTCCCCCTCCTTCATCTCGTTTCGCCCTCTTTCACCCTTCTTCGTCTCGTTTCGCTCTGTTTGACCCCTCTTCGTCTCGTTTCGCTCTCTTTCACCCTCCTTCGCCTCATTTCGCTCTCTTTCACCCTCCTTCGTCTCGTTTCGCTCTCTTTCACCCTCCTTCGTCTCGTTTCGCTCTCTTTCCACCTCCTTCGCCTCGTTTCGCTCTCTTCCACACACCATCGTCTTGTTTCGCCCTCTTTCACACTCCTTCGTCTCGGTTCGCTCTCTTTCACCTTCCTTCATCTCGTTTCACTCTCTTTCACCCTCCTTCATCTCGTTTCGCTCTCTTTCACCCTCCTTCATCTCGTTCCACTCTCTTTCACCCTCCTACATCTCGTTTCGCTATCTCTCACCCTCCTTCGTCTCGTTTCGCTCTCTTCCACCCTCCTTCGTCTCGTTTCGCCCTCTTACACCCTTATTCATCTCGTTTCGCTCTCTTCCACCCTCCTTCGTCTCTTTTCGCTCTCTTTCACCCTCCTTCGTCTCGTTTCGCTCTCTTTCACCTTCCTTCATCTCGTTTCGCTCTCTTTCACCCTCCTTCATCTCGTTCCACTCTCTTTCACCCTCCTTCATCTCGTTTCGCTATCTCTCACCCTCCTTCATCTCGTTTCGCTCTCTTCCACCCTCCTTCGTCTCGTTTCGCCCTCTTACACCCTTATTCATCTCGTTTCACTCTCTTCCACCCTCCTTCGTCTCGTTTCGCTCTCTTTCACCCTCCTTCGTCTCGTTTCGCTCTCTTTCACCTTCCTTCGTCTCGTTTCGCTCTCTTTCACCCTCCTTTGCCTTGTTTCACTCTCTTTCACGCTCCTTCGTCTCGTTTGGCTCTCTTTCACTCTCCTTCGTCTCGTTTCGCTCTCTTTCACCTTCCTTCTACTCGTTTCGCTCTCTTTCACCCTCCTTCGTCTCGGTTCGCTCTCTTTCACCCTCCTTCGTCTCGTTCCGCTCTCTTTCACCCTCCTTCGTCTCGTTTCGCTCTCTTTCGCTCTCCTTCGTCTCGTTTCCCTCTCTTTGACCCTCCTTCGTCTCGTTTCGCTCTCTTGTACTCTCCTTCGTCTCGTTTCGCCCTCTTTCACCCACCTTCGACTAGATTTGCTCTCTTTCACCCACCTTCGACTCGTTTCGCTCTCTTTCACCCTCCTACGTCTCGTTTCGCTCTCTTTCGCCTTCCTTCGTCTCGTTTCGCCCTCTTTCACCCTCCTTTGTCTTGTTTCGCTCTTTTTCACCCTCCTTCATCTCGTTTGGCTCTCTTTCACCCTCCTTCGTATCGTTTCACTCTCTTACACCTTCCTTCTACTCGTTTCGCTCTCTTTCACCCTCCTTCGTCTCGGTTAGCTCTCTTTCACCCTCCTTCGTCTCGTTTTGCTCTCTTTCACCCTCCTTCGTCTCCTTTCGCTCTCTTTCACCCTCCTTCGTCTTGTTTCGCTCTCTTTTACCTTCCTTCGCCTCGTTTCACTCTCTTTCTCCCTCCTTCGTCTAGTTTCGCTCTCTTTCACCCTCCTTCATCTCGTTTCGCTCTATTTCACCCTCCTTCATCTCGTTTCCCTCTCTTTCACCCTCCTTCGTCTCGTTTCGCTCTCTTTCAGCCTCCTTCATCTCGTTTCGCTCTCTTCCACCCTCCATCGTCTCGGTTCGCTCTCTTTCTCCTTCCTTCGCCTCGTTTCACTCTCTTTCAAACTCCTTCGTCTCGTTTCGCTCTCTTTCACTCTCCTTCATCTCGTTTCGCTCTCTTTCACCCTCCTTCGTCACGTTTTGCACTCTTTCACCCTCCTTCATCTCGTTTCGCTCTCTTCCACCCTCCTTCGTCTCGTTTCGCCCTCTTTCACCCTCCTTCGTCTCGTTTCGCTCTGTTTGACCCTCCTTCGTCTCGTTTCGCTCTTTTTCACCCTCCTTCACCTCGTTTCGCTCTCTTTCACCCTCCTTCCTCGCGTTTCGCTCTCTTTCACCCTCTTCGTCTCGTTTCGCTCTCTCAGCCTCCTTCGTCTCGTTTCGCTCTCTTTCACCCTCCTTCGTCTCGTTTCGCTCTCTTCTACCCTTCTTCATCTCGTTTCGCCCTCTTTCACCCTTCTTCATCTCGTTTCGCCCTCTTTCACCCTCCTTCGTCTCGGTTCGCTCTCTTTCACCTTCCTTCGTCTCGTTTCACTCTCTTTCACCCTCCTTCGTCACGTTTCGCTCTCTTTCACCCTCCTTCATCTCGTTCCACTCTCTTTCACCCTCATTCATCTCGTTCACCCTCCTTTGTCTTGTTTTGCTCTCTTTCCCCCTCCTTCATCTCGTTTCGCCCTCTTTCACCCTTCTTCGTCTCGTTTCGCTCTGTTTGACCCTCCTTCGTCTCGTTTCGCTCTCTTTCACCCTCCTTCGCCTCATTTCGCTCTCTTTCACCCTCCTTCGTCTCGTTTCGCTCTCTTTCACCCTCCTTCGTCTCGTTTCGCTCTCTTTCCACCTCCTTCGCCTCGTTTCGCTCTCTTCCACACACCATCGTCTTGTTTCGCCCTCTTTCACACTCCTTCGTCTCGGTTCGCTCTCTTTCACCTTCCTTCATCTCGTTTCACTCTCTTTCACCCTCCTTCATCTCGTTTCGCTCTCTTTCACCCTCCTTCATCTCGTTCCACTCTCTTTCACCCTCCTACATCTCGTTTCGCTATCTCTCACCCTCCTTCGTCTCGTTTCGCTCTCTTCCACCCTCCTTCGTCTCGTTTCGCCCTCTTACACCCTTATTCATCTCGTTTCGCTCTCTTCCACCCTCCTTCGTCTCTTTTCGCTCTCTTTCACCCTCCTTCGTCTCGTTTCGCTCTCTTTCACCTTCCTTCATCTCGTTTCGCTCTCTTTCACCCTCCTTCGTCTCGTTTCGCTCTCTTTCACCTTCCTTCGTCTCGTTTCGCTCTCTTTCACCCTCCTTTGTCTTGTTTCACTCTCTTTCACCCTCCTTCGTCTCGTTTGGCTCTCTTTCACTCTCCTTCGTCTCGTTTCGCTCTCTTTCACCTTCCTTCTACTCGTTTCACTCTCTTTCACCCTTCTTCATCTCGTTTCGCCCTCTTTCACCCTCCTTCGTCTCGTTTCGCTCTCTTTCACCCTCCTTCGTCTCGTTTCACTCTCTTTCACCCTCCTTCGTCTCGTTTCCCTCTCTTTGACCCTCCTTCGTCTCGTTTCGCTCTCTTCTACTCTCCTTCGTCTCGTTTCGCCCTCTTTCACCCTCCTTTGTCTTCTTTCGTTCTTTTTCACCCTCCTTCATCTCGTTTGGCTCTCTTTCACCCTCCTTCGTATCGTTTTGCTCTCTTACAACTTCCTTCTACTCGTTTCGCTGTCTTTCACCCTCCTTCGTCTCGGCTAGCTCTCTTTCACCCTCCTTCGTCTCGTTTTGCTCTCTTTCACCCTCCTTCGTCTCGTTTTGCTCTCTTTCACCCTCCTTCGTCTCGTTTCGCTCTCTTTTACATTCCTTCGCCTCGTTTCACTCTCTTTCTCCCTCCTTTGTCTCGTTTCGCTCTCTTTCACCCTCCTTCGTCTAGTTTCGCTCTCTTTTACCCTCCTTCATCTCGTTTCGCTCTATTTCACCCTCCTTCATCTCGTTTCCCTCTCTTCCACCCTCCTTCGTCTCGTTTCGCCCTATTACACCCTTATTCATCTCGTTTCGCTCTCTTCCACCCTCCTTCGTCTCGTTTCGCTCTCTTTCACCCTCCTTTGTCTTGTTTCACTCTCTTTCACCCTCCTTCGTCTCGTTTGGCTCTCTTTCACTCTCCTTCGTCTCGTTTCGCTCTCTTTCACCTTCCTTCTACTCGTTTCACACTCTTTCACCCTCCTTCGTCTCGTTTCACTCTCTTTCACCCTCCTTCGTCTCGTTTCCCTCTCTTTGACCCTCCTTCGTCTCGTTTCGCTCTCTTCTACTCTCCTTCGTCTCGTTTCGCCCTCTTTCACCCTCCTTTGTCTTCTTTCGCTCTTTTTCACCCTCCTTCATCTCGTTTGGCTCTCTTTCACCCTCCTTCGTATCGTTTTGCTCTCTTACAACTTCCTTCTACTCGTTTCGCTGTCTTTCACCCTCCTTCGTCTCGGCTAGCTCTCTTTCACCCTCCTTCGTCTCGTTTTGCTCTCTTTCACCCTCCTTCGTCTCGTTTTGCTCTCTTTCACCCTCCTTCGTCTCGTTTCGCTCTCTTTTACATTCCTTCGCCTCGTTTCACTCTCTTTCTCCCTCCTTTGTCTCGTTTCGCTCTCTTTCACCCTCCTTCGTCTAGTTTCGCTCTCTTTTACCCTCCTTCATCTCGTTTCGCTCTATTTCACCCTCCTTCATCTCGTTTCCCTCTCTTCCACCCTCCTTCGTCTCGTTTCGCCCTATTACACCCTTATTCATCTCGTTTCGCTCTCTTCCACCCTCCTTCGTCTCGTTTCGCTCTCTTTCACCCTCCTTCGTCTCGTTTCGCTCTCTTTCACCTTCCTTCGTCTCGTTTCGCTCTCTTTCGCCTTCCTTCGTCTCGTTTCGCCCTCTTTCACCCTCCTTTGTCTTGTTTCGCTCTTTTTCACCCTCCTTCATCTCGTTTGGCTCTCTTTCACCCTCCTTCGTCTCGTTTCGCTCTCTTACACCTTCCTTCTACTCGTTTCGCTCTCTTTCACCCTCCTTCGTCTCGGTTAGCTCTCTTTCACCCTCCTTTGTCTCGTTTTGCTCTCTTTCACCCTCCTTCGTCTCGTTTCGCTCTCTTTCACCCTCCTTCGTCTTGTTTCGCTCTCTTTTACCTTCCTTCGCCTCGTTTCACTCTCTTTCTCCCTCCTTCGTCTCGTTTCGCTCTCTTTCACCCTCCTTCGTCTAGTTTCGCTCTCTTTCACCCTCCTTCATCTCGTTTCGCTCTATTTCACCCTCCTTCATCTCGTTTCCCTCTCTTTCACCCTCCTTCGTCTCGTTTCGCTCTCTTTCAGCCTCCTTCATCTCGTTTCGCTCTCTTCCACCCTCCATCGTCTCGGTTCGCTCTCTTTCTCCTTCCTTCGCCTCGTTTCACTCTCTTTCAAACTCCTTCGTCTCGTTTCGCTCTCTTCCACCCTCCTTCGTCTCGTTTCGCCCTCTTTCACCCTCCTTCGTCTCGTTTCGCTCTGTTTGACCCTCCTTCGTCTCGTTTCGCTCTTTTTCACCCTCCTTCACCTCGTTTCGCTCTCTTTCACCCTCCTTCCTCGCGTTTCGCTCTCTTTCACCCTCCTTCGTCTCGTTTCGCTCTCTTTCAGCCTCCTTCGTCTCGTTTCGCTCTCTTTCACCCTCCTTCGTCTCGTTTCGCTCTCTTCTACCCTTCTTCGTCTCGTTTCGCCCTCTTTCACCCTTCTTCATCTCGTATCGCTCTCTTTCACCCACCTTCGTCTCGTTTCACTCTCTTTCACCCTCCTTCGTCTCGTTTCGCTCTCTTTCACCTTCCTTGGTCTCGTTTCGCTCTCTTTCACTCTTCTTTGTCTTGTTTCGCTCTCTTTCACCCTCCTTCATCTCGTTTCGCCCTCTTTCACCCTCCTTCGTCTCGGTTCGCTCTCTTTCACCTTCCTTCGTCTTGTTTCACTCTCTTTCACCCTCCTTCGTCTCGTTTCGCTCTCTTTCACCCTCCTTCATCTCGTTCCACTCTCTTTCACCCTCATTCATCTCGTTCCACTCTCTTTCACCCTCCTACAACTCGTTTCGCTATCTCTCACCCTCCTTCGTCTCATTTCGCTCTCTTCCACCCTCCTTCGTCTCGTTTCGCCCTCTTACACCCTTATTCATCTCGTTTCGCTCTCTTCCACCCTCCTTCGTCTCGTTTCGCTCTCTTTCACCCTCCTTCGTCTCGTTTCGCTCTCTTACACCTTCCTTCATCTCGTTTCGCTCTCTTTCACCCTCCTTCATCTCGTTCCACTCTCTTTCACCCTCCTTCATCTCGTTTCGCTATCTCTCACCCTCCTTCGTCTCGTTTCGCTCTCTTCCACCCTCCTTCGTCTCGTTTCGCCCTCTTACACCCTTATTCATCTCGTTTCACTCTCTTCCACCCTCCTTCGTCTCGTTTCGCTCTCTTTCACCCTCCTTCGTCACGTTTCGCTCTCTTTCACCTTCCTTCGTCTTGTTTCGCTCTCTTTCACCCTCCTTTGTCTTGTTTCACTCTCTTTCACCCTCCTTCGTCTCGTTTGGCTCTCTTTCACTCTCCTTCGTCTCGCTTCGCTCTCTTTCACCTTCCTTCTACTCGTTTCGCTCTCTTTCACCCTCCTTCGTCTCGGTTCGCTCTCTTTCACCCTCCTTCGTCTCGTTTCGCTCTCTTTCGCCCTCCTTCGTCTCGTTTCGCTCTCTTTCACCCTCCTTCGTCTCGTTTCGCTCTCTTCTACTCTCCTTCGTCTCGTTTCGCCCTCTTTCACCCACCTTCGACTCGTTTTGCTCTCTTTCACCCACCTTCGACTCGTTTCGCTCTCTTTCACCCTCCTACGTCTCGTTTCGCTCTCTTTCGCCTTCCTTCGTCTCGTTTCGCCCTCTTTCACCCTCCTTTGTCTTGATTCGCTCTTTTTCACCCTCCTTCATCTCGTTTGGCTCTCTTTCACCCTCCTTCGTCTCGTTTCGCTCTCTTACACCTTCCTTCTACTCGTTTCGCTCTCTTTCACCGTCCTTCGTCTCGGTTAGCTCTCTTTCACCCTCCTTCGTCTCGTTTTGCTCTCTTTCACCCTCCTTCGTCTCGTTTCGCTCTCTTTCACCCTCCTTCGTCTCGTTTCGCTCTCTTTTACCTTCCTTCGCCTCGTTTCACTCTCTTTCTCCCTCCTTCGTCTCGTTTCGCTCTCTTTCACCCTCCTTCGTCTAGTTTCGCTCTCTTTCACCCTCCTTCATCTCGTTTCGCTCTATTTCACCCTCCTTCATCTCGTTTCCCTCTCTTTCACCCTCCTTTGTCTCGTTTCACTCTCTTTCATCCTCCTTCATTTCGTTTCGCTCTCTTCCACCCTCCATCGTCTCGGTTCGCTCTCTTTCTCCTTCCTTCGTCTCGTTTCGCTCTCTTTCACTCTCCTTCATCTCGTTTCGCTCTCTTTCACTCTCCTTCGTCTCGTTTTCCACTCTTTCACCCTCCTTCATCTCGTATCGCTCTCTTCCACCCTCCTTCGTCTCGTTTCGCCCTCTTTCACCCTCCTTCGTCTCGTTTCGCTCTGTTTGACCCTCCTTCGTCTCGTTTCGCTCTTTTTCACCCTCCTTCACCTCGTTTCGCTCTCTTTCACCCTCCTTCGTCTCGTTTCGCTCTCTTTCAGCCACCTTCATCTCGTTTCGCTCTCTTCCACCCTCCATCGTCTCGGTTCGCTCTCTTTCTCCTTCCTTCGCTTCGTTTCACTCTCTTTGAAACTCCTTCGTCTCGTTTCGCTCTCTTTCACTCTCCTTCATCTCGTTTCGCTCTCTTTCACCCTCCTTCGTCTCGTTTTGCACTCTTTCACCCTTCTTCATCTCGTTTCGCTCTCTTCCACCTTCCTTCGTCTCGTTTCGCCCTCTTTCACCCTCCTTCGTCTCGTTTCGCTCTGTTTGACCCTCCTTCGTCTCGTTTCGCTCTTTTTCACCCTCCTTCACCTCGTTTCGCTCTCTTTCACCCTCCTTCCTCGCGTTTCGCTCTCTTTCACCCTCCTTCGTCTCGTTTCGCTCTCTTTCAGCCTCCTTCGTCTCGTTTTGCTCTCTTTCACCCTCCTTCGTCTCGTTTCGCTCTCTTC
The DNA here is from genome assembly GCF_047496885.1 of Scyliorhinus torazame. NCBI lineage: Eukaryota > Metazoa > Chordata > Chondrichthyes > Carcharhiniformes > Scyliorhinidae > Scyliorhinus > Scyliorhinus torazame. Next base: position 724,380 of record NC_092725.1, on the reverse strand, counting down.
TACCCTTCTTCGTCTCGTTTCGCCCTCTTTCACCCTTCTTCATCTCGTATCGCTCTCTTTCACCCACCTTCGTCTCGTTTCACTCTCTTTCACCCTCCTTCGTCTCGTTTCGCTCTCTTTCACCTTCCTTGGTCTCGTTTCGCTCTCTTTCACCCTTCTTTGTCTTGTTTCGCTCTCTTTCACCCTCCTTCATCTCGTTTCGCCCTCTTTCACCCTCCTTCGTCTCGGTTCGCTCTCTTTCACCTTCCTTCGTCTCGTTTCACTCTCTTTCACCCTCCTTCGTCTCGTTTCGCTCTCTTTCACCCTCCTTCATCTCGTTCCACTCTCTTTCACCCTCATTCATCTCGTTCACCCTCCTTTGTCTTGTTTCGCTCTCTTTCACCCTCCTTCATCTCGTTTCGCCCTCTTTCACCCTCCTTCGTCTCGTTTCGCTCTGTTTGACCCTCCTTCGTCTCGTTTCGCTCTCTTTCACCCTCCTTCGCCTCATTTCGCTCTCTTTCACCCTCCTTCGTCTCGTTTCGCTCTCTTTCACCCTCCTTCGTCTCGTTTCGCTCTCTTTCCACCTCCTTCGCCTCGTTTCGCTCTCTGCCACACACCATCGTCTTGTTTCGCCCTCTTTCACACTCCTTCGTCTCGGTTCGCTCTCTTTCACCTTCCTTCGTCTCGTTTCACTCTCTTTCACCCTCCTTCATCTCGTTTCGCTCTCTTTCACCCTCCTTCATCTCGTTCCACTCTCTTTCACCCTCCTACATCTCGTTTCGCTATCTCTCACCCTCCTTCGTCTCGTTTCGCTCTCTTCCACCCTCCTTCGTCTCGTTTCGCCCTCTTACACCCTTATTCATCTCGTTTCGCTCTCTTCCACCCTCCTTCGTCTCGTTTCGCTCTCTTTCACCCTCCTTCGTCTCGTTTCGCTCTCTTTCACCTTCCTTCATCTCGTTTCGCTCTCTTTCACCCTCCTTCATCTCGTTCCACTCTCTTTCACCCTCCTTCATCTCGTTTCGCTATCTCTCACCCTCCTTCATCTCGTTTCGCTCTCTTCCACCCTCCTTCATCTCGTTTCGCCCTCTTACACCCTTATTCATCTCGTTTCGCTCTCTTCCACCCTCCTTCGTCTCGTTTCGCTCTCTTTCACCCTCCTTCGTCTCGTTTTGCACTCTTTCACCCTCCTTCGTTTCGTTTCGCTCTCTTTCACCCTCCTTCGTCTCGTTTCGCTCTCTTTTACCTTCCTTCGCCTCGTTTCACTCTCTTTCTCCCTCCTTCGTCTCGTTTCGCTCTCTTTCACCCTCCTTCGTCTAGTTTCGCTCTCTTTCACCCTCCTTCATCTCGTTTTGCTCTATTTCACCCTCCTTCATCTCGTTTCCCTCTCTTCCACCCTCCTTCGTCTCGTTTCGCCCTCTTACACCCTTATTCATCTCGTTTCGCTCTCTTCCACCCTCCTTCGTCTCGTTTCGCTCTCTTTCACCTTCCTTCTACTCGTTTCGCTCTCTTTCACCCTCCTTCGTCTCGGTTCGCTCTCTTTCACCCTCCTTCGTCTCGTTTGGCTCTCTTTCACCCTCCTTCGTCTCGTTTCGCTCTCTTACACCTTCCTTCGTCTCGTTTCCCTCTCTTTCACCCTCCTTCGTCTCGGTTAGCTCTCTTTCACCCTCCTTTGTCTCGTTTTGCTCTCATTCACCCTCCTTCGTCTCGTTTCGCTCTCTTTCACCCTCCTTCGTCTTGTTTTGCTCTCTTTTACCTTCCTTCGCCTCGTTTCACTCTCTTTCTCCCTCCTTCGTCTCGTTTCGCTCTCTTTCACCCTCCTTCGTCTAGTTTCGCTCTCTTTCACCCTCCTTCATCTCGTTTCGCTCTATTTCACCCTCCTTCATCTCGTTTCCCTCTCTTTCACCCTCCTTCGTCTCGTTTCGCTCTGTTTCAGCCTCCTTCATCTCGTTTCGCTCTCTTCCACCCTCCATCGTCTCGGTTCGCTCTCTTTCTCCTTCCTTCGCCTCGTTTCACTCTCTTTCAAACTCCTTCGTCTCGTTTCGCTCTCTTTCACTCTCCTTCATCTCGTTTCGCTCTCTTTCACCCTCCTTCGTCTCGTTTCGCCCTCTTTCACCCTCCTTCGTCTCGTTTCGCTCTGTTTGACCCTCCTTCGTCTCGTTTCGCTCTTTTTCACCCTCCTTCACCTCGTTTTGCTCTCTTTCACCCTCCTTCCTCGCGTTTCGCTCTCTTTCACCCTCCTTCGTCTCGTTTCGCTCTCTTTCAGCCTCCTTCGTCTCGTTTCGCTCTCTTTCACCCTCCTTCGTCTCGTTTCGCTCTCTTCTACCCTTCTTCGTCTCGTTTCGCTCTCTTTCACTCTCCTTCATCTCGTTTCGCTCTCTTTCACCCTCCTTCATCTCGTTTCGCCCTCTTTCACCCTCCTTCGTCTCGTTTCGCTCTGTTTGACCCTCCTTCGTCTCGTTTCGCTCTTTTTCACCCTCCTTCACCTCGTTTCGCTCTCTTTCACCCTCCTTCCTCGCGTTTCGCTCTCTTTCACCCTCCTTCGTCTCGTTTCGCTCTCTTTCAGCCTCCTTCGTCTCGTTTCGCTCTCTTTCACCCTCCTTCGTCTCGTTTTGCACTCTTTCACCCTCCTTCGTTTCGTTTCGCTCTCTTTCACCCTCCTTCGTCTCGTTTCGCTCTCTTTTACCTTCCTTCGCCTCGTTTCACTCTCTTTCTCCCTCCTTCGTCTCGTTTCGCTCTCTTTCACCCTCCTTCGTCTAGTTTCGCTCTCTTTCACCCTCCTTCATCTCGTTTTGCTCTATTTCACCCTCCTTCATCTCGTTTCCCTCTCTTCCACCCTCCTTCGTCTCGTTTCGCCCTCTTACACCCTTATTCATCTCGTTTCGCTCTCTTCCACCCTCCTTCGTCTCGTTTCGCTCTCTTTCACCTTCCTTCTACTCGTTTCGCTCTCTTTCACCCTCCTTCGTCTCGGTTCGCTCTCTTTCACCCTCCTTCGTCTCGTTTGGCTCTCTTTCACCCTCCTTCGTCTCGTTTCGCTCTCTTACACCTTCCTTCGTCTCGTTTCCCTCTCTTTCACCCTCCTTCGTCTCGGTTAGCTCTCTTTCACCCTCCTTTGTCTCGTTTTGCTCTCATTCACCCTCCTTCGTCTCGTTTCGCTCTCTTTCACCCTCCTTCGTCTTGTTTTGCTCTCTTTTACCTTCCTTCGCCTCGTTTCACTCTCTTTCTCCCTCCTTCGTCTCGTTTCGCTCTCTTTCACCCTCCTTCGTCTAGTTTCGCTCTCTTTCACCCTCCTTCATCTCGTTTCGCTCTATTTCACCCTCCTTCATCTCGTTTCCCTCTCTTTCACCCTCCTTCGTCTCGTTTCGCTCTGTTTCAGCCTCCTTCATCTCGTTTCGCTCTCTTCCACCCTCCATCGTCTCGGTTCGCTCTCTTTCTCCTTCCTTCGCCTCGTTTCACTCTCTTTCAAACTCCTTCGTCTCGTTTCGCTCTCTTTCACTCTCCTTCATCTCGTTTCGCTCTCTTTCACCCTCCTTCGTCTCGTTTCGCCCTCTTTCACCCTCCTTCGTCTCGTTTCGCTCTGTTTGACCCTCCTTCGTCTCGTTTCGCTCTTTTTCACCCTCCTTCACCTCGTTTTGCTCTCTTTCACCCTCCTTCCTCGCGTTTCGCTCTCTTTCACCCTCCTTCGTCTCGTTTCGCTCTCTTTCAGCCTCCTTCGTCTCGTTTCGCTCTCTTTCACCCTCCTTCGTCTCGTTTCGCTCTCTTCTACCCTTCTTCGTCTCGTTTCGCTCTCTTTCACTCTCCTTCATCTCGTTTCGCTCTCTTTCACCCTCCTTCATCTCGTTTCGCCCTCTTTCACCCTCCTTCGTCTCGTTTCGCTCTGTTTGACCCTCCTTCGTCTCGTTTCGCTCTTTTTCACCCTCCTTCACCTCGTTTCGCTCTCTTTCACCCTCCTTCCTCGCGTTTCGCTCTCTTTCACCCTCCTTCGTCTCGTTTCGCTCTCTTTCAGCCTCCTTCGTCTCGTTTCGCTCTCTTTCACCCTCCTTCGTCTCGTTTCGCTCTCTTCTACCCTTCTTCGTCTCATTTCGCCCTCTTTCACCCTTCTTCATCTCGTATCGCTCTCTTTCACCCACCTTCGTCTCGTTTCACTCTCTTTCACCCTCCTTCGTCTCGTTTCGCTCTCTTTCACCTTCCTTGGTCTCGTTTCGCTCTCTTTCACCCTTCTTTGTCTTGTTTCGCTCTCTTTCACCCTCCTTCATCTCGTTTTGCCCTCTTTCACCCTCCTTCGTCTCGGTTCGCTCTCTTTCACCTTCCTTCGTCTCGTTTCACTCTCTTTCACCCTCCTTCGTCTCGTTTCGCTCTCTTTCACCCTCCTTCATCTCGTTCCACTCTCTTTCACCCTCATTCATCTCGTTCACTCTCCTTTGTCTTGTTTCGCTCTCTTTCACCCTCCTTCATCTCGTTTCACCCTCTTTCACCCTGCTTCGTCTCGTTTCGCTCTGTTTGACCCTCCTTCGTCTCGTTTCGCTCTCTTTCACTCTCCTTCGCCTCGTTTCGCTCTCTTTCACCCTCCTTCGTCTCGTTTTGCTCTCTTTCGCCCTCCTTCGTCTCATTTCGCTCTCTTTCCACCTCCTTCGCCTCGTTTCGCTCTCTTCCACACACCATCGTCTTGTTTCGCCCTCTTTCACACTCCTTCGTCTCGGTTCGCTCTCTTTCACCTTCCTTCGTCTCGTTTCACTCTCAATCACCCTCCTTCATCTCGTTTCGCTCTCTTTCACCCTCCTTCATCTCGTTCCACTCTCTTTCACCCTCCTACATCTCGCTTCGCTATCTCTCACCCTCCTTCGTCTCGTTTCGCTCTCTTCCACCCTCCTTCGTCTCGTTTCGCCCTCTTACACCCTTATTCATCTCGTTTCGCTCTCTTCCACCCTCCTTCGTCTCGTTTCGCTCTCTTTCACCCTCCTTCGTCTCGTTTCGCTCTCTTTCACCTTCCTTCATCTCGTTTCGCTCTCTTTCACCCTCCTTCATCTCGTTCCACTCTCTTTCACCCTCCTTCATCTCGTTTCGCTATCTCTCACCCTCCTTCGTCTTGTTTCGCTCTCTTCCACCCTCCTTCGTCTCGTTTCGCCCTCTTTCACCTTCCTTCGTCTTGTTTCGCTCTCTTTCACCCTCCTTTGTCTTGTTTCACTCTCTTTCACCCTCCTTCGTCTCGTTTGGCTCTCTTTCACTCTCCTTCGTCTCGTTTCGCTCTCTTTCACCTTCCTTCTACTCGTTTCGCTCTCTTTCACCCTCCTTCGTCTCGGTTCGCTCTCTTTCACCCTCCTTCGTCTCGTTTCGCTCTCTTTCACCCTCCTTCGTCTCGTTTCGCTCTCTTTCACCCTCCTTCGTCTCGTTTCCCTCTCTTTGACACTCCTTTGTCTCGTTTCGCTCTCTTCTACTCTCCTTCGTCTCGTTTCGCCCTCTTTCACCCACCTTCGACTCGTTTTGCTCTCTTTCACCCACCTTCGACTCGTTTCGCTCTCTTTCACCCTCCTACGTCTCGTTTCGCTCTCTTTCGCCTTCCTTCGTCTCGTTTCGCCCTCTTTCACCCTCCTTTGTCTTGTTTCGCTCTTTTTCACCCTCCTTCATCTCGTTTGGCTCTCTTTCACCCTCCTTCGTCTCGTTTCGCTCTCTTACACCTTCCTTCTACTCGTTTCGCTCTCTTTCACCGTCCTTCGTCTCGGTTAGCTCTCTTTCACCCTCCTTCCTCTCGTTTTGCTCTCTTTCACCCTCCTTCGTCTCGTTTCGCTCTCTTTCACCCTCCTTCGTCTCGTTTCGCCCTCTTTTACCTTCCTTCGCCTCGTTTCACTCTCTTTCTCCCTCCTTCGTCTTGTTTCGCTCTCTTTCACCCTCCTTCGTCTAGTTTCGATCTCTTTCACCCTCCTTCATCTCGTTTCGCTCTATTTCACCCTCCTTCATCTCGTTTCCCTCTCTTTCACCCTCCTTCGTCTCGTTTCACTCTCTTTCAGCCTCCTTCATCTCGTTTCGCTCTCTTCCACCCTCCATCGTCTCGGTTCGCTCTCTTTCTCCTTCCTTCGCCTCGTTTCACTCTCTTTCAAACTCCTTCGTCTCGTTTCGCTCTCTTTCACTCTCCTTCATCTCGTTTCGCTCTCTTTCACTCTCCTTCGCCTCGTTTTGCACTGTTTCACCCTCCTTCATCTCGTTTCGCTCTCCTCCACCCTCCTTCATCTCGTTTCGCCCTCTTTCACCCTCCTTCGTCTCGTTTCGCTCTGTTTGACCCTCCTTCGTCTCGTTTCGCTCTTTTTCACCCTCCTTCACCTCGTTTCGCTCTCTTTCACCCTCCTTCCTCGCGTTTCGCTCTCTTTCACGCTCCTTCGTCTCGTTTCGCTCTCTTTCAGCCTCCTTCGTCTCGTTTCGCTCTCTTTCACCCTCCTTCGTCTCGTTTCGCTCTCTTTCACCTTCCTTCGTCTCGTTTCGCTCTCTTTCACCCTTCTTTGTCTTGTTTCGCTCTCTTTCACCCACCTTCGTCTCGTTTTGCTCTTTTTCACCCTCCTTCACCTCGTTTCGCTTTCTTTCACCCTCCTTCATCTCGTTTCGCTCTCTTTCAACCTCCTTCGTCTCGTTTTGCACTCTTTCACCCTCCTTCATCTCGTTTCGCTCTCTTCCACCCTCCTTCGTCTCGTTTCGCCCTCTTTCACCCTCCTTCGTCTCGTTTCGCTCTGTTTGACCCTCCTTCGTCTCGTTTCGCTCTTTTTCACCCTCCTTCACCTCGTTTCGCTCACTTTCACCCTCCTTCCTCGCGTTTCGCTCTCTTTCACCCTCCTTCGTCTCGTTTCGCTCTCTTTCAGCCTCCTTCATCTCGTTTCGCTCTCTTTCACCCTCCTTCGTCTCGTTTCGCTCTCTTCTACCCTTCTTCGTCTCGTTTCGCCCTCTTTCACCCTTCTTTATCTCGTATCGCTCTCTTTCACCCACCTTCGTCTCGTTTCACTCTCTTTCACCCTCCTTCGTCTCGTTTCGCTCTCTTTCACCTTCCTTGGTCTCGTTTCGCTCTCTTTCACCCTTCTTTGTCTTGTTTCGCTCTCTTTCACCCTCCTTCATCTCGTTTTGCCCTCTTTCACCCTCCTTCATCTCGGTTCGCTCTCTTTCACCTTCCTTCGTCTCGTTTCACTCTCTTTCACCCTCCTTCGCCTCGTTTCGCTCTCTTTCACCCTCCTTCGTCTCGTTTTGCTCTCTTTCACCCTCCTTCGTCTCATTTCGCTCTCTTTCCACCTCCTTCACCTCGTTTCGCTCTCTTCCACACACCATCGTCTTGTTTCGCCCTCTTTCACACTCCTTCGTCTCGGTTCGCTCTCTTTCACCTTCCTTCGTCTCGCTTCACTCTCAATCACCCTCCTTCATCTCGTTTCGCTCTCTTTCACCCTCCTTCATCTCGTTCCACTCTCTTTCACCCTCCTACATCTCGTTTCGCTATCTCTCACCCTCCTTCGTCTCGTTTCGCTCTCTTCCACCCTCCTTCGTCTCGTTTCGCCCTCTTACACCCTTATTCATCTCGTTTCGCTCTCTTCCACCCTCCTTCGTCTCGTTTCGCTCTCTTTCACCCTCCTTCGTCTCGTTTCGCTCTCTTTCACCTTCCTTCATGTCGTTTCGCTCTCTTTCACCCTCCTTCATCTCGTTCCACTCTCTTTCACCCTCCTTCATCTCGTTTCGCTATCTCTCACCCTCCTTCGTCTTGTTTCGCTCTCTTCCACCCTCCTTCGTCTCGTTTCGCCCTCTTACACCCTTATTCATCTCGTTTCGCTCTCTTCCACCCTCCTTCGTCTCGTTTCGCTCTCTTTCACCCTCCTTCATCTCGTTTCGCTCTCTTTCACCTTCCTTCGTCTTGTTTCGCTCTCTTTCACCCTCCTTTGTCTTGTTTCACTCTCTTTCACCCTCCTTCGTCTCGTTTGGCTCTCTTTCACTCTCCTTCGTCTCGTTTCGCTCTCTTTCACCTTCCTTCTACTCGTTTCGCTCTCTTTCACCCTCCTTCGTCTCGGTTCGCTCTCTTTCACCCTCCTTCGTCTCGTTTGGCTCTCTTTCACCCTCGTTCGTCTCGTTTCGCTCTCTTTCACCCTCCTTCGTCTCGTTTCCCTCTCTTTGACACTCCTTCGTCTCGTTTTGCTCTCTTCTACTCTCCTTCGTCTCGTTTCGCCCTCTTTCACCCACCTTCGACTCGTTTCGCTCTCTTTCACCCTCCTACGTCTCGTTTCGCTTTCTTTCGCCTTCCTTCGTCTCGTTTCGCCCTCTTTCACCTTCCTTCATCTCGTTTCGCTCTCTTTCACCCTCCTTCATCTCGTTCCACTCTCTTTCACCCTCCTTCATCTCGTTTCGCTATCTCTCACCCTCCTTCGTCTTGTTTCGCTCTCTTCCACCCTCCTTCGCCTCGTTTCGCCCTCTTACACCCTTATTCATCTCGTTTCGCTCTCTTCCACCCTCCTTCGTCTCGTTTCGCTCTCTTTCACCTTCCTTCCACTCGTTTCGCTCTCTTTCACCCTCCTTCGTCTCGGTTCGCTCTCTTTCACCCTCCTTCGTCTCGTTTCGCTCTCTTTCACCCTCCTTCGTCTCGTTTCGCTCTCTTTCACCCTCCTTCGTCTCGTTTCCCTCTCTTTGACACTCCTTCGTCTCGTTTCGCTCTCTTCTACTCTCCTTCGTCTCGTTTCGCTCTCTTTCACCCACCTTCGACTCGTTTCGCTCTCTTTCACCCTCCTACGTCTCGTTTCGCTCTCTTTCGCCTTCCTTCGTCTCGTTTCGCCCTCTTTCACCCTCCTTTGTCTTGTTTCGCTCTTTTTCACCCTCCTTCATCTCGTTTGGCTCTCTTTCACCCTCCTTCGTCTCGTTTCGCTCTCTTACACCTTCCTTCTACTCGTTTCGCTCTCTTTCACCCTCCTTCGTCTCGGTTCGCTCTCTTTCACCCTCCTTCGTCTCGTTTTGCTCTCTTTCACCCTCCTTCGTCTCGTTTCGCTCTCTTTCACCCTCCTTCGTCTCGTTTCGCCCTCTTTTACCTTCCTTCGCCTCGTTTCGCTCTCTTTCTCCCTCCTTCGTCTCGTTTCGCTCTCTTTCACCCTCCTTCGTCTAGTTTCGCTCTCTTTCACCCTCCTTCATCTCGTTTCGCTCTATTTCACCCTCCTTCATCTCGTTTCCCTCTCTTTCACCCTCCTTCGTCTCGTTTCACTCTCTTTCAGCCTCCTTCATCTCGTTTCGCTCTCTTCCACCCTCCATCGTCTCGGTTCGCTCTCTTTCTCCTTCCTTCGCCTAGTTTCACTCTCTTTCAAACTCCTTCGTCTCGTTTCGCTCTCTTTCACTCTCCTTCATCTCGTTTCGCTCTCTTTCACTCTCCTTCGCCTCGTTTTGCACTGTTTCACCCTCCTTCATCTCGTTTCTCTCTCTTCCACCCTCCTTCGTCTCGTTTCGCCCTCTTTCACCCTCCTTCGTCTCGTTTCGCTCTGTTTGACCCTCCTTCGTCTCGTTTCGCTCTTTTTCACCCTCCTTCACCTCGTTTCGCTCTCTTTCACCCTCCTTCCTCGTGTTTCGCTCTCTTTCACGCTCCTTCGTCTCGTTTCGCTCTCTTTCAGCCTCCTTCGTCTCGTTTCGCTCTCTTTCACCCTCCTTCATCTCGTTTCGCTCTCTTTCACCTTCCTTCGTCTCGTTTCGCTCTCTTTCACCTTCCTTGGTCTCGTTTCGCTCTCTTTCACCCTTCTTTGTCTTGTTTCGCTCTCTTTCACCCACCTTCGTCTCGTTTTGCTCTTTTTCACCCTCCTTCACCTCGTTTCGCTTTCTTTCACCCTCCTTCATCTCGTTTCGCTCTCTTTCACCCTCCTTCGTCTCGTTTTGCACTCTTTCACCCTCCTTCATCTCGTTTCGCTCTCTTCCACCCTCCTTCGTCTCGTTTCGCCCTCTTTCACCCTCCTTCGTCTCGTTTCGCTCTGTTTGACCCTCCTTCGTCTCGTTTCGCTCTTTTTCACCCTCCTTCACCTCGTTTCGCTCTCTTTCACCCTCCTTCCTCGCGTTTCGCTCTCTTTCACCCTCCTTCGTCTCGTTTCGCTCTCTTTCAGCCTCCTTCATCTCGTTTCGCTCTCTTTCACCCTCCTTCGTCTCGTTTCGCTCTCTTCTACTCTTCTTCGTCTCGTTTCGCCCTCTTTCACCCTTCTTCATCTCGTATCGCTCTCTTTCACCCACCTTCGTCTCGTTTCACTCTCTTTCACCCTCCTTCGTCTCGTTTCGCTCTCTTTCACCTTCCTTGGTCTCGTTTCGCTCTCTTTCACCCTTCTTTGTCTTGTTTCGCTCTCTTTTACCCTCCTTCATCTCGTTTTGCCCTCTTTCACCCTCCTTCATCTCGGTTCGCTCTCTTTCACCTTCCTTTGTCTCGTTTCACTCTCTTTCACCCTCCTTCGTCTCGTTTCGCTCTCTTTCACCCTCCTTCATCTCGTTCCACTCTCTTTCACCCTCATTCATCTCGTTCACTCTCCTTTGTCTTGTTTCGCTCTCTTTCACCCTCCTTCATCTCGTTTCACCCTCTTTCACCCTCCTTCGTCTCGTTTCGCTCTGTTTGACCCTCCTTCGTCTCGTTTCGCTCTCTTTCACCCTCCTTCGCCTCGTTTCGCTCTCTTTCACCCTCCTTCGTCTCGTTTTGCTCTCTTTCACCCTCCTTCGTCTCATTTCGCTCTCTTTCCACCTCCTTCGCCTCGTTTCGCTCTCTTCCACACACCATCGTCTTGTTTCGCCCTCTTTCACACTCCTTCGTCTCGGTTCGCTCTCTTTCACCTTCCTTCGTCTCGTTTCACTCTCAATCACCCTCCTTCATCTCGTTTCGCTCTCTTTCACCCTCCTTCATCTCGTTCCACTCTCTTTCACCCTCCTTCATCTCGTTTCGCTATCTCTCACCCTCCTTCGTCTCGTTTCGCTCTCTTCCACCCTCCTTCGTCTCGTTTCGCCCTCTTTCACCCTTATTCATCTCGTTTCGCTCTCTTCCACCCTCCTTCGTCTCGTTTCGCTCTCTTTCACCCTCCTTCGTCTCGTTTCGCTCTCTTTCACCTTCCTTCGTCTTGTTTCGCTCTCTTTCACCCTCCTTTGTCTTGTTTCACTCTCTTTCACCCTCCTTCGTCTCGTTTGGCTCTCTTTCACTCTCCTTCGTCTCGTTTCGCTCTCTTTCACCTTCCTTCTACTCGTTTCGCTCTCTTTCACCCTCCTTCGTCTCGGTTCGCTCTCTTTCACCCTCCTTCGTCTCGTTTCGCTCTCTTTCACCCTCCTTCGTCTCGTTTCGCTCTCTTTCACCCTCCTTCGTCTCGTTTCGCTCTCTTCAACTCTCCTTCGTCTCGTTTCGCCCTCTTTCACCCACCTTCGACTCGTTTTGCGCTCTTTCACCCACCTTCGACTCGTTTCGCTCTCTTTCACCCTCCTACGTCTCGTTTCGCTCTCTTTCACCCTCCTTCGTCTCGTTTCGCTCTCTTTCACCCTCCTTCGTCTCGTTTCGCTCTCTTCAACTCTCCTTCGTCTCGTTTCGCCCTCTTTCACCCACCTTCGACTCGTTTTGCGCTCTTTCACCCACCTTCGACTCGTTTCGCTCTCTTTCACCCTCCTTCATCTCGTTTGGCTCTCTTTCACCCTCCTTCGTCTCGTTTCGCTCTCTTACACCTTCCTTCTACTCGTTTCGCTCTCTTTCACCGTCCTTCGTCTCGGTTAGCTCTCTTTCACCCTCCTTCGTCTCGTTTTGCTCTCTTTCACCCTCCTTCGTCTCGTTTCGCTCTCTTTCACCCTCCTTCGTCTCGTTTCGCAATCTTTTACCTTCCTTCGCCTCGTTTCATTCTCTTTCTCCCTCCTTCGTCTCGTTTCGCTCTCTTTCACCCTCCTTCGTCTAGTTTCGCTCTCTTTCACCCTCCTTCATCTCGTTTCGCTCTATTTCACCCTCCTTCATCTCGTTTCCCTCTCTTTCACCCTCCTTCGTCTCGTTTCACTCTCTTTCAGCCTCCTTCATCTCGTTTCGCTCTCTTCCACCCTCCATTGTCTCGGTTCGCTCTCTTTCTCCTTCCTTCGCCTCGTTTCACTCTCTTTCAAACTCCTTCGTCTCGTTTCGCTCTCTTTCACTCTCCTTCATCTCGTTTCGCTCTCTTTCACCCTCCTTCGCCTCGTTTTGCACTGTTTCACCCTCCTTCATCTCGTTTCGCTCTCTTCCACCCTCCTTCGTCTCGTTTCGCCCTCTTTCACCCTCCTTCGTCTCGTTTCGCTCTGTTTGACCCTCCTTCGTCTCGTTTCGCTCTTTTTCACCCTCCTTCACCTCGTTTCGCTCTCTTTCACCCTCCTTCCTCGCGTTTCGCTCTCTTTCACGCTCCTTCGTCTCGTTTCGCTCTCTTTCAGCCTCCTTCGTCTCGTTTCGCTCTCTTTCACCTTCCTTGGTCTCGTTTCGCTCTCTTTCACCCTTCTTTGTCTTGTTTCGCTCTCTTTCACCCTCCTTCGTCTCGTTTTGCTCTTTTTCACCCTCCTTCACCTCGTTTCGCTCTCTTTCACCCTCCTTCCTCGCGTTTCGCTCTCTTTCACGCTCCTTCGTCTCGTTTCGCTCTCTTTCAGCCTCCTTCGTCTCGTTTCGCTCTCTTTCACCCCTCCTTCGTCTCGTTTCACTCTTTTTCACCCTCCTTCGTCTCGTTTCGCTCTCTTTCACCTTCCTTGGTCTCGTTTCGCTCTCTTTCACCCTTCTTTGTCTTGTTTCGCTCTCTTTCACCCTCCTTCATCTCGTTTCGCCCTCTTTCACCCTCCTTCGTCTCGGTTCGCTCTCTTTCACCTTCCTTCGTCTCGTTTCACTCTTTTTCACACTCCTTCGTCTCGTTTCGCTCTCTTTCACCCTCCTTCATCTCGTTCCACTCTCTTTCACCCTCATTCATCTCGATCACCCTCCTTTGTCTTGTTTCGCTCTCTTTCACCCTCCTTCGTCTCGTTTCACTCTCTTTCAGCCTCCTTCATCTCGTTTCGCTCTCTTCCACCCTCCATCGTCTCGGTTCGCTCTCTTTCTCCTTCCTTCGCCTCGTTTCACTCTCTTTCAAACTCCTTCGTCTCGTTTCGCTCTCTTTCACTCTCCTTCATCTCGTTTCGCTCTCTTTCACTCTCCTTCGCCTCGTTTTGCACTGTTTCACCCTCCTTCATCTCGTTTCGCTCTCTTCCACCCTCCTTCGTCTCGTTTCGCCCTCTTTCACCCTCCTTCGTCTCGTTTCGCTCTGTTTGACCCTCCTTCGTCTCGTTTCGCTCTTTTTCACCCTCCTTCACCTCGTTTCGCTCTCTTTCACCCTCCTTCCTCGCGTTTCGCTCTCTTTCACGCTCCTTCGTCTCGTTTCGCTCTCTTTCAGCCTCCTTCGTCTCGTTTCGCTCTCTTTCACCTTCCTTGGTCTCGTTTCGCTCTCTTTCACCCTTCTTTGTCTTGTTTCGCTCTCTTTCACCCTCCTTCGTCTCGTTTTGCTCTTTTTCACCCTCCTTCACCTCGTTTCGCTCTCTTTCACCCTCCTTCCTCGCGTTTCGCTCTCTTTCACGCTCCTTCGTCTCGTTTCGCTCTCTTTCAGCCTCCTTCGTCTCGTTTCGCTCTCTTTCACCCCTCCTTCGTCTCGTTTCACTCTTTTTCACCCTCCTTCGTCTCGTTTCGCTCTCTTTCACCTTCCTTGGTCTCGTTTCGCTCTCTTTCACCCTTCTTTGTCTTGTTTCGCTCTCTTTCACCCTCCTTCATCTCGTTTCGCCCTCTTTCACCCTCCTTCGTCTCGGTTCGCTCTCTTTCACCTTCCTTCGTCTCGTTTCACTCTTTTTCACACTCCTTCGTCTCGTTTCGCTCTCTTTCACCCTCCTTCATCTCGTTCCACTCTCTTTCACCCTCATTCATCTCGATCACCCTCCTTTGTCTTGTTTCGCTCTCTTTCACCCTCCTTCATCTCGTTTCGCCCTCTTTCACCCTCCTTCGTCTCGTTTCGCTCTGTTTGACCCTACTTCGTCTCGTTTCGCTCTCTTTCACCCTCCTTCGCCTCGTTTCGCTCTCTTTCACCCTCCTTCGTCTCGTTTCGCTCTCTTTCACCCTCCTTCGTCTCGTTTCGCTCTCTTTCCACCTCCTTCGCCTCGTTTCGCTCTCTTCCACACACCATCGTCTTGTTTCGCCCTCTTTCACACTCCTTCGTCTCGGTTCGCTCTCTTTCACCTTCCTTCGTCTCGTTTCACTCTCTTTCACCCTCCTTCATCTCATTTCGCTCTCTTTCACCCTCCTTCATCGCGTTCCACTCTCTTTCACCCTCCTACATCTCGTTTCGCTATCTCTCACCCTCCTTCGTCTCGTTTCGCTCTCTTTCACCCTCCTTCGTCTCGTTTCGCTCTCTTTCACCTTCCTTCATCTCGTTTCGCTCTCTTTCACCCTTCTTCATCTCGTTCCACTCTCTTTCACCCTCCTTCATCTTGTTTCGCTATCTCTCACCCTCCTTCATCTCGTTTCGCTCTCTTCCACCCTCCTTCATCTCGTTTCGCCCTCTTACACCCTTATTCATCTCGTTTCGCTCTCTTCCACCCTCCTTCGTCTCGTTTCGCTCTCTTTCACCCTCCTTCGACTCGTTTCGCTCTCTTTCACCTTCCTTCGTCTCGTTTCGCTCTCTTTCACCCTCCTTTGTCTTGTTTCACTCACTTTCACCCTCCTTCGTCTCGTTTGGCTCTCTTTCACTCTCCTTCGTCTCGTTTCGCTCTCTTTCACCTTCCTTCTACTCGTTTCGCTCTCTTTCACCCTCCTTCGTCTCGGTTCGCTCTCTTTCACCCTCCTTCGTCTCGTTTCGCTCTCTTCTACTCTCCTTCGTCTCGTTTCGCCCTCTTTCACCCACCTTCGACTCGTTTTGCTCTCTTTCACCCACCTTCGACTCGTTTCGCTCTCTTTCACCCTCCTACGTCTCGTTTCGCTCTCTTTCGCCTTCCTTCGTCTCGTTTCGCCCTCTTTCACCCTCCTTTGTCTTGTTTCGCTCTTTTTCACCCTCCTTCATCTCGTTTGGCTCTCTTTCACCCTCCTTCGTCTCGTTTCGCTCTCTTACACCTTCCTTCTACTCGTTTCGCTCTCTTTCACCCTCCTTCGTCTCGGTTAGCTCTCTTTCACCCTCCTTCGTCTCGTTTTGCTCTCTTTCACCCTCCTTCGTCTCGTTTCGCTCTCTTTCACCCTCCTTCGTCTCGTTTCGCTCTCTTTTACCTTCCTTCGCCTCGTTTCACTCTCTTTCTCCCTCCTTCGTCTCGTTTCGCTCTATTTCACCCTCCTTCATCTCGTTTCCCTCTCTTCCACCCTGCTTCGTCTCGTTTCGCCCACTTACACCCTTATTCATCTCGTTTCGCTCTCTTCCACCCTCCTTCGTCTCGTTTCGCTCTTTTTCACCCTCCTTCATCTCGTTAGGCTCTCTTTCACCCTCCTTCGTCTCGTTTCGCTCTCTTACACCTTCCTTCTACTCGTTTCGCTCTCTTTCACCCTCCTTTGTCTTGTTTCGCTCTTTTTCACCCTCCTTCATCTCGTTTGGCTCTCTTTCACCCTCCTTCGTCTCGTTTCGCTCTCTTACACCTTCCTTCTACTCGTTTCGCTCTCTTTCACCCTCCTTCGTCTCGGTTAGCTCTCATTCACCCTCCTTCGTCTCGTTTCGCTCTCTTTCACCCTCCTTCGTCTTGTTTCGCTCTCTTTTACCTTCCTTCGCCTCGTTTCACTCTCTTTCTCCTCCTTCGTCTCGTTTCGCTCTCTTTCACCCTCCTTCGTCTAGTTTCGCTCTCTTTCACCCTCCTTCATCTCGTTTCGCTCTATTTCACCCTCCTTCATCTCGTTTCCCTCTCTTTCACCCTCCTTCGTCTCGTTTCGCTCTCTTTCAGCCTCCTTCATCTCGTTTCGCTCTCTTCCACCCTCCATCGTCTCGGTTCGCTCTCTTTCTCCTTCCTTCGCCTCGTTTCACTCTCTTTCAAACTCCTTCGTCTCGTTTCGCTCTCTTTCACTCTCCTTCATCTCGTTTCGCTCTCTTTCACCCTCCTTCGTCTCGTTTTGCACTCTTTCACCCTCCTTCATCTCGTTTCGCTCTCTTCCACCCTCATTCGTCTCGTTTCGCCCTCTTTCACCCTCCTTCGTCTCGTTTCGCTCTGTTTGACCCTCCTTCGTCTCGTTTCGCTCTTTTTCACCCTCCTTCACCTCGTTTCGCTCTCTTTCACCCTCCTTCCTCGCGTTTCGCTCTCTTTCACCCTCCTTCGTCTCGTTTCGCTCTCTTTCAGCCTCCTTCGTCTCGTTTCGCTCTCTTTCACCCTCCTTCGTCTCGTTTCGCTCTCTTCTACCCTTCTTCGTCTCGTTTCGCCCTCTTTCACCCTTCTTCATCTCGTATCGCTCCCTTTCACCCACCATCGTCTCGTTTCACTCTCTTTCACCCTCCTTCATCTCGTTTCGCTCTCTTTCACCTTCCTTGGTCTCGTTTCGCTCTCTTTCACCCTTCTTTGTCTTGTTTCGCTCTCTTTCACCCTCCTTCATCTCGTTTTGCCCTCTTTCACCCTCCTTCGTCTCGGTTCGCTCTCTTTCACCTTCCTTCGTCTCGTTTCACTCTCTTTCACCCTCCTTCGTCTCGTTTCGCTCTCTTTCGCCCTCCTTCATCTCGTTCCACTCTCTTTCACCCTCATTCATCTCGTTCACTCTCCTTTGTCTTGTTTCGCTCTCTTTCACCCTCCTTCATCTCGTTTCACCCTCTTTCACCCTCCTTCGTCTCGTTTCGCTCTGTTTGACCCTCCTTCGTCTCGTTTCGCTCTCTTTCACCCTCCTTCGCCTCGTTTCGCTCTCTTTCACCCTCCTTCGTCTCGTTTTGCTCTCTTTCACCCTCCTTCGTCTCATTTCGCTCTCTTTCCACCTCCTTCGCCTCGTTTCGCTCTCTTCCACACACCATCGTCTTGTTTCGCCCTCTTTCACCCTCCTTCATCTCGTTTCGCTCTCTTTCACCCTCCTTCATCTCGTTCCACTCTCTTTCACCCTCCTACATCTCGTTTCGCTATGTCTCACCCTCCTTCGTCTCGTTTCGCTCTCTTCCACCCTCCTTCGTCTCGTTTCGCCCTCTTACACCCTTATTCATCTCGTTTCGCTCTCTTCCACCCTCCTTCGTCTCGTTTCGCTCTCTTTCACCCTCCTTCATCTCGTTTCGCTCTCTTTCACCTTCCTTCATCTCGTTTCGCTCTCTTTCACCCTCCTTCATCTCGTTCCGCTCTCTTTCACCCTCCTTCATCTCGTTTCGCTATCTCTCACCCTCCTTCGTCTCGTTTCGCTCTCTTCCACCCTCCTTCGTCTCGTTTCGCCCTCTTACACCCTTATTCATCTCGTTTCGCTCTCTTCCACCCTCCTTCGTCTCGTTTCGCTCTCTTTCACCCTGCTTCGTCTCGTTTCGCTCTCTTTCACCTTCCTTCGTCTTGTTTCGCTCTCTTTCACCCTCCATTCTCTTGTTTCACTCTCTTTCACCCTCCTTCGTCTCGTTTGGCTCTCTTTCACTCTCCTTCGTCTCGTTTCGCTCTCTTTCACCTTCCTTCTACTCGTTTCGCTCTCTTTCACCCTCCTTCGTCTCGGTTCGCTCTCTTTCACCCTCCTTCGTCTCGTTTCGCTCTCTTTCACCCTCCTTCGTCTCGTTTCGCTCTCTTTCACCCTCCTTCGTCTCGTTTCCCTCTCTTTGACCCTCCTACGTCTCGTTTCGCTCTCTTTCGCCTTCCTTCGTCTCGTTTCGCCCTCTTTCACCCTCCTTTATCTTGTTTCGCTCTTTTTCACCCTCCTTCATCTCGTTTGGCTCTCTTTCACCCTCCTTCGTCTCGTTTCGCTCTCTTACACCTTCCTTCTACTCGTTTCGCTCTCTTTCACCGTCCTTCGTCTCGGTTAGCTCTCTTTCACCCTCCTTCGTCTCGTTTTGCTCTCTTTCACCCTCCTTCGTCTCGTTTCGCTCTCTTTCACCCTCCTTCGTCTCGTTTCGCCCTCTTGTACCTTCCTTCGCCTCGTTTCACTCTCTTTCTCCCTCCTTCGTCTCGTTTCGCTCTCTTTCACCCTCCTTCGTCTAGTTTCGCTCTCTTTCACCCTCCTTCATCTCGTTTCGCTCTATTTCACACTCCTTCATCTCGTTTCCCTCTCTTTCACCCTCCTTCGTCTCGTTTCACTCTCTTTCAGCCTCCTTCATCTCGTTTCGCTCTCTTCCACCCTCCATCGTCTCGGTTCGCTCTCTTTCTCCTTCCTTCGCCTCGTTTCACTCTCTTTCAAACTGCTTCGTCTCGTTTCGCTCTCTTTTACTCTCCTTCATCTCGTTTCGCTCTCTTTCACTCTCCTTCGCCTCGTTTTGCACTGTTTCACCCTCCTTCATCTCGTTTCGCTCTCTTCCACCCTCCTTCGTCACGTTTCGCCCTCTTTCACCCTCCTTCGTCTCGTTTCGCTCTGTTTGACCCTCCTTCGTCTCGTTTCGCTCTTTTTCACCCTCCTTCACCTCGTTTCGCTCTCTTTCACCCTCCTTCCTCGCGTTTCGCTCTCTTTCACGCTCCTTCGTCTCGTTTCGCTCTCTTTCAGCCTCCTTCGTCTCGTTTCGCTCTCTTTCACCCTCCTTCGTCTCGTTTCGCTCTCTTTCACCTTCCTTCGTCTCGTTTCGCTCTCTTTCACCTTCCTTGGTCTCGTTTCGCTCTCTTTCACCCTTCTTTGTCTTGTTTCGCTCTCTTTCACCCTCCTTCGTCTCGTTTTGCTCTTTTTCACCCTCCTTCACCTCGTTTCGCTCTCTTTCACCCTCCTTCCTCGCGTTTCGCTCTCTTTCACGCTCCTTCGTCTCGTTTCGCTCTCTTTCAGCCTCCTTCGTCTCGTTTCGCTCTCTTTCACCCTCCTTCATATCGTTTCACTCTCTTTCACCCTCCTTTGTCTTGTTTCGCTCTCTTTCACCCTCCTTCATCTCGTTTCGCCCTCTTTCACCCTCCTTCGTCTCGGTTCGCTCTGTTTCACCTTCCTTCATCTCGTTTCACTCTTTTTCACCCTCCTTCGTCTCGTTTCGCTCTCTTTCACCCTCCTTCATCTCGTTCCACTCTCTTTCACCCTCATTCATCTCGTTCACACTCCTTTGTCTTGTTTCGCTCTCTTTCACCCTCCTTCATCTCGTTTCGCCCTCTTTCACCCTCCTTCGTCTCGTTTCGCTCTGTTTGACCCTCCTTCGTCTCGTTTCGCTCTCTTTCACCTTCCTTCGTCTCGTTTCACTCTCTTTCACCCTCCTTCATCTCGTTTCGCTCTCTTTCACCCTCCTTCATCACGTTCCAATCTCTTTCACCCTCCTACATCTCGTTTCGCTATCTCTCACCCTCCTTCGTCTCGTTTCGCTCTCTTCCACCCTCCTTCGTCTCGTTTCGCCCTCTTACACCCTTATTCATCTCGTTTCGCTCTCTTCCACCCTCCTTCGTCTCGTTTCGCTCTCTTTCACCCTCCTTCGTCTCGTTTCGCTCTCTTCCATCCTCCTTCGTCTCGTTTCGCCCTCTTACACCCTTATTCATCTCGTTTCGCTCTCTTCCACCCTCCTTCGTCTCGTTTCGCTCTCTTTCAACCTCCTTTGTCTCGTTTCGCTCTCTTTCACCTTCCTTCGTCTCGTTTCGCTCTCTTTCACCCTCCTTCGCCTCGTTTCACTCTCTTTCACCCTCCTTCGTCTCGTTTCGCTCTCTTTCCACCTCTTCGCCTCGTTTCGCTCTCTTCCACACACCATCGTCTTGTTTCGCCCTCTTTCACACTCCTTCGTCTCGGTTCGCTCTCTTTCACCTTCCTTCGTCTCGTTTCACTCTCTTTCACCCTCCTTCATCTCGTTTCGCTCTCTTTCACCCTCCTTCATCTCGTTCCACTCTCTTTCACCCTCCTACATCTCGTTTCGCTATCTCTCACACTCCTTCGTCTCGTTTCGCTCTCTTCCACCCTCCTTCGTCTCGTTTCGCCCTCTTACACCCTTATTCATCTCGTTTCGCCCTCTTACACCCTTATTCATCTCGTTTCGCTCTCTTCCACCCTCCTTCGTCTCGTTTCGCTCTCTTTCATCCTCCTTCGTCTCGTTTCGCTCTCTTTCACCTTCCTTCATCTCGTTTCGCTCTCTTTCACCCTCCTTCATCTCGTTCCACTCTCTTTCAACCTCCTTCATCTCGTTTCGCTATCTCTCACCCTCCTTCGTCTCGTTTCGCTCTCTTCCACCCTCCTTCGTCTCGTTTCGCCCTCTTACACCCTTATTCATCTCGTTTCGCTCTCTTCCACCCTCCTTCGTCTCGTTTCGCTCTCTTTCACCCTCCTTCGTCTCGTTTCGCTCTCTTCCACCCTCCTTCGTCTCGTTTCGCTCTCTTTCACCCTCCTTCGTCTCGTTTCGCTCTCTTTCGCCTTCCTTCGTCTCGTTTCGCCCTCTTTCACCCTCCTTTGTCTTGTTTCGCTCTTTTTCACCCTCCTTCATCTCGTTTGGCTCTCTTTCACCCTCCTTCGTCTCGTTTCGCTCTCTTACACCTTCCTTCTACTCGTTTTGCTCTCTTTCACCGTCCTTCGTCTCGGTTAGCTCTCTTTCACCCTCCTTCGTCTCGTTTTGCTCTCTTTCACCCTCCTTCGTCTCGTTTCGCTCTCTTTCACCCTCCTTCGTCTCGTTTCGCCCTCTTTTACCTTCCTTCGCCTCGTTTCACTCTCTTTCTCCCTCCTTCGTCTCGTTTCGCTCTCTTTCACCCTCCTTCGTCTAGTTTCGCTCTCTTTTACCCTCCTTCATCTCGTTTCGCTCTATTTCACCCTCCTTCATCTCGTTTCCCTCTCTTTCACCCTCCTTCGTCTCGTTTCACTCTGTTTCAGCCTCCTTCATCTCGTTTCGCTCTCTTCCACCCTCCATCGTCTCGGTTCGCTCTCTTTCTCCTTCCTTCGCCTCGTTTCACTCTCTTTCAAACTTCTTCGTCTCGTTTCGCTCTCTTTTACTCTCCTTCATCTCGTTTCGCTCTCTTTCACTCTCCTTCGCCTCGTTTTGCACTGTTTCACCCTCCTTCATCTCGTTTCGCTCTCTTCCACCCTCCTTCGTCTCGTTTCGCCCTCTTTCACCCTCCTTCGTCTCGTTTCGCTCTGTTTGACCCTCCTTCGTCTCGTTTCGCTCTTTTTCACCCTCCTTCACCTCGTTTCGCTCTCTTTCACCCTCCTTCCTCGCGTTTCGCTCTCTTTCACGCTCCTTCGTCTCGTTTCGCTCTCTTTCAGCCTCCTTCGTCTCGTTTCGCTCTCTTTCACCCTCCTTCGTCTCGTTTCGCTCTCTTTCACCTTCCTTCGTCTCGTTTCGCTCTCTTTCACCTTCCTTGGTCTCGTTTCGCTCTCTTTCACCCTTCTTTGTCTTGTTTCGCTCTCTTTCACCCTCCTTCGTCTCGTTTTGCTCTTTTTCACCCTCCTTCACCTCGTTTCGCTCTCTTTCACCCTCCTTCCTCGCGTTTCGCTCTCTTTCACGCTCCTTCGTCTCGTTTCGCTCTCTTTCAGCCTCCTTCGTCTCGTTTCGCTCTCTTTCACCCTCCTTCGTCTCGTTTCACTCTCTTTCACCCTCCTTCGTCTCGTTTCGCTCTCTTTCACCTTCCTTGGTCTCGTTTCGCTCTCTTTCACCCTTCTTTGTCTTGTTTCGCTCTCTTTCACCCTCCTTCATCTCGTTTCGCCCTCTTTCACCCTCCTTCGTCTCGGTTCGCTCTCTTTCACCTTCCTTCATCTCGTTTCACTCTTTTTCACCCTCCTTCGTCTCGTTTCGCTCTCTTTCACCCTCCTTCATCTCGTTCCACTCTCTTTCACCCTCATTCATCTCGTTCACACTCCTTTGTCTTGTTTCGCTCTCTTTCACCCTCCTTCATCTCGTTTTGCCCTCTTTCACCCTCCTTCGTCTCGTTTCGCTCTGTTTGACCCTCCTTCGTCTCGTTTCGCTCTCTTTCACCCTCCTTCGCCTCGTTTCGCTCTCTTTCACCCTCCTTCGTCTCGTTTCGCTCTCTTTCACCCTCCTTCGTCTCGTTTCGCTCTCTTTCCACCTCCTTCGCCTCGTTTCACTCTCTTCCACACACCATCGTCTTGTTTCGCCCTCTTTCACACTCCTTCGTCTCGGTTCGCTCTCTTTCACCTTCCTTCGTCTCGTTTCACTCTCTTTCACCCTCCTTCATCTCGTTTCGCTCTCTTTCACCCTCCTTCATCACGTTCCAATCTCTTTCACCCTCCTACATCTCGTTTCGCTATCTCTCACCCTCCTTCGTCTCGTTTCGCTCTCTTCCACCCTCCTTCGTCTCGTTTCGCCCTCTTACACCCTTATTCATCTCGTTTCGCTCTCTTCCACCCTCCTTCGTCTCGTTTCGCTCTCTTTCACCCTCCTTCGTCTCGTTTCGCTCTCTTTCACCCTCCTTCGTCTCGTTTCGCTCTCTTTCACCTTCCTTCATCTCGTTTCGCTCTCTTTCACCTTCCTTCATCTCGTTTCGCTCTCTTTCACCCTCCTTCGTCTCGTTTCGCTCTCTTCCATCCTCCTTCGTCTCGTTTGACCTCTTACACCCTTATTCATCGCGTTTCGCTCTCTTCCACCCTCCTTCGTCTCGTTTCGCTCTCTTTCAACCTCCTTTGTCTCGTTTCGCTCTCTTTCACCTTCCTTCGTCTCGTTTCGCTCTCTTTCACCCTCCTTCGCCTCGTTTCACTCTCTTTCACCCTCCTTCGTCTCGTTTCGCTCTCTTTCACCCTCCTTCGTCTCATTTTGCTCTCTTTCCACCTCCTTCGCCTCGTTTCGCTCTCTTCCACACACCATCGTCTTGTTTCGCCCTCTTTCACACTCCTTCGTCTCGGTTCGCTCTCTTTCACCTTCCTTCGTCTCGTTTCACTCTCTTTCACCCTCCTTCATCTCGTTTCGCTCTCTTTCACCCTCCTTCATCTCGTTCCACTCTCTTTCACCCTCCTACATCTCGTTTCGCTATCTCTCACACTCCTTCGTCTCGTTTCGCTCTCTTCCACCCTACTTCGTCTCGTTTCGCCCTCTTACACCCTTATTCATCTCGTTTCGCTCTCTTACACCCTTATTCATCTCGTTTCGCTCTCTTCCACCCTCCTTCGTCTCGTTTCGCTCTCTTTCATCCTCCTTCGTCTCGTTTCGCTCTCTTTCACCTTCCTTCATCTCGTTTCGCTCTCTTTCACCCTCCTTCATCTCGTTCCACTCTCTTTCACCCTCCTTCATCTCGTTTCGCTATCTCTCACCCTCCTTCGTCTCGTTTCGCTCTCTTCCACCCTCCTTCGTCTCGTTTCGCCCTCTTACACCCTTATTCATCTCGTTTCGCTCTCTTCCACCCTCCTTCGTCTCGTTTCGCTCTCTTTCACCCTCCTTCGTCTCGTTTCGCTCTCTTTCACCTTCCTTCGTCTTGTTTCGCTCTCTTTCACCCTCCTTTGTCTTGTTTCACACTCTTTCACCCTCCTTCGCCTCGTTTGGCTCTCTTTCACTCTCCTTCGTCTCGTTTCGCTCTCTTTCACCTTCCTTCTACTCGTTTCGCTCTCTTTCACCCTCCTTCGTCTCGGTTCGCTCTCTTTCACCCTCCTTCGTCTCGTTTCGCTCTCTTTCACCCTCCTTCGTCTCGTTTCGCTCTCTTTCACCCTCCTTCGTCTCGTTTCCCTCTCTTTGACCCTCCTTCGTCTCGTTTCGCTCTCTTCTACTCTCCTTCGTCTCGTTTAGCCCTGTTTCACCCACCTTCGACTCGTTTTGCTCTCTTTCACCCACCTTCGACTCGTTTCGCTCTCTTTCACCCTCCTAGGTCTCGTTTCGCTCTCTTTCGCCTTCCTTCGTCTCGTTTCGCCCTCTTTCACCCTCCTTTGTCTTGTTTCGCTCTTTTTCACCCTCCTTCATCTCGTTTGGCTCTCTTTCACCCTCCTTCGTCTCGTTTCGCTCTCTTACACCTTCCTTCTACTCGTTTCGCTCTCTTTCACCGTCCTTCGTCTCGGTTAGCTCTCTTTCACCCT
This sequence comes from Scyliorhinus torazame, assembly GCF_047496885.1. Lineage (NCBI taxonomy): Eukaryota > Metazoa > Chordata > Chondrichthyes > Carcharhiniformes > Scyliorhinidae > Scyliorhinus > Scyliorhinus torazame. Next base: position 700,433 of record NC_092725.1, on the reverse strand, counting down.
CCTTCGTCTCGTTTTGCTCTCTTTCACCCTCCTTCGTCTCGTTTCGCTCTCTTTCACCCTCCTTCGTCTCGTTTCGCTCTCTTTTACCATCCTTCGCCTCGTTTCAATCTCTTTCTCCCTCCTTCGTCTCGTTTCGCTCTATTTCACCCTCCTTCATCTCGTTTCCCTCTCTTTCACACTCCTTCGTCTCGTTTCACTCTCTTTCAGCCTCCTTCATCTCGTTTCGCTCTCTTCCACCCTCCATCGTCTCGGTTCGCTCTCTTTCTCCTTCCTTCGCCTCGTTTCACTCTCTTTCAAACTCCTTCGTCTCGTTTCGCTCTCTTTCACTCTCCTTCATCTCGTTTCGCTCTCTTTCACTCTCCATAGTCTCGTTTTGCACTCTTTCACCCTCCTTCATCTCGTTTCGCTCTCTTCCACCCTCCTTCGTCTCGTTTCGCCCTCCTTCAACCTCCTTCGTCTCGTTTCGCTCTGTTTGACCCTCCTTCGTCTCGTTTCGCTCTTTTTCACCCTCCTTCACCTCTTTTCGCTCTCTTTCACCCTCCTTCCTCGCGTTTCGCTCTCTTTCACGCTCCTTCGTCTCGTTTCGCTCTCTTTCAGCCTCCTTCGTCTCATTTCGCTCTCTTTCACCCTCCTTCGTCTCGTTTCGCTCTCTTCTACCCTTCTTCGTCTCGTTTCGCCCTCTTTCACCCTTCTTCATCTCGTATCGCTCTCTTTCACCCACCTTCGTCTCGTTTCACTCTCTTTCACCCTCCTTCGTCTCGTTTCGCTCTCTTTCACCTTCCTTGGTCTCGTTTCGCTCTCTTTCACCCTCCTTCGTCTCGTTTCGCTCTCTTTCACCCTCCTTCGTCTCGTTTCCCTCTCTTTGACCCTCCTTCGTCTCGTTTAGCTCTCTTTCACCTTCCTTCGTCTTGTTTCGCTCTCTTTCACCCTCCTTTGTCTTGTTTCACTCTCTTTCACCCTCCTTCGTCTCGTTTGGCTCTCTTTGACTCTCCTTCGTCTCGTTTCGCTCTCTTTCACCTTCCTTCTATTCGTTTCGCTCTCTTTCACCCTCCTTCGTCTCGGTTCGCTCTCTTTCACCCTCCTTCGTCTCGTTTCGCTCTCTTTCACCCTCCTTCGTCTCGTTTCGCTCTCTTTCACCCTCCTTCGTCTCGTTTCACTCTCTTTCACCCTCCTTCGTCTCGTTTCGCTCTCTTTCACCTTCCTTGGTCTCGTTTTGCTCTCTTTCACCCTTCTTTGTCTTGTTTCGCTCTCTTTCACCCTCCTTCATCTCGTTTCGCCCTCTTTCACCCTCCTTCGTCTCGGTTCGCTCTCTTTCACCTTCCTTCGTCTCGTTTCACTCTTTTTCACCCTCCTTCGTCTCGTTTCGCTCTCTTTCACCCTCCTTCATCTCGTTCCACTCTCTTTCACCCTCATTCATCTCGTTCACCCTCCTTTGTCTTGTTTCACTCTCTTTCACCCTCCTTCATCTCGTTTCGCCCTCTTTCACCCTCCTTCGTCTCGTTTCGCTCTGTTTGACCCTCCTTCGTCTCGTTTCGCTCTCTTTCACCCTCCTTCGGCTCGTTTCGCTCTCTTTCACCCTCCTTCGTCTCGTTTCGCTCTCTTTCACCCTCCTTCGTCTCGTTTCGCTCTCTTTCCACCTCCTTCGCCTCGTTTCGCTCTCTTCCACACACCATCGTCTTGTTTCGCCCTCTTTCACACTCCTTCGTCTCGGTTCGCTCTCTTTCACCTTCCTTCGTCTCGTTTCACTCTCAATCACCCTCCTTCATCTCGTTTCGCTCTCTTTCACCCTCCTTCATCTCGTTCCACTCTCTTTCACCCTCCTACATCTCGTTTCGCTATCTCTCACCCTCCTTCGTCTCGTTTCGCTCTCTTTCACCCTCCTTCGTCTCGTTTCGCTCTCTTTCACCTTCCTTCGTCTTGTTTCGCTCTCTTTCACCCTCCTTTGTCTTGTTTCACTCTCTTCCACCCTCCTTCGTCTCGTTTGGCTCTCTTTCACTCTCCTTTGTCTCGTTTCGCTCTCTTTCACCTTCCTTCTACTCGTTTCGCTCTCTTTCACCCTCCTTCGTCTCGGTTCGCTCTCTTTCACCCTCCTTCGTCTCGTTTCGCTCTCTTTCACCCTCCTTCGTCTCGTTTCGCTCTCTTTCACCCTCCTTCGTCTCGTTTCCCTCTCTTTGACCCTCCTTCGTCTCGTTTCGCTCTCTTCTACTCTCCTTCGTCTCGTTTCGCCCTCTTTCACCCACCTTCGACTCGTTTTGCTCTCTTTCACCCACCTTCGACTCGTTTCGCTCTCTTTCACCCTCCTACGTCTCGTTTCGCTCTCTTTCGCCTTCCTTCGTCTCGTTTTGCCCTCTTTCACCCTCCTTTGTCTTGTTTCGCTCTTTTTCACCCTCCTTCATCTCGTTTGGCTCTCTTTCACCCTCCTTCATCTCGTTTCGCTCTCTTACACCTTCCTTCTACTCGTTTCGCTCTCTTTCACCGTCCTTCGTCTCGGTTAGCTCTCTTTCACCCTCCTTCGTCTCGTTTTGCTCTCTTTCACCCTCCTTCGTCTCGTTTCGCTCTCTTTCACCCTCCTTCGTCTCGTTTCGCTCTCTTTTACCTTCCTTCGCCTCGTTTCACTCTCTTTCTCCCTCCTTCGTCTCGTTTCGCTCTCTTTCACCCTCCTTCGTCTAGTTTCGCTCTCTTTCACCCTCCTTCATCTTGTTTCGCTCTATTTCACCCTCCTTCATCTCGTTTCCCTCTCTTTCACACTCCTTCGTCTCGTTTCACTCTCTTTCAGCCTCCTTCATCTCGTTTCGCTCTCTTCCACCCTCCATCATCTCGGTTCGCTCTCTTTCTCCTTCCTTCGCCTCGTTTCACTCACTTTCAAACTCCTTCGTCTCGTTTCGCTCTCTTTCACTCTCCTTCATCTCGTTTCGCTCTCTTTCACTCTCCTTCGTCTCGTTTTGCACTCTTTCACCCTCCTTCATCTCGTTTCGCTCTCTTCCACCCTCCTTCGTCTCGTTTCGCCCTCTTTCACCCTCCTTCGTCTCGTTTCGCTCTGTTTCACCCTCCTTCGTCTCGTTTCGCTCTTTTTCACCCTCCTTCACCTCGTTTCGCTCTCTTTCACCCTCCTTCCTCGCGTTTCGCTCTCTTTCACGCTCCTTCGTCTCGTTTCGCTCTCTTTCAGCCTCCTTCGTCTCATTTCGCTCTCTTTCACCCTCCTTCGTCTCGTTTCGCTCTCTTTCACCCTTCTTCGTCTCGTTTCGCCCTCTTTCACCCTTCTTCATCTCGTATCGCTCTCTTTCACCCACCTTCGTCTCTTTTCACTCTCTTTCACCCTCCTTCGTCTCGTTTCGCTCTCTTTCACCCTCCTTCATCTCGTTCCACTCTCTTTCACCCTCATTCATCTCGTTCACCATCCTTTGTCTTGTTTCGCTCTCTTTCACCCTCCTTCATCTCGTTTCACCCTCTTTCACCCTCCTTCGTCTCGTTTCGCTCTGTTTGACCCTCCTTCGTCTCGTTTCGCTCTCTTTCACCCTCCTTCGCCTCGTTTCGCTCTCTTTCACCCTCCTTCGTCTCGTTTCGCTCTCTTTCACCCTCCTTCGTCTCGTTTCGCTCTCTTTCCACCTCCTTCGCCTCGTTTCGCTCTCTTCCACACACCATCGTCTTGTTTCGCCCTCTTTCACACTCCTTCGTCTCGGTTCGCTCTATTTTACCTTCCTTCGTCTCGTTTCACTCTCAATCACCCTCCTTCATCTCGTTTCGCTCTCTTTCACCCTCCTTCATCTCGTTCCACTCTCTTTCACCCTCCTACATCTCGTTTCGCTATCTCTCACCCTCCTTCGTCTCGTTTCGCTCTCTTCCACCCTCCTTCGTCTCGTTTCGCCCTCTTCCACCCTTATTCATCTCGTTTCGCTCTCTTCCACCCTCCTTCGTCTCGTTTCGCTCTCTTTCACCCTCCTTCGTCTCGTTTCGCTCTCTTTCACCTTCCTTCATCTCGTTTCGCTCTCTTTCACCCTCCTTCATCTCGTTCCACTCTCTTTCACCCTCCTTCATCTCGTTTCGCTATCTCTCACCCTCCTTCGTCTCGTTTCGCTCTCTTCCACCCTCCTTCGTCTCGTTTCGCCCTCTTACACCCTTATTCATCTCTTTTCGCTCTCTTCCACCCTCCTTCGTCTCTTTTTGCTCTCTTTCACCCTACTTCGTCTCGTTTCGCTCTCTTTCACCTTCCTTCGTCTTGTTTCGCTCTCTTTCACCCTCCTTTGTCTTGTTTCACTCTCTTTCACCCTCCTTCGTCTCATTGGCTCTCTTTCACTCTCCTTCATCTCGTTTCGCTCTCTTTCACCTTCCTTCTACTCGTTTCGCTCTCTTTCACCCTCCTTCGTCTCGGTTCGCTCTCTTTCACCCTCCTTCGTCTCGTTTCGCTCTCTTTCACCCTCCTTCGTCTCGTTTCGCTCTCTTTCACCCTCCTTCGTCTCGTTTCCCTCTCTTTGACCCTCCTTCGTCTCGTTTCGCTCTCTTCTACTCTCCTTCGTCTCGTTTCGCCCTCTTTCACCCACCTTCGACTCGTTTTGCTCTCTTTCACCCACCTTCGACTCGTTTCGCTCTCTTTCACCCTCCTACGTTTCGTTTCGCTCTCTTTCGCCTTCCTTCGTCTCGTTTCGCCCTCTTTCACCCTCCTTTGTCTTGTTTCGCTCTTTTTCACCCTCCTTCATCTCGTTTGGCTCTCTTTCACCCTCCTTCGTCTCGTTTCGCTCTCTTACACCTTCCTTCTACTCGTTTCGCTCTCTTTCACCGTCCTTCGTCTCGGTTAGCTCTCTTTCACCCTCCTTCGTCTCGTTTTGCTCTCTTTCACCCTCCTTCGTCTCGTTTCGCTCTCTTTCACTCTCCTTCGTCTCGTTTCGCTCTCTTTTACCTTCCTTCGCCTCGTTTCACTCTCTTTCTCCCTCCTTCGTCTCGTTTCGCTCTCTTTCACCCTCCTTCGTCTAGTTTCGCTCTCTTTCACCCTCCTTTTTCTCGTTTCGCTCTATTTCACCCTCCTTCATCTCGTTTCCCTCTCTTTCACACTCCTTCGTCTCGTTTCACTCTCTTTCAGCCTCCTTCATCTCGTTTCGCTCTCTTCCACCCTCCATCGTCTCGGTTCGCTCTCTTTCTCCTTCCTTCGCCTCGTTTCACTCTCTTTCAAACTCCTTCGTCTCGTTTCGCTCTCTTTCACTCTCCTTCATCTCGTTTCGCTCTCTTTCACTCTCCTTCGTCTCGTTTTGCACTCTTTCACCCTCCTTCATCTCGTTTCGCTCTCTTCCACCCTCCTTCGTCTCGTTTCGCCCTCTTTCACCCTCCTTCATCTCGTTTCACTCTGTTTGACCCTCCTTCGTCTCGTTTCGCTCTTTTTCACCCTCCTTCACCTCGTTTCGCTCTCTTTCACCCTCCTTCCTCGCGTTTCGCTCTCTTTCACGCTCCTTCGTCTCGTTTCGCTCTCTTTCAGCCTCCTTCGTCTCATTTCGCTCTCTTTCACCCTCCTTCGTCTCGTTTCGCTCTCTTCTACCCTTCTTCGTCTCGTTTCGCCCTCTTTCACCCTTCTTCATCTCGTATCGCTCTCTTTCACCCACCTTCGTCTCGTTTCACTCTCTTTCACCCTCCTTCGTCTCGTTTCGCTCTCTTTCACCTTCCTTGGTCTCGTTTCGCTCTCTTTCACCCTCCTTCGTCTCGTTTCGCTCTCTTTCACCCTCCTTCGTCTCGTTTCCCTCTCTTTGACCCTCCTTCGTCTCGTTTCGCTCTCTTTCACCTTCCTTCATCTTGTTTCGCTCTCTTTCACCCTCCTTTGTCTTGTTTCACTCTCTTTCACCCTCCTTCGTCTCGTTTGGCTCTCTTTCACTCTCCTTCGTCTCGTTTCGCTCTCTTTCACCTTCCTTCTACTCGTTTCGCTCTCTTTCACCCTCCTTCGTCTCGGTTCGCTCTCTTTCACCCTCCTTCGTCTCGTTTCGCTCTCTTTCACCCTCCTTCGCCTCGTTTCGCTCTCTTTCACCCTCCTTCGTCTCATTTCCCTCTCGTTGACCCTCCTTCGTCTCGTTTCGCTCTCTTCTACTATCCTTCGTCTCGTTTCGCCCTCTTTCACCCACCTTCGACTCGTTTTGCTCTCTTTCACCCACCTTCGACTCGTTTCGCTCTCTTTCACCCTCCTACGTCTCGTTTCGCTCTCTTTCGCCTTCCTTCGTCTCGTTTCGCCCTCTTTCACCCTCCTTTGTCTTGTTTCGCTCTTTTTCACCCTCCTTCATCTCGTTTGGCTCTTTCACCCTCCTTCGTCTCGTTTCGCTCTCTTACACCTTCCTTCTACTCGTTTCGCTCTCTTTCACCGTCCTTCGTCTCGGTTAGCTCTCTTTCACCCTCCTTCGTCTCGTTTTGCTCTCTTTCACCCTCCTTCGTCTCGTTTCCCTCTCGTTCACCCCCCTTCGTCTCGTTTCGCTCTCTTTTACCTTCCTTCGCCTCGTTTCACTCTCTTTCTCCCTCCTTCGTCTCGTTTCGCTCTCTTTCACCCTCCTTCGTCTAGTTTCGCTCTCTTTCACCCTCCTTCATCTCGTTTCGCTCTATTTCACCCTCCTTCATCTCGTTTCCCTCTCTTTCACACTCCTTCGTCTCGTTTCACTCTCTTTCAGCCTCCTTCATCTCGTTTCGCTCTCTTCCACCCTCCATCGTCTCGGTTCGCTCTCTTTCTCCTTCCTTTGCCTCGTTTCACTCTCTTTCAAACTCCTTCGTCTCGTTTCGCTCTCTTTCACTCTCCTTCATCTCGTTTCGCTCTCTTTCACTCTCCTTCGTCTCGTTTTGCACTCTTTCACCCTCCTTCATCTCGTTTCGTTCTCTTCCACCCTCCTTCATCTCGTTTCGCTCTGTTTGACCCTCCTTCGTCTCGTGTCGCTCTTTTTCACCCTCCTTCACCTCGTTTCGCTCTCTTTCACCCTCCTTCCTCGCGTTTCGCTCTCTTTCACGCTCCTTCGTCTCGTTTCGCTCTCTTTCAGCCTCCTTCGTCTCATTTCGCTCTCTTTCACCCTCCTTCGTCTCGTTTCGCTCTCTTCTACCCTTCTTCGTCTCGTTTCGCCCTCTTTCACCCTTCTTCATCTCGTATCGCTCTCTTTCACCCACCTTCGTCTCGTTTCACTCTCTTTCACCCTCCTTCGTCTCGTTTCGCTCTCTTTCACCTTCCTTGGTCTCGTTTCGCTCTCTTTCACCCTCCTTCGTCTCGTTTCGCTCTCTTTCACCCTCCTTCGTCTCGTTTCCCTCTCTTTGACCCTCCTTCGTCTCGTTTCGCTCTCTTTCACCTTCCTTCGTCTTGTTTCGCTCTCTTTCACCCTCCTTTGTCTTGTTTCACTCTCTTTCACCCTCCTTCGTCTCGTTTGGCTCTCTTTCACTCTCCTTCGTCTCGTTTCGCTCTCTTTCACCTTCCTTCTACTCGTTTCGCTCTCTTTCACCCTCCTTCTTCTCGGTTCGCTCTCTTTCACCCTCCTTCGTCTCGTTTCACTCTCTTTCACCCTCCTTCGTCTCGTTTCGCTCTCTTTCACCCTCCTTCGTCTCGTTTCCCTCTCTTTGACCCTCCTTCGTCTCGTTTCGCCCTCTTTCACCCACCTTCGACTCGTATTGCTATCTTTCACCCAATTTCGACTCTTTTCGCTCTTTTTCACCCTCCTACGTCTCGTTTCGCTCTCTTCCGCCTTCCTTCGTCTCGTTTCGCCCTCTTTCACCCTCCTTTGTCTTGTTTCGCTCTTTTTCACCCTCCTTCATCTCGTTTGGCTCTCTTTCACCCTCCTTCGTCTCGTTTCGCTCTCTTACACCTTCCTTCTACTCGTTTCGCTCTCTTTCACCGTCCTTCGTCTCGGTTAGCTCTCTTTCACCCTCCTTCGTCTCGTTTTGCTCTCTTTCACCCTCCTTCGTCTCATTTCGCTCTCTTTCACCCTCCTTCGTCTCGTTTCGCTCTCTTTTACCTTCCTTCGCCTCGTTTCACTCTCTTTCTCCCTCCTTCGTCTCGTTTCGCTCTCTTTCACCCTCCTTCGTCTAGTTTCGCTCTCTTTCACCCTCCTTCATCTCGTTTCGCTCTATTTCACCCTCCTTCATCTCGTTTCCCTCTCTTTCACATTCCTTCGTCTCGTTTCACTCTCTTTCAGCCTCCTTCATCTCGTTTCGCTCTCTTCCACCCTCCATCGTCTCGGTTCTCTCTCTTTCTCCTTCCTTCGCCTCGTTTCACTCTCTTTCAAACTCCTTCGTCTCGTTTCGCTCTGTTTGACCCTCCTTCGTCTCGTTTCGCTCTCTTTCACGCTCCTTCACCTCGTTTCGCTCTCTTTCACCCTCCTTCGTCTCGTTTCGCTCTCTTTCAGCCTCCTTCGTCTCGTTTCGCTCTCTTTCAGCCTCCTTCGTCTCATTTCGCTCTCTTTCACCCTCCTTCGTCTCGTTTCGCTCTCTTCTACCCATCTTCGTCTCGTTTCGCCCTCTTTCACCCTTCTTCATCTCGTATCGCTCTCTTTCACCCACCTTCGTCTCGTTTCACTCTCTTTCACCCTCCTTCGTCTCGTTTCGCTCTCTTTCACCTTCCTTGGTCTCGTTTCGCTCTCTTTCACCCTCCTTCGTCTCTTTTCGCTCTCTTTCACCCTCCTTCGTCTCGTTTCCCTCTCTTTGACCCTCCTTCGTCTCGTTTCGCTCTCTTTCACCTTCCTTCGTCTTGTTTCGATCTCTTTCACCCTCCTTTGTCTTGTTTCACTCTCTTTCACCCTCCTTCGTCTCGTCTGGCTCTCTTTCACTCTCCTTCGCCTCGTTTCGCTCTCTTTCACCTTCCTTCTACTCGTTTCGCTCTCTTTCACCCTCCTTCGTCTCGGTTCGCTCTCTTTCACCCTCCTTCTTCTCGTTTCGCTCTCTTTCACCCTCCTTCGTCTCGTTTCGCTCTCTTTCACCCTCCTTCGTCTCGTTTCCCTCTCTTTGACCCTCCTTCGTCTCGTTTCGCTCTCTTCTACTCTCCTTCGTCTCGTTTCGCCCTCTTTCACCCACCTTCGACTCGTTTTGCTCTCTTTCACCCACCTTCGACTCGTTTCGCTCTCTTTCACCCTCCTACGTCTCGTTTCGCTCTCTTTCGCCTTCCTTCGTCTCGTTTCGCCCTCTTTCACCCTCCTTCTACTCGTTTCGCTCTCTTTCACCCTCCTTCGTCTCGGTTCGCTCTCTTTCACCCTCCTTCGTCTCGTTTCGCTATCTTTCACCCTCCTTCGTCTCGTTTCGCTCTCTTTCACCTTCCTTGGTCTCGTTTCGCTCTCTTTCACCCTCCTTCGTCTCGTTTCGCTCTCTTTCACCCTCCTTCGTCTCGTTTCCCTCTCTTTGACCCTCCTTCGTCTCGTTTCGCTCTCTTTCACCTTCCTTCGTCTTGTTTCGCTCTCTTTCACCCTCCTTTGTCTTGTTTCACTCTCTTTCACCCTCCTTCGTCTCGTTTGGCTCTCTTTCACTCTCCTTCGTCTCGTTTCGCTCTCTTTCACCTTCCTTCTACTTGTTTCGCTCTCTTTCACCGTCCTTCGTCTCGGTTAGCTCTCTTTCACCCTCCTTCGTCTCGTTTTGCTCTCTTTCACCCTCCTTCGTCTCGTTTCGCTCTCTTTCACCCTCCTTCGTCTCGTTTCGCTCTCTTTTACCTTCCTTCGCCTCGTTTCACTCTCTTTCTCCCTCCTTCGTCTCGTTTCGCTCTCTTTCACCCTCCTTCGTCTAGTTTCGCTCTATTTCACCCTCCTTCATCTCGTTTCGCTCTATTTCACCCTCCTTCATCTCGTTTCCCTCTCTTTCACACTCATTCGTCTCGTTTCACTCTCTTTCAGCCTCCTTCATCTCGTTTCGCTCTCTTCCACCCTCCATCTTCTCGGTTCGCTCTCTTTCTCCTTCCTTCGCCTCGTTTCACTCTCTTTCAAACTCCTTGGTCTCGTTTCGCTCTCTTTCACTCTCCTTCATCTCGTTTCGCTCTCTTTCACTCTCCTTCGTCTCGTTTTGCACTCTTTCACCCTCCTTCATCTCGTTTCGATCTCTTCCACCCTCCTTCGTCTCGTTTCGCCCTCTTTCACCCTCCTTCGTCTCGTTTCGCTCTGTTTGACCCTCCTTCGTCTCGTTTCGCTCTTTTTCACCCTCCTTCACCTCGTTTCGCTCTCTTTCACCCTCCTTCCTCGCGTTTCACTCTCTTTCACGCTCCTTCATCTCGTTTTGCTCTCTTTCAGCCTCCTTCGTCTCATTTCGCTCTCTTTCACCCTCCTTCGTCTCGTTTCGCTCTCTTCTACCCTTCTTCGTCTCGTTTCGCCCTCTTTCACCTTTCTTCATCTCGTATCGCTCTCTTTCACCCACCTTCATCTCGTTTCACTCTCTTTCACCCTCCTTCATCTCGTTTCGCTCTCTTTCACCCTCCTTGGTCTCGTTTCGCTCTCTTTCACCCTTCTTTGTCTTGTTTCGCTCTCTTTCACCCTCCTTCATCTCGTTTCGCCCTCTTTCACCCTCCTTCGTCTCGGTTCACTCTCTTTCACCTTCCTTCGTCTCGTTTCACTCTCTTTCACCCTCCTTCGTCTCGTTTCGCTCTCTTTCACCCTCCTTCATCTCGTTCCACCCTCTTTCACCCTCATTCATCTCGTTTCGCTATCTCTCACCCTCCTTCGTCGCGTTTCGCTCTCTTCCACCCTCCTTCGTCTCGTTTCGCTCTCTTTCACCCTCCTACGTCTCGTTTCGCTCTCTTTCACCTTCCTCCGTCTCGTTTCGCCCTCTTTCACCCTCCTTTGTCTTGTTTCGCTCTTATTCACCCTCCTTCATCTCGTTTGGCTCTCTTTCACCCTACTTCGTCTCGTTTCGCGCTCTTACACCTTCCTTCTACTCGTTTCGCTCTCTTTCATCCTGCTTCGTCTCGTTTCGCTCTCTTTGAACCTCCTTCGTCTCGTTTCCCTCTCTTTGACCCTCCTTCGTCTCGTTTCGCTCTCTTCTACTCTCCTTCGTCTCGTTTCGCCCTCTTTCACCCACCTTCGACTCGTTTTGCTCTCTTGCACCCACCTTCGACTCGTTTCGCTCTCTTACACCCTCCTACTTCTCTTTCGCTCTCTTTCGCCTTCCTTCGTCTCGTTTCGCCCTCTTTCACCCTCCTTTGTCTTGTTTCGTTCTTTTTCACCCTCCTTCATCTCGTTTGGCTCTCTTTCACCCTCCTTCGTCTCGTTTCGCTCTCTTACACCTTCCTTCTACTCGTTTCGCTCTCTTTCACCCTCCTTCTTCTCGGTTAGCTCTCTTTCACCCTCCTTCGTCTGGTTTTGCTCACTTTCCCCCTCCTTCGTCTCGTTTCGCTCTCTTTCACCCTCCTTCGTCTCGTTTCGCTCTCTTTTACCTTCCTTCGCCTCGTTTCACTCTCTTTCGCCCTCCTTCGTCTCGTTTCGCTCTCTTTCACCCTCCTTCGTCTAGTTTCGCTCTCTTTCACCCTCCTTCATCTCGTTTCGCTCTCTTCCACCCTCCATCGTCTCGGTTCGCTCTCTTTCTCCTTCCTTCGCCTCGTTTCACTCTCTTTCAAACTCCTTCGTCTCGTTTCGCTCTCTTTCACTCTCCTTCATCTCGTTTCGCTCTCTTTCACCCTCCTTCGTCTCGTTTTGCACTCTTTCACCCTCCTTCATCTCGTTTCGCTCTCTTCCAGCCTCCTTCGTCTCGTTTCGCCCTCTTTCACCCTCCTTCGTCTCGTTTCGCTCTGTTTGACCCTCCTTCGTCTCGTTTCGCTCTCTTTCACCTTCCTTGGTCTCGTTTCGCTCTCTTTCATCCTTCTTTGTCTTGTTTCGCTCTCTTTCACCCTCCTTCATCTCGTTTCGCCCTCTTTCACCCTCCTTCATCTCGGTTCGCTCTCTTTCACCTTCCTTCGTCTCGTTTCACTCTCTTTCACCCTCCTTCGTCTCGTTTCGCGCTCTTACACCTTCCTTCTACTCGTTTCGCTCTCTTTCACCCTCCTTCGTCTCGTTTTGCTCTCTTTCACCCTCCTTCGTCTCGATTCGCTCTCTTTCACCCTCCTTCGTCTCGTTTCGCTCTCTTTTACCTTCCTTCGCCTCGTTTCACTCTCTTTCTCCCCCCTTCGTCTCGTTTCGCTCTCTTTCTCCCTCCTTCGTCTAGTTTCGCTCTCTTTCACCCTCATTCATCTCGTTTCGCTCTATTTCACCCTCCTTCATCTCGTTTCCCTCTCTTTCACCCTCCTTCGTCTCGTTTCGCTCTCTTTCAGCCTCCTTCATCTCGTTTCGCTCTCTTCCACCCTCCATCGTCTCGGTTCGCTCTCTTTCTCCTTCCTTCGCCTCGTTTCACTCTCTTTCACACTCCTTCGTCTCGTTTCGCTCTCTTTCACTCGCCTTCATCTCGTTTCGATCTCTTTCACCCTCCTTCGTCTCGTTTTGCACTCTTTCACCCTCCTTCCTCTCGTTTCGCTCTCTTCCACCCTCCTTTGTCTCGTTTCGCCCTCTTTCACCCTCCTTCGTCTCGTTTCGCTCTGTTTGACCCTCCTTCGTCTCGTTTCGCACTTTTTCACCCTCCTTCACCTCGTTTCGCTCTCTTTCAACCTCCTTCCTCGCGTTTCGCTCTCTTTCACCCTCCTTCGTCTCGTTTCGCTCTCTTTCAGCCTCCTTCGTCTCGTTTCGCTCTCTTTCACCCTCCTTCGTCTCGTTTCGCTCTCTTCTACCCTTCTTCGTCTCGTTTCGCCCTCTTTCACCCTTCTTCATCTCGTTTCGCTCTCTTTCACCCACCTTCATCTCGTTTCACTCTCTTTCACCCTCCTTCGTCTCGTTTCGCTCTCTTTCTCCTTCCTTGGTCTCGTTTCGCTCTCTTTCACCCTTATTCATCTCGTTTCGCTCTCTTCCACCTTCCTTCGTCTCGTTTCACTCTCTTTCAACCTCCTTCGTCTCGTTTCGCTCTCTTTCACCCTCCTTCATCTCGTTCCACCCTCTTTCACCCTCATTCATCTCGTTTCGCTATCTCTCACCCTCCTTCGTCGCGTTTCGCTCTCTTCCACCCTCCTTCGTCTCGTTTCGCTCTCTTTCACCCTCCTACGTCTCGTTTCGCTCTCTTTCGCCTTCCTCCGTCTCGTTTCGCCCTCTTTCACCCTCCTTTGTCTTGTTTCGCTCTTATTCACCCTCCTTCATCTCGTTTGGCTCTCTTTCACCCAACTTCGTCTCGTTTCGCGCTCTTACACCTTCCTTCTACTCGTTTCGCTCTCTTTCACCCTGCTTCGTCTCGTTTCGCTCTCTTTGAACCTCTTTCGTCTCGTTTCCCTCTCTTTGACCCTCCTTCGTCTCGTTTCGCTCTCTTCTACTCTCCTTCGTCTCGTTTCGCCCTCTTTCACCCACCTTCGACTCGTTTTGCTCTCTTTCACCCACCTTCGACTCGTTTCGCTCTCTTACACCCTCCTACGTCTCTTTCGCTCTCTTTCGCCTTCCTTCGTCTCGTTTCGCCCTCTTTCACCCTCCTTTGTCTTGTTTCGTTCTTTTTCACCCTCCTTCATCTCGTTTGGCTCTCTTTCACCCTCCTTCGTCTCGTTTCGCTCTCTTACACCTTCCTTCTACTCGTTTCGCTCTCTTTCACCCTCCTTCTTCTCGGTTAGCTCTCTTTCACCCTCCTTCGTCTGGTTTTGCTCTCTTTCACCCTCCTTCGTCTCGTTTCGCTCTCTTTCACCCTCCTTCGTCTCGTTTCGCTCTCTTTTACCTTCCTTCGCCTCGTTTCACTCTCTTTCGCCCTCCTTCGTCTCGTTTCGCTCTCTTTCACCCTCCTTCGTCTAGTTTCGCTCTCTTTCACCCTCCTTCATCTCGTTTCGCTCTCTTCCACCCTCCATCGTCTCGGTTCGCTCTCTTTCTCCTTCCTTCGCCTCGTTTCACTCTCTTTCAAACTCCTTCGTCTCGTTTCGCTCTCTTTCACTCTCCTTCATCTCGTTTCGCTCTCTTTCACCCTCCTTCGTCTCGTTTTGCACTCTTTCACCCTCCTTCATCTCGTTTCGCTCTCTTCCAGCCTCCTTCGTCTCGTTTCGCCCTCTTTCACCCACCTTCGTCTCGTTTCGCTCTGTTTGACCCTCCTTCGTCTCGTTTCGCTCTCTTTCACCTTCCTTGGTCTCGTTTCGCTCTCTTTCACCCTTCTTTGTCTTGTTTCGCTCTCTTTCACCCTCCTTCATCTCGTTTCGCCCTCTTTCACCCTCCTTCATCTCGGTTCGCTCTCTTTCACCTTCCTTCGTCTCGTTTCACTCTCTTTCACCCTCCTTCGTCTCGTTTCGCGCTCTTACACCTTCCTTCTACTCGTTTCGCTCTCTTTCACCCTCCTTCGTCTCGTTTTGCTCTCTTTCACCCTCCTTCGTCTCGATTCGCTCTCTTTCACCCTCCTTCGTCTCGTTTCGCTCTCTTTTACCTTCCTTCGCCTCGTTTCACTCTCTTTCTCCCCCCTTCGTCTCGTTTCGCTCTCTTTCTCCCTCCTTCGTCTAGTTTCGCTCTCTTTCACCCTCATTCATCTCGTTTCGCTCTATTTCACCCTCCTTCATCTCGTTTCCCTCTCTTTCACCCTCCTTCGTCTCGTTTCGCTCTCTTTCAGCCTCCTTCATCTCGTTTCGCTCTCTTCCACCCTCCATCGTCTCGGTTCGCTCTCTTTCTCCTTCCTTCGCCTCGTTTCACTCTCTTTCACACTCCTTCGTCTCGTTTCGCTCTCTTTCACTCGCCTTCATCTCGTTTCGATCTCTTTCACCCTCCTTCGTCTCGTTTTGCACTCTTTCACCCTCCTTCCTCTCGTTTCGCTCTCTTCCACCCTCCTTCGTCTCGTTTCGCCCTCTTTCACCCTCCTTCGTCTCGTTTCGCTCTGTTTGACCCTCCTTCATCTCGTTTCGCACTTTTTCACCCTCCTTCACCTCGTTTCGCTCTCTTTCAACCTCCTTCCTCGCGTTTCGCTCTCTTTCACCCTCCTTCGTCTCGTTTCGCTCTCTTTCAGCCTCCTTCGTCTCGTTTCGCTCTCTTTCACCCTCCTTCGTCTCGTTTCGCTCTCTTCTACCCTTCTTCGTCTCGTTTCGCCCTCTTTCACCCTTCTTCATCTCGTTTCGCTCTCTTTCACCCACCTTCGTCTCGTTTCACTCTCTTTCACCCTCCTTCGTCTCGTTTCGCTCTCTTTCACCTTCCTTGGTCTCGTTTCGCTCTCTTTCACCCTTATTCATCTCGTTTCGCTCTCTTCCACCCTCCTTCATCTCGTTTCGCCCTCTTTCACCCTCCTTCATCTCGGTTCGCTCTCTTTCACCTTCCTTCGTCTCGTTTCACTCTCTTTCACCCTACTTCGTCTCGTATCGCTCTCTTTCACCCTCCTTCATCTCGTTCCACTCTCTTTCACCCTCATTCATCTCGTTTCGCTATGTCTCATCCTCCTTCGTGTCGTTTCGCTCTCTTCCACCCTCCTTCGTCTCGTTTCACCCTCTTTCACCCTTATTCATCTCGTTTCGCTCTCTTTCACCCTCCTTTGTCTTGTTTCGCTCTTTTTCACCCTCCTTCATCTCGTTTGGCTCTCTTTCACCCTCCTTCGTCTCGTTTCGCTCTCTTACACCTTCCTTCTACTCGTTTCGCTCTCTTTCACCCTCCTTCGTCTCGGTTAGCTCTCTTTCACCCTCCTTCGTCTCGTTTTGCTCTCTTTCACCCTCCTTCGTCTCGTTTCGCTCTCTTTCACCCTCCTTCGTCTCGTTTCGCTCTCTTTCACCCTCCTTCGTCTCGTTTCGCTCTCTTTTACCTTCCTTCACCTCGTTTCACTCTCTTTCTCCCTCCTTCGTCTCGTTTCGCTCTCTTTCTACCTCCTTCGTCTAGTTTCGCTCTCTTTCACCCTCCTTCATCTCGTTTCGCTCTATTTCACCCTCCTTCATCTCGTTTCCCTCTCTTTCACCCTCCTTCGTCTCGTTTCCCTCTCTTTCAGCCTCCTTCATCTCGTTTCGCTCTCTTCCACCCACCATCGTCTCGGTTCGCTCTCTTTCTCCTTCCTTCGCCTCATTTCACTCTCTTTCAAACTCCTTCGTCTCGTTTCGCTCTCTTTCACTCTCCTTCATCTCGTTTCGCTCTCTTTCACCCTCCTTCGTCTCGTTTTGCACTCTATCACCCTCCTTCATCTCGTTTCGCTCTCTTCCACCCTCCTTCATCTCGTTTCGCCCTCTTTCACCCTCCTTCGTCTCGTTTCCCTCTGTTTGACCCTCCTTCGTCTCGTTTCGCTCTTTTTCACCCTCCTTCACCTCGTTTCGCTCTCTTTCACCCTCCTTCCTCGTGTTTCGCTCTCTTTCACCCTCCTTCGTCTCGTTTCGCACTCTTTCAGCCTCCTTCATCTCGTTTCGCTCTCTATCGCCCTCCTTCGTCTCGTTTCGCTCTCTTCTACCCTTCTTCGTCTCGTTTCGCCCTCTTTCACCCTTCTTCATCTCGTATCGCTCTCTTTCACCCACCTTCGTCTCGTTTCACTCTCTTTCACCCTCCTTCGTCTCGTTTCGCACTCTTTCACCTTCCTTGGTCTCGTTTCGCTCTCTTTCACCCTTCTTTGTCTTGTTTCGCTCTCTTTCACCCTCCTTCACCTCGTTTCGCTCTCTTTCACCCTCCTTCCTCGCGTTTCGCTCTCTTTCACGCTCCTTCGTCTCGGTTCGCTCTCTTTCAGCCTCCTTCGTCTCGTTTCGCTCTCTTTCACCCTCCTTCGTCTCGTTTCGCTCTCTTTCACCTTCCTTCGTCTTGTTTCGCTCTCTTTCACCTTCCTTGGTCTCGTTTCGCTCTCTTTCACCCTTCTTTGTCTTGTTTCGCTCTCTTTCACCCTCCTTCGTCTCGTTTCGCTCTTTTTCACCCTCCTTCACCTCGTTTCGCTCTCTTTCACCCTCCTTCCTCGCGTTTCGCTCTGTTTCACGCTCCTTCGTCTCGTTTCGCTCTCTTTCAGCCTCCTTCGTCTCGTTTCGCTCTCTTTCACCCTCCTTCGTCTCGTTTCACTCTCTTTCACCCTCCTTCGTCTCGTTTCGCTCTCTTTCACCTTCCTTGGTCTCGTTTCGCTCTCTTTCACCCTTCTTTGTCTTGTTTCGCTCTCTTTCACCCTCCTTCATCTTGTTTCGCCCTCTTTCACCCTCCTTCGTCTCGGTTCGCTCTCTTTCACCTTCCTTCGTCTCGTTTCACTCTTTTTCACCCTCCTTCGTCTTGTTTCGCTCTTTTTCACCCTCCTTCATATCGTTCCACTCTCTTTCACCCTCATTCATCTCGTTCACCCTCCTTTGTCTTGTTTCGCTCTCTTTCACCCTACTTCATCTCGTTTCGCCCTCTTTCACCCTCCTTCGTCTCGTTTCGCTATGTTTGACCCTCCTTCGTCTCGTTTCGCTCTCTTTCACCCTCCTTCGCCTCGTTTCGCTCTCTTTCACCCTTCTTCGTCTCGTTTCGCTCTCTTTCACCCTCCTTCGTCTCGTTTCGCTCTCTTTCCACCTCCTTCGCCTCGTTTCGCTCTCTTCCACACACCATCGTCTTGTTTCGCACTCTTTCACACTCCTTCGTCTCGGTTCGCTCTCTTTCACCTTCCTTCATCTCGTTTCACTCTCAATCACCCTCCTTCATCTCGTTTTGCTCTCTTTCACCCTCCTTCATCTCGTTCCACTCTCTTTCTCCCTCCTACATCTCGTTTCGCTATCTCTCACCCTCCTTCGTCTCGTTTCGCTCTCTTCCACCCTCCTTCGTCTCGTTTCGCCCTCTTACACCCTTATTCATCTCGTTTTGCTCTCTTCCACCCTCCTTCGTCTCGTTTCGCTCTCTTTCACACTCCTTCATCTCGTTTCGCTCTATTTCACACTCCTTCGTCTCGTTTCGCTCTCTTTCACTCGCCTTCATCTCGTTTCGATCTCTTTCACCCTCCTTCGTCTCGTTTTGCACTCTTTCACCCTCCTTCCTCTCGTTTCGCTCTCTTCCACCCTCCTTCGTCTCGTTTCGCCCTCTTTCACCCTCCTTCGTCTCGTTTCGCTCTGTTTGACCCTCCTTCGTCTCGTTTCGCACTTTTTCACCCTCCTTCACCTCGTTTCGCTCTCTTTCAACCTCCTTCCTCGCGTTTCGCTCTCTTTCACCCTCCTTCGTCTCGTTTCGCTCTCTTTCAGCCTCCTTCGTCTCGTTTCGCTCTCTTTCACCCTCCTTCGTCTCGTTTCGCTCTCTTCTACCCTTCTTCGTCTCGTTTCGCCCTCTTTCACCCTTCTTCATCTCGTTTCGCTCTCTTTCACCCACCTTCGTCTCGTTTCACTCTCTTTCACCCTCCTTCGTCTCGTTTCGCTCTCTTTCACCTTCCTTGGTCTCGTTTCGCTCTCTTTCACCCTTATTCATCTCGTTTCGCTCTCTTCCACCCTCCTTCATCTCGTTTCGCCCTCTTTCACCCTCCTTCATCTCGGTTCGCTCTCTTTCACCTTCCTTCGTCTCGTTTCACTCTCTTTCACCCTACTTCATCTCGTATCGCTCTCTTTCACCCTCCTTCATCTCGTTCCACTCTCTTTCACCCTCATTCATCTCGTTTCGCTATGTCTCATCCTCCTTCGTCTCGTTTCGCTCTCTTCCACCCTCCTTCATCTCGTTTCACCCTCTTTCACCCTTATTCATCTCGTTTCGCTCTCTTTCACCCTCCTTTGTCTTGTTTCGCTCTTTTTCACCCTCCTTCATCTCGTTTGGCTCTCTTTCACCCTCCTTCGTCTCGTTTCGCTCTCTTACACCTTCCTTCTACTCGTTTCGCTCTCTTTCACCCTCCTTCGTCTCGGTTAGCTCTCTTTCACCCTCCTTCGTCTCGTTTTGCTCTCTTTCACCCTCCTTCGTCTCGTTTCGCTCTCTTTCACCCTCCTTCGTCTCGTTTCGCTCTCTTTCACCCTCCTTGTCTCGTTTCGCTCTCTTTTACCTTCCTTCACCTCGTTTCACTCTCTTTCTCCCTCCTTCGTCTCGTTTCGCTCTCTTTCTACCTCCTTCGTCTAGTTTCGCTCTCTTTCACCCTCCTTCATCTCGTTTCGCTCTATTTCACCCTCCTTCATCTCGTTTCCCTCTCTTTCACCCTCCTTCGTCTCGTTTCCCTCTCTTTTAGTCTCCTTCATCTCGTTTCGCTCTCTTCCACCCACCATCGTCTCGGTTCGCTCTCTTTCTCCTTCCTTCGCCTCATTTCACTCTCTTTCAAACTCCTTCGTCTCGTTTCGCTCTCTTTCACTCTCCTTCATCTCGTTTCGCTCTCTTTCACCCTCCTTCGTCTCGTTTTGCACTCTATCACCCTCCTTCATCTCGTTTCGCTCTCTTCCACCCTCCTTCATCTCGTTTCGCCCTCTTTCACCCTCCTTCGTCTCGTTTCGCTCTGTTTGACCCTCCTTCGTCTCGTTTCGCTCTTCTTCACCCTCCTTCACCTCGTTTCGCTCTCTTTCACCCTCCTTCCTCGTGTTTCGCTCTCTTTCACCCTCCTTCGTCTCGTTTCGCACTCTTTCAGCCTCCTTCATCTCGTTTCGCTCTCTATCACCCTCCTTCGTCTCGTTTCGCTCTCTTCTACCCTTCTTCGTCTCGTTTCGCCCTCTTTCACCCTTCTTCATCTCGTATCGCTCTCTTTCACCCACCTTCGTCTCGTTTCACTCTCTTTCACCCTCCTTCGTCTCGTTTCGCACTCTTTCACCTTCCTTGGTCTCGTTTCGCTCTCTTTCACCCTTCTTTGTCTTGTTTCGCTCTCTTTCACCCTCCTTCACCTCGTTTCGCTCTCTTTCACCCTCCTTCCTCGCGTTTCGCTCTCTTTCACGCTCCTTCGTCTCGTTTCGCTCTCTTTCAGCCTCCTTCGTCTCGTTTCGCTCTCTTTCACCCTCCTTCGTCTCGTTTCGCTCTCTTTCACCTTCCTTCGTCTTGTTTCGCTCTCTTTCACCTTCCTTGGTCTCGTTTCGCTCTCTTTCACCCTTCTTTGTCTTGTTTCGCTCTCTTTCACCCTCCTTCGTCTCGTTTCGCTCTTTTTCACCCTCCTTCACCTCGTTTCGCTCTCTTTCACCCTCCTTCCTCGCGTTTCGCTCTCTTTCACGCTCCTTCGTCTCGTTTCGCTCTCTTTCAGCCTCCTTCGTCTCGTTTCGCTCTCTTTCACCCTCCTTCGTCTCGTTTCACTCTCTTTCACCCTCCTTCGTCTCGTTTCGCTCTCTTTCACCTTCCTTGGTCTCGTTTCGCTCTCTTTCACCCTTCTTTGTCTTGTTTCGCTCTCTTTCACCCTCCTTCATCTTGTTTCGCCCTCTTTCACCCTCCTTCGTCTCGGTTCGCTCTCTTTCACCTTCCTTCGTCTCGTTTCACTCTTTTTCACCCTCCTTCGTCTTGTTTCGCTCTCTTTCACCCTCCTTCATATCGTTCCACTCTCTTTCACCCTCATTCATCTCGTTCACCCTCCTTTGTCTTGTTTCGCTCTCTTTCACCCTCCTTCATCTCGTTTCGCCCTCTTTCACCCTCCTTCGTCTCGTTTCGCTATGTTTGACCCTCCTTCGTCTCGTTTCGCTCTCTTTCACCCTCCTTCGCCTCGTTTCGCTCTCTTTCACCCTTCTTCGTCTCGTTTCGCTCTCTTTCACCCTCCTTCGTCTCGTTTCGCTCTCTTTCCACCTCCTTCGCCTCGTTTCGCTCTCTTCCACACACCATCGTCTTGTTTCGCACTCTTTCACACTCCTTCGTCTCGGTTCGCTCTCTTTCACCTTCCTTCGTCTCGTTTCACTCTCAATCACACTCCTTCATCTCGTTTTGCTCTTTTTCACCCTCCTTCATCTCGTTCCACTCTCTTTCTCCCTCCTACATCTCGTTTCGCTATCTCTCACCCTCCTTCGTCTCGTTTCGCTCTCTTCCACCCTCCTTCGTCTCGTTTCGCCCTCTTACACCCTTATTCATCTCGTTTCGCTCTCTTCCACCCTCCTTCGTCTCGTTTCGCTCTCTTTCACACTCCTTCGTCTCGTTTCGCTCTCTTTCACCTTCCTTCATCTCGTTTCGCTCTCTTTCACCCTCCTTCATCTCGTTCCACTCTCTTTCACCCTCCTTCATCTCGTTTCGCTCTCTTCCACCCTCCTTCGTCTCGCTTCGCCCTCTTACACCCTTATTCATCTCGTTTCGCTCTCTTCCACCCTCCTTCGTCTCGTTTCGCTCTCTTTCACACTCCTTCGTCTCGTTTCGCTCTCTTTCACCTTCCTTCGTCTTGTTTCGCTCTCTTTCACCCTCCTTTGTCTTGTTTCACTCTCTTTCACCCTCCTTCGTCTCGTTTGGCTCTCTTTCACTCTCCTTCGTCTCGTTTCGCTCTCTTTCACCTTCCTTCTACTCGTTTCGCTCTCTTTCACCCTCCTTCGTCTCGGTTCGCTCTCTTTCACCCTCCTTCGTCTCGTTTCGCTCTCTTTCACCCTCCTTCGTCTCGTTTCGCTCTCTTTCACCCTCCTTCGTCTCGTTTCCCTCTCTTTGACCCTCCTTCGTCTCGTTTCGCTCTCTTCTACTCTCCTTCGTCTCGTTTCGCCCTCTTTCACCCACCTTCGACTCATTTAGCTCTCTTTCACCCACCTTCGACTCGTTTCGCTCTCTTTCACCCTCCTACGTCTCGTTTCGCTCTCTTTCGCCTTCCTTCGTCTCGTTTCGCCCTCTTTCACCCTCCTTTGTCTTGTTTCGCTCTTTTTCACCCTCCTTCATCTCGTTTGGCTCTCTTTCACCCTCCTTCGTCTCGTTTCGCTCTCTTACACCTTCCTTCTACTCGTTTCGCTCTCTTTCACCCTCCTTCGTCTCGGTTAGCTCTCTTTCACCCTCCTTCGTCTCGTTTTGCTCTCTTTCACCCTCCTTCGTCTCGTTTCGCTCTCTTTCACCCTCCTTTGTCTCGTTTCGCTCTCTTTTACCTTCCTTCGCCTCGTTTCACTCTCGTTCTCCCTCCTTCATCTCGTTTCGCTCTCTTTCACCCTCCTTCATCTAGTTTCGCTCTCTTTCACCCTCCTTCATCTCGTTTCGCTCTATTTCACCCTCCTTCATCTCGTTTCCCTCTCTTTCACACTCCTTCGTCTTGTTTCACTCTCTTTCAGCCTCCTTCATCTCGTTTCGCTCTCTTCCACCCTCCATCGTCTCGGTTCGCTCTCTTTCTCCTTCCTTCGCCTCGTTTCACTCTCTTTCAAACTCCTTCGTCTCGTTTCGCTCTCTTTCACTCTCCTTCATCTCGTTTCGCTCTCTTTCACTCTCCTTCGTCTCGTTTTGCACTCTTTCACCCTCCTTCATCTCGTTTCGCTCTCTTCCACCCTCCTTCGTCTCGTTTCGCCCTCTTTCACCCTCCTTCGTCTCGTTTCGCTCTGTTTGACCCTCCTTCGTCTCGTTTCGCTCTTTTTCACCCTCCTTCACCTCGTTTCGCTCTCTTTCACCCTCCTTCCTCGCGTTTCGCTCTCTTTCACGCTCCTTCGTCTCGTTTCGCTCTCTTTCAGCCTCCTTCGTCTCATTTCGCTCTCTTTCACCCTCCTTCGTCTCGTTTCGCTCTCTTCTACCCTTCTTCGTATCGTTTCGCCCTCTTTCACCCTTCTTCATCTCGTATCGCTCTCTTTCACCCACCTTCGTCTCGTTTCACTCTCTTTCACCCTCCTTCGTCTCGTTTCGCTCTCTTTCACCTTCCTTGGTATCGTTTCGCTCTCTTTCACCCTCCTTCGTCTCGTTTCGCTCTCTTTCACCCTCCTTCGTCTCGTTTCCCTCTCTTTGACCCTCCTTCGTCTCGTTTCGCTCTCTTTCACCTTCCTTCGTCTTGTTTCGCTCTCTTTCACCCTCCTTTGTCTTGTTTCACTCTCTTTCACCCTCCTTCGTCTCGTTTCGCTCTCTTCCACACACCATCGTCTTGTTTCGCCCTCTTTCACACTCCTTCGTCTCGGTTCGCTCTCTTTCACCTTCCTTCGTCTCGTTTCACTCTCAATCACCCTCCTTCATATCGTTTCGCTCTCTTTCACCCTCCTTCATCTCGTTCCACTCTCTTTCACCCTCCTACATCTCGTTTCGCTATCTCTCACCCTCCTTCGTCTCGTTTAGCTCTCTTCCACCCTCCTTCGTCTCGTTTCGCCCTCTTACACCCTTATTCATCTCGTTTCGCTCTCTTCCACCCTCCTTCGTCTCGTTTCGCTCTCTTTCACCTTCCTTCATCTCGTTTCGCTCTCTTTCACCCTCCTTCATCTCGTTCCACTCTCTTTCACCCTCCTTCATCTCGTTTCGCTATCTCTCACCCTCCTTCGTCTCGTTTCGCTCTCTTCCACCCTCCTTCGTCTCGTTTCGCCCTCTTACACCCTTATTCATCTCGTTTCGCTCTCTTCCACCCTCCGTCGTCTCGTTTCGCTCTCTTTCACCCTCCATCGTCTCGTTTCGCTCTCTTTGACCCTCCTTCGTCTCGTTTCGCTCTCTTACACCTTCCTTCGTCTTGTTTCGCTCTCTTTCACCCTCCTTTGTCTTGTTTCACTCTCTTTCACCCTCCTTCGTCTCGTTTCGCTCTCTTTCACACACCATCGTCTTGTTTCGCCCTCTTTCACACTCCTTCGTCTCGGTTCGCTCTCTTTCACCTTCCTTCGTCTCGTTTCACTCTCAATCACCCTCCTTCATATCGTTTCGCTCTCTTTCACCCTCCTTCATCTCGTTCCACTCTCTTTCACCCTCCTACATCTCGTTTCGCTATCTCTCACCCTCCTTCGTCTCGTTTAGCTCTCTTCCACCCTCCTTCGTCTCGTTTCGCCCTCTTACACCCTTATTCATCTCGTTTCGCTCTCTTCCACCCTCCTTCGTCTCGTTTCGCTCTCTTTCACCTTCCTTCATCTCGTTTCGCTCTCTTTCACCCTCCTTCATCTCGTTCCACTCTCTTTCACCCTCCTTCATCTCGTTTCGCTATCTCTCACCCTCCTTCGTCTCGTTTCGCTCTCTTCCACCCTCCTTCGTCTCGTTTCGCCCTCTTACACCCTTATTCATCTCGTTTCGCTCTCTTCCACCCTCCGTCGTCTCGTTTCGCTCTCTTTCACCCTCCATCGTCTCGTTTCGCTCTCTTTTACCTTCCTTCGTCTTGTTTCGCTCTCTTTCACCCTCCTTTGTCTTGTTTCACTCTCTTTCACCCTCCTTCGTCTCGTTTGGCTCTCTTTCACCCTCCTTCGTCTCGTTTCGCTCTCTTTCACCCTCCTTCGTCTCGTTTCCCTCTCTTTGACCCTCCTTCGTCTCGTTTCGCTCTCTTTCACCTTCCTTCGTCTTGTTTCGCTCTCTTTCACCCTCCTTTGTCTTGTTTCACTCTCTTTCACCCTCCTTCGTCTCGTTTGGCTCTCTTTGACTCTCCTTCGTCTCGTTTCGCTCTCTTTCACCTTCCTTCTACTCGTTTAGCTCTCTTTCACCCTCCTTCGTCTCGTTTCGCTCTCTTTCACCCTCCTTCGTCTCGTTTCACTCTCTTTCACCCTCCTTCGTCTCGTTTCGCTCTCTTTCACCTTCCTTGGTCTCGTTTCGCTCTCTTTCACCCTTCTTTGTCTTGTTTCGCTCTCTTTCACCCTCCTTCATCTTGTTTCGCCCTCTTTCACCCTCCTTCGTCTCGGTTCGCTCTCTTTCACCTTCCTTCGTCTCGTTTCACTCTTTTTCACCCTCCTTTGTCTTGTTTCGCTCTCTTTCACCCTCCTTCGTCTCGTTTCGCTCTCTTTCACCTTCCTTCATCTCGTTTCGCTCTCTTTCACCCTCCTTCATCTCGTTCCACTCTCTTTCACCCTCCTTCATCTCGTTTCGCTATCTCTCACCCTCCTTCGTCTCGTTTCGCTCTCTTCCACCCTCCTTCGTCTCGCTTCGCCCTCTTACACCCTTATTCATCTCGTTTCGCTCTCTTCCACCCTCCTTCGTCTCGTTTCGCTCTCTTTCACCCTCCTTCGTCTCGTTTCGCTCTCTTTCACCTTCCTTCGTCTTGTTTCGCTCTCTTTCACCCTCCTTTGTCTTGTTTCACTCTCTTTCACCCTCCTTCGTCTCGTTTGG
The DNA here is from genome assembly GCF_047496885.1 of Scyliorhinus torazame. NCBI lineage: Eukaryota > Metazoa > Chordata > Chondrichthyes > Carcharhiniformes > Scyliorhinidae > Scyliorhinus > Scyliorhinus torazame. The sequence continues at coordinate 675,507 of NC_092725.1, read as the reverse complement.
CTCTCTTTCACTCTCCTTCGTCTCGTTTCGCTCTCTTTCACCTTCCTTCTACTCGTTTCGCTCTCTTTCACCCTCCTTCGTCTCGGTTCGCTCTCTTTCACCCTCCTTCGTCTCGTTTCGCTCTCTTTCACCCTCCTTCGTCTCGTTTCGCTCTCTTTCACCCTCCTTCGTCTCGTTTCCCTCTCTTTGACCCTCCTTCGTCTCGTTTCGCTCTCTTCTACTCTCCTTCGTCTCGTTTCGCCCTCTTTCACCCACCTTCGACTCATTTTGCTCTCTTTCACCCACCTTCGACTCGTTTCGCTCACTTTCACCCTCCTACGTCTCGTTTCGCTCTCTTTCGCCTTCCTTCGTCTCGTTTCGCCCTCTTTCACCCTCCTTTGTCTTGTTTCGCTCTTTTTCACCCTCCTTCATCTCGTTTGGCTCTCTTTCACCCTCCTTCGTCTCGTTTCGCTCTCTTACACCTTCCTTCTACTCGTTTCGCTCTCTTTCACCGTCCTTCGTCTCGGTTAGCTCTCTTTCACCCTCCTTCGTCTCGTTTTGCTCTCTTTCACCCTCCTTCGTCTCGTTTCGCTCTCTTTCACCCTCCTTCGTCTCGTTTCGCTCTCTTTTACCTTCCTTCGCCTCGTTTCACTCTCTTTCTCCCTCCTTCATCTCGTTTTGCTCTCTTTCACCCTCCTTCATCTAGTTTCGCTCTCTTTCACCCTCCTTCATTTCGTTTCGCTCTATTTCACCCTCCTTCATCTCGTTTCCGTCTCTTTCACACTCCTTCGTCTTGTTTCACTCTCTTTCAGCCTCCTTCATCTCGTTTCGCTCTCTTCCACCCTCCATCGTCTCGGTTCGCTCTCTTTCTCCTTCCTTCGCCTCGTTTCACTCTCTTTCAAACTCCTTCGTCTCGTTTCGCTCTCTTTCACTCTCCTTCATCTCGTTTCGCTCTCTTTCACTCTCCTTCGTCTCGTTTTGCACTCTTTCACCCTCCTTCATCTCGTTTCGCTCTCTTCCACCCTCCTTCGTCTCGTTTCGCCCTCTTTCACCCTCCTTCGTCTCGTTTCGCTCTGTTTGACCCTCCTTCGTCTCGTTTCGCTCTTTTTCACCCTCCTTCACCTCGTTTCGCTCTCTTTCACCCTCCTTCCTCGCGTTTCGCTCTCTTTCACGCTCCTTCGTCTCGTTTCGCTCTCTTTCAGCCTCCTTCGTCTCATTTCGCTCTCTTTCACCCTCCTTCGTCTCGTTTCGCTCTCTTCTACCCTTCTTCGTCTCGTTTCGCCCTCTTTCACCCTTCTTCATCTCGTATCGCTCTCTTTCACCCACCTTCGTCTCGTTTCACTCTCTTTCACCCTCCTTCGTCTCGTTTCGCTCTCTTTCACCTTCCTTGGTATCGTTTCGCTCTCTTTCACCCTCCTTCGTCTCGTTTCCCTCTCTTTGACCCTCCTTCGTCTCGTTTCGCTCTCTTTCACCTTCCTTCGTCTTGTTTCGCTCTCTTTCACCCTCCTTTGTCTTGTTTCACTCTCTTTCACCCTCCTTCGTCTCGTTTCGCTCTCTTCCACACACCATCGTCTTGTTTCGCCCTCTTTCACACTCCTTCGTCTCGGTTCGCTCTCTTTCACCTTCCTTCGTCTCGTTTCACTCTCAATCACCCTCCTTCATCTCGTTTCGCTCTCTTTCACCCTCCTTCATCTCGTTCCACTCTCTTTCACCCTCCTACATCTCGTTTCGCTATCTCTCACCCTCCTTCGTCTCGTTTAGCTCTCTTCCACCCTCCTTCGTCTCGTTTCGCCCTCTTACACCCTTATTCATCTCGTTTCGCTCTCTTCCACCCTCCTTCGTCTCGTTTCGCTCTCTTTCACCCTCCTTCGTCTCGTTTCGCTCTCTTTCACCTTCCTTCATCTCGTTTCGCTCTCTTTCACCCTCCTTCATCTCGTTCCACTCTCTTTCACCCTCCTTCATCTCGTTTCGCTATCTCTCACCCTCCTTCGTCTCGTTTCGCTCTCTTCCACCCTCCTTCGTCTCGTTTCGCCCTCTTACACCCTTATTCATCTCGTTTCGCTCTCTTCCACCCTCCGTCGTCTCGTTTCGCTCTCTTTCACCCTCCATCGTCTCGTTTCGCTCTCTTTCACCTTCCTTCGTCTTGTTTCGCTCTCTTTCACCCTCCTTTGTCTTGTTTCACTCTCTTTCACCCTCCTTCGTCTCGTTTGGCTCTCTTTCACCCTCCTTCGTCTCGTTTCGCTCTCTTTCACCCTCCTTCGTCTCGTTTCCCTCTCTTTGACCCTCCTTCGTCTCGTTTCGCTCTCTTTCACCTTCCTTCGTCTTGTTTCGCTCTCTTTCACCCTCCTTTGTCTTGTTTCACTCTCTTTCACCCTCCTTCGTCTCGTTTGGCTCTCTTTGACTCTCCTTCGTCTCGTTTCGCTCTCTTTCACCTTCCTTCTACTCGTTTAGCTCTCTTTCACCCTCCTTCGTCTCGGTTCGCTCTCTTTCACCCTCCTTCGTCTCGTTTCGCTCTCTTTCACCCTCCTTCGTCTCGTTTCGCTCTCTTTCACCCTCCTTCGTCTCGTTTCACTCTCTTTCACCCTCCTTCGTCTCGTTTCGCTCTCTTTCACCTTCCTTGGTCTCGTTTCGCTCTCTTTCACCCTTCTTTGTCTTGTTTCGCTCTCTTTCACCCTCCTTCATCTCGTTTCGCCCTCTTTCACCCTCCTTCGTCTCGGTTCGCTCTCTTTCACCTTCCTTCGTCTCGTTTCACTCTTTTTCACCCTCCTTCGTCTCGTTTCGCTCTCTTTCACCGTCCTTCATCTCGTTCCACTCTCTTTCACCCTCATTCATCTCGTTCACCCTCCTTCGTCTCGTTTCGCTCTCTTTCACCCTTCTTCGCCTCGTTTCGCTCTCTTTCACCCTCCTTCGTCTCGTTTCGCTCTCTTTCACCCTCCTTCGTCTCGTTTCGCTCTCTTTCCACCTCCTTCGCCTCGTTTCGCTCTCTTCCACACACCATCGTCTTGTTTCGCCCTCTTTCACACTCCTTCGTCTCGGTTCGCTCTCTTTCACCTTCCTTCGTCTCGTTTCACTCTCAATCACCCTCCTTCATCTCGTTTCGCTCTCTTTCACCCTCCTTCATCTCGTTCCACTCTCTTTCACCCTCCTACATCTCGTTTCGCTATCTCTCACCCTCCTTCGTCTCGTTTAGCTCTCTTCCACCCTCCTTCGTCTCGTTTCGCTCTCTTTCACCCTCCTTCGTCTCGTTTCGCTCTCTTTCACCCTCCTTCGTCTCGTTTCACTCTCTTTCACCCTCCTTTGTCTCGTTTCGCTCTCTTTCACCTTCCTTGGTCTCGTTTCGCTCTCTTTCACCCTTCTTTGTCTTGTTTCGCTCTCTTTCACCCTCCTTCATCTCGTTTCGCCCTCTTTCACCCTCCTTCGTCTCGGTTCGCTCTCTTTCACCTTCCTTCGTCTCGTTTCACTCTTTTTCACCCTCCTTCGTCTCGTTTCGCTCTCTTTCACCGTCCTTCATCTCGTTCCACTCTCTTTCACCCTCATTCATCTCGTTCGCCCTCCTTCGTCTCGTTTCGCTCTCTTTCACCCTCCTTCGCCTCGTTTCGCTCTCTTTCACCCTCCTTCGTCTCGTTTCGCTCTCTTTCACCCTCCTTCGTCTCGTTTCGCTCTCTTTCCACCTCCTTCGCCTCGTTTCGCTCTCTTCCACACACCATCGTCTTGTTTCGCCCTCTTTCACACTCCTTCGTCTCGGTTCGCTCTCTTTCACCTTCCTTCGTCTCGTTTCACTCTCAATCACCCTCCTTCATCTCGTTTCGCTCTCTTTCACCCTCCTTCATCTCGTTCCACTCTCTTTCACCCTCCTACATCTCGTTTCGCTATCTCTCACCCTCCTTCGTCTCGTTTAGCTCTCTTCCACCCTCCTTCGTCTCGTTTCGCCCTCTTACACCCTTATTCATCTCGTTTCGCTCTCTTCCACCCTCCTTCGTCTCGTTTCGCTCTCTTTCACCCTCCTTCGTCTCGTTTCGCTCTCTTTCACCTTCCTTCATCTCGTTTCGCTCTCTTTCACCCTCCTTCATCTCGTTCCACTCTCTTTCACCCTCCTTCATCTCGTTTCGCTATCTCTCACCCTCCTTCGTCTCGTTTCGCTCTCTTCCACCCTCCTTCGTCTAGTTTCGCTCTCTTTCACCCTCATTCATCTCGTTTCGCTCTATTTCACCCTCCTTCATCTCGTTTCCCTCTCTTTCACCCTCCTTCGTCTCGTTTCGCTCTCTTTCAGCCTCCTTCATCTCGTTTCGCTCTCTTCCACCCTCCATCGTCTCGGTTCGCTCTCTTTCTCCTTCCTTCGCCTCGTTTCACTCTCTTTCACACTCCTTCGTCTCGTTTCGCTCTCTTTCACTCGCCTTCATCTCGTTTCGATCTCTTTCACCCTCCTTCGTCTCGTTTTGCACTCTTTCACCCTCCTTCCTCTCGTTTCGCTCTCTTCCACCCTCCTTCGTCTCGTTTCGCCCTCTTTCACCCTCCTTCGTCTCGTTTCGCTCTGTTTGACCCTCCTTCGTCTCGTTTCGCACTTTTTCACCCTCCTTCACCTCGTTTCGCTCTCTTTCAACCTCCTTCCTCGCGTTTCGCTCTCTTTCACCCTCCTTCGTCTCGTTTCGCTCTCTTTCAGCCTCCTTCGTCTCGTTTCGCTCTCTTTCACCCTCCTTCGTCTCGTTTCGCTCTCTTCTACCCTTCTTCGTCTCGTTTCGCCCTCTTTCACTCTTCTTCATCTCGTTTCGCTCTCTTTCACCCACCTTCGTCTCGTTTCACTCTCTTTCACCCTCCTTCGTCTCGTTTCGCTCTCTTTCACCTTCCTTGGTCTCGTTTCGCTCTCTTTCACCCTTATTCATCTCGTTTCGCTCTCTTCCACCCTCCTTCATCTCGTTTCGCCCTCTTTCACCCTCCTTCATCTCGGTTCGCTCTCTTTCACCTTCCTTCGTCTCGTTTCACTCTCTTTCACCCTCCTTCGTCTCGTATCGCTCTCTTTCACCCTCCTTCATCTCTTTCACCCTCATTCATCTCGTTTCGCTATGTCTCATCCTCCTTTGTCTCGTTTCGCTCTCTTCCACCCTCCTTCGTCTCGTTTCACCCTCTTTCACCCTTATTCATCTCGTTTCGCTCTCTTTCACCCTCCTTTGTCTTGTTTCGCTCTTTTTCACCCTCCTTCATCTCGTTTGGCTCTCTTTCACCCTCCTTCGTCTCGTTTCGCTCTCTTACACCTTCCTTCTACTCGTTTCGCTCTCTTTCACCCTCCTTCGTCTCGGTTAGCTCTCTTTCACCCTCCTTCGTCTCGTTTTGCTCTCTTTCACCCTCCTTCGTCTCGTTTCGCTCTCTTTCACCCTCCTTCGTCTCGTTTCGCTCTCTTTTACCTTCCTTCACCTCGTTTCACTCTCTTTCTCCCTCCTTCGTCTCGCTTCGCTCTCTTTCTACCTCCTTCGTCTAGTTTCGCTCTCTTTCACCCTCCTTCATCTCGTTTCGCTCTATTTCACCCTCCTTCATCTCGTTTCCCTCTCTTTCACCCTCCTTCGTCTCGTTTCCCTCTCTTTCAGCCTCCTTCATCTCGTTTCGCTCTCTTCCACCCACCATCGTCTCGGTTCGCTCTCTTTCTCCTTCCTTCGCCTCATTTCACTCTCTTTCAAACTCCTTCGTCTCGTTTCGCTCTCTTTCACTCTCCTTCATCTCGTTTCGCTCTCTTTCACCCTCCTTCGTCTCGTTTTGCACTCTATCACCCTCCTTCATCTCGTTTCGCTCTCTTCCACCCTCCTTCATCTCGTTTCGCCCTCTTTCACCCTCCTTCGTCTCGTTTCGCTCTGTTTGACCCTCCTTCGTCTCGTTTCGCTCTTTTTCACCCTCCTTCACCTCGTTTCTCTCTCTTTCACCCTCCTTCCTCGTGTTTCGATCTCTTTCACCCTCCTTCGTCTCGTTTCGCACTCTTTCAGCCTCCTTCATCTCGTTTCGCTCTCTATCACCCTCCTTCGTCTCGTTTCGCTCTCTTCTACCCTTCTTCGTCTCGTTTCGCCCTCTTTCACCCTTCTTCATCTCGTATCGCTCTCTTTCACCCACCTTCGTCTCGTTTCACTCTCTTTCACCCTCCTTCGTCTCGTTTCGCTCTCTTTCACCTTCCTTGGTCTCGTTTCGCTCTCTTTCACCCTTCTTTGTCTTGTTTCGCTCTCTTTCACCCTCCTTCACCTCGTTTCGCTCTCTTTCACCCTCCTTCCTCGCGTTTCGCTCTCTTTCACGCTTCTTCGTCTCGTTTCGCTCTCTTTCAGCCTCCTTCGTCTCGTTTCGCTCTCTTTCACCCTCCTTCGTCTCGTTTCGCTCTCTTTCACCTTCCTTCGTCTTGTTTCGCTCTCTTTCACCTTCCTTGGTCTCGTTTCGCTCTCTTTCACCCTTCTTTGTCTTGTTTCGCTCTCTTTCACCCTCCTTCGTCTCGTTTCACTCTCTTTCACCCTCCTTCGTCTCGTTTCGCTCTCTTTCACCTTCCTTGGTCTCGTTTCGCTCTCTTTCACCCTTCTTTGTCTTGTTTCGCTCTCTTTCACCCTCCTTCATCTCGTTTCGCCCTCTTTCACCCTCCTTCGTCTCGGTTCGCTCTCTTTCACCTTCCTTCGTCTCGTTTCACTCTTTTTCACCCTCCTTCGTCTTGTTTCGCTCTCTTTCTCCCTCCTTCATATCGTTCCACTCTCTTTCACCCTCATTCATCTCGTTCACCCTCCTTTGTCTTGTTTCGCTCTCTTTCACCCTCCTTCATCTCGTTTCGCCCTCTTTCACCCTCCTTCGTCTCGTTTCGCTCTGTTTGACCCTCCTTCGTCTCGTTTCGCTCTCTTTCACCCTCCTTCGCCTCGTTTCGCTCTCTTTCACCCTTCTTCGTCTCGTTTCGCTCTCTTTCACCCTCCTTCGTCTCGTTTCGCTCTCTTTCCACCTCCTTCGCCTCGTTTCGCTCTCTTCCACACACCATCGTCTTGTTTCGCACTCTTTCACACTCCTTCGTCTCGGTTCGCTCTCTTTCACCTTCCTTCGTCTCGTTTCACTCTCAATCACCCTCCTTCATCTCGTTTTGCTCTCTTTCACCCTCCTTCATCTCGTTCCACTCTCTTTCTCCCTCCTACATCTCGTTTCGCTATCTCTCACCCTCCTTCGTCTCGTTTCGCTCTCTTCCACCCTCCTTCGTCTCGTTTCGCCCTCTTACACCCTTATTCATCTCGTTTCGCTCTCTTCCACCCTCCTTCGTCTCGTTTCGCTCTCTTTCACACTCCTTCGTCTCGTTTCGCTCTCTTTCACCTTCCTTCATCTCGTTTCGCTCTCTTTCACCCTCCTTCATCTCGTTCCACTCTCTTTCACCCTCCTTCATCTCGTTTCGCTATCTCTCACCCTCCTTCGTCTCGTTTCGCTCTCTTCCACCCTCCTTCGTCTCGCTTCGCCCTCTTACACCCTTATTCATCTCGTTTCGCTCTCTTCCACCCTCCTTCGTCTCGTTTCGCTCTCTTTCACCCTCCTTCGTCTCGTTTCGCTCTCTTTCACCTTCCTTCCTCTTGTTTCACTCTCTTTCACCCTCCTTTGTCTTGTTTCACTCTCTTTCACCCTCCTTCGTCTCGTTTGGCTCTCTTTCACTCTCCTTCGTCTCGTTTCGCTCTCTTTCACCTTCCTTCTACTCGTTTCGCTCTCTTTCACCCTCCTTCGTCTCGGTTCGCTCTCTTTCACCCTCCTTCGTCTCGTTTCGCTCTCTTTCACCCTCCTTCGTCTCGTTTCGCTCTCTTTCACCCTCCTTCGTCTTGTTTCCCTCTCTTTGACCCTCCTTCGTCTCGTTTCGCTCTCTTCTACTCTCCTTCGTCTCGTTTCGCCCTCTTTCACCCACCTTCGACTCATTTTGCTCTCTTTCACCCACCTTCGACTCGTTTCGCTCTCTTTCACCCTCCTACGTCTCGTTTCGCTCTCTTTCGCCTTCCTTCGTCTCGTTTCGCCCTCTTTCACCCTCCTTTGTCTTGTTTCGCTCTTTTTCACCCTCCTTCATCTCGTTTGGCTCTCTTTCACCCTCCTTCGTCTCGTTTCGCTCTCTTACACCTTCCTTCTACTCGTTTCGCTCTCTTTCACCGTCCTTCGTCTCGGTTAGCTCTCTTTCACCCTCCTTCGTCTCGTTTTGCTCTCTTTCACCCTCCTTCGTCTCGTTTCGCTCTCTTTCACCCTCCTTCGTCTCGTTTCGCTCTCTTTTACCTTCCTTCGCCTCGTTTCACTCTCTTTCTCCCTCCTTCATCTCGTTTCGCTCTCTTTCACCCTCCTTCATCTAGTTTCGCTCTCTTTCACCCTCCTTCATCTTGTTTCGCTCTATTTCACCCTCCTTCGTCTCGTTTCCCTCTCTTTCACACTCCTTCGTCTTGTTTCACTCTCTTTCAGCCTCCTTCATCTCGTTTCGCTCTCTTCCACCCTCCATCGTCTCGGTTCGCTCTCTTTCTCCTTCCTTCGCCTCGTTTCACTCTCTTTCAAACTCCTTCGTCTCGTTTCGCTCTCTTTCACTCTCCTTCATCTCGTTTCGCTCTCTTTCACTCTCCTTCGTCTCGTTTTGCACTCTTTCACCCTCCTTCATCTCGTTTCGCTCTCTTCCACCCTCCTTCGTCTCGTTTCGCCCTCTTTCACCCTCCTTCGTCTCGTTTCGCTCTGTTTGACCCTCCTTCGTCTCGTTTCGCTCTTTTTCACCCTCCTTCACCTCGTTTCGCTCTCTTTCACCCTCCTTCCTCGCGTTTCGCTCTCTTTCACGCTCCTTCGTCTCGTTTCGCTCTCTTTCAGCCTCCTTCGTCTCATTTCGCTCTCTTTCACCCTCCTTCGTCTCGTTTCGCTCTCTTCTACCCTTCTTCGTCTCGTTTCGCCCTCTTTCACCCTTCTTCATCTCGTATCGCTCTCTTTCACCCACCTTCGTCTCGTTTCACTCTCTTTCACCCTCCTTGGTCTCGTTTCGCTCTCTTTCACCTTCCTTGGTCTCGTTTCGCTCTCTTTCACCCTCCTTCGTCTCGTTTCGCTCTCTTTCACCCTCCTTCGTCTCGTTTCCCTCTCTTTGACCCTCCTTCGTCTCGTTTCGCTCTCTTTCACCTTCCTTCGTCTTGTTTCGCTCTCTTTCACCCTCCTTTGTCTTGTTTCACTCTCTTTCACCCTCCTTCGTCTCGTTTCGCTCTCTTCCACACACCATCGTCTTGTTTCGCCCTCTTTCACACTCCTTCGTCTCGGTTCGCTCTCTTTCACCTTCCTTCGTCTCGTTTCACTCTCAATCACCCTCCTTCATCTCGTTTCGCTCTCTTTCACCCTCCTTCATCTCGTTCCACTCTCTTTCACCCTCCTACATCTCGTTTCGCTATCTCTCACCCTCCTTCGTCTCGTTTAGCTCTCTTCCACCCTCCTTCGTCTCGTTTCGCCCTCTTACACCCTTATTCATCTCGTTTCGCTCTCTTCCACCCTCCTTCGTCTCGTTTCGCTCTCTTTCACCCTCCTTCGTCTCGTTTCGCTCTCTTTCACCTTCCTTCATCTCGTTTCGCTCTCTTTCACCCTCCTTCATCTCGTTCCACTCTCTTTCACCCTCCTTCATCTCGTTTCGCTATCTCTCACCCTCCTTCGTCTCGTTTCGCTCTCTTCCACCCTCCTTCGTCTCGTTTCGCCCTCTTACACCCTTATTCATCTCGTTTCGCTCTCTTCCACCCTCCGTCGTCTCGTTTCGCTCTCTTTCACCCTCCATCGTCTCGTTTCGCTCTCTTTCACCTTCCTTCGTCTTGTTTCGCTCTCTTTCACCCTCCTTTGTCTTGTTTCACTCTCTTTCACCCTCCTTCGTCTCGTTTGGCTCTCTTTCACCCTCCTTCGTCTCGTTTCGCTCTCTTTCACCCTCCTTCGTCTCGTTTCCCTCTCTTTGACCCTCCTTCGTCTCGTTTCGCTCTCTTTCACCTTCCTTCGTCTTGTTTCGCTCTCTTTCACCCTCCTTTGTCTTGTTTCACTCTCTTTCACCCTCCTTCGTCTCGTTTGGCTCTCTTTGACTCTCCTTCGTCTCGTTTCGCTCTCTTTCACCTTCCTTCTACTCGTTTAGCTCTCTTTCACCCTCCTTCGTCTCGGTTCGCTCTCTTTCACCCTCCTTCGTCTCGTTTCGCTCTCTTTCACCCTCCTTCATCTCGTTTCGCTCTCTTTCACCCTCCTTCGTCTCGTTTCACTCTCTTTCACCCTCCTTCGTCTCGTTTCGCTCTCTTTCACCTTCCTTGGTCTCGTTTCGCTCTCTTTCACCCTTCTTTGTCTTGTTTCGCTCTCTTTCACCCTCCTTCATCTCGTTTCGCCCTCTTTCACCCTCCTTCGTCTCGGTTCGCTCTCTTTCACCTTCCTTCGTCTCGTTTCACTCTTTTTCACCCTCCTTCGTCTCGTTTCGCTCTCTTTCACCGTCCTTCATCTCGTTCCACTCTCTTTCACCCTCATTCATCTCGTTCACCCTCCTTCGTCTCGTTTCGCTCTCTTTCACCCTCCTTCGCCTCGTTTCGCTCTCTTTCACCCTCCTTCGTCTCGTTTCGCTCTCTTTCACCCTCCTTCGTCTCGTTTCGCTCTCTTTCCACCTCCTTCGCCTCGTTTCGCTCTCTTCCACACACCATCGTCTTGTCTCGCCCTCTTTCACACTCCTTCGTCTCGGTTCGCTCTCTTTCACCTTCCTTCGTCTCGTTTCACTCTCAATCACCCTCCTTCATCTCGTTTCGCTCTCTTTCACCCTCCTTCATCTCGTTCCACTCTCTTTCACCCTCCTACATCTCGTTTCGCTATCTCTCACCCTCCTTCGTCTCGTTTAGCTCTCTTCCACCCTCCTTCGTCTCGTTTCGCCCTCTTACACCCTTATTCTTCTCGTTTCGCTCTCTTCCACCCTCCTTCGTCTCGTTTCGCTCTCTTTCACCCTCCTTCGTCTCGTTTCGCTCTCTTTCACCTTCCTTCATCTCGTTTCGCTCTCTTTCACCCTCCTTCATCTCGTTCCACTCTCTTTCACCCTCCTTCATCTCGTTTCGCTATCTCTCACCCTCCTTCGTCTCGTTTCGCTCTCTTCCACCCTCCTTCGTCTAGTTTCGCTCTCTTTCACCCTCATTCATCTCGTTTCGCTCTATTTCACCCTCCTTCATCTCGTTTCCCTCTCTTTCACCCTCCTTCGTCTCGTTTCGCTCTCTTTCAGCCTCCTTCATCTCGTTTCGCTCTCTTCCACCCTCCATCGTCTCGGTTCGCTCTCTTTCTCCTTCCTTCGCCTCGTTTCACTCTCTTTCACACTCCTTCGTCTCGTTTCGCTCTCTTTCACTCGCCTTCATCTCGTTTCGATCTCTTTCACCCTCCTTCGTCTCGTTTTGCACTCTTTCACCCTCCTTCCTCTCGTTTCGCTCTCTTCCACCCTCCTTCGTCTCGTTTCGCCCTCTTTCACCCTCCTTCGTCTCGTTTCGCTCTGTTTGACCCTCCTTCGTCTCGTTTCGCACTTTTTCACCCTCCTTCACCTCGTTTCGCTCTCTTTCAACCTCCTTCCTCGCGTTTCGCTCTCTTTCACCCTCCTTCGTCTCGTTTCGCTCTCTTTCAGCCTCCTTCGTCTCGTTTCGCTCTCTTTCACCCTCCTTCGTCTCGTTTCGCTCTCTTCTACCCTTCTTCGTCTCGTTTCGCCCTCTTTCACCCTTCTTCATCTCGTTTCGCTCTCTTTCACCCACCTTCGTCTCGTTTCACTCTCTTTCACCCTCCTTCGTCTCGTTTCGCTCTCTTTCACCTTCCTTGGTCTCGTTTCGCTCTCTTTCACCCTTATTCATCTCGTTTCGCTCTCTTCCACCCTCCTTCATCTCGTTTCGCCCTCTTTCACCCTCCTTCATCTCGGTTCGCTCTCTTTCACCTTCCTTCGTCTCGTTTCACTCTCTTTCACCCTCCTTCGTCTCGTATCGCTCTCTTTCACCCTCCTTCATCTCTTTCACCCTCATTCATCTCGTTTCGCTATGTCTCATCCTCCTTCGTCTCGTTTCGCTCTCTTCCACCCTCCTTCGTCTCGTTTCACCCTCTTTCACCCTTATTCATCTCGTTTCGCTCTCTTTCACCCTCCTTTGTCTTGTTTCGCTCTTTTTCACCCTCCTTCATCTCGTTTGGCTCTCTTTCACCCTCCTTCGTCTCGTTTCGCTCTCTTACACCTTCCTTCTACTCGTTTCGCTCTCTTTCACCCTCCTTCGTCTCGGTTAGCTCTCTTTCACCCTCCTTCGTCTCGTTTTGCTCTCTTTCACCCTCCTTCGTCTCGTTTCGCTCTCTTTCACCCTCCTTCGTCTCGTTTCGCTCTCTTTTACCTTCCTTCACCTCGTTTCACTCTCTTTCTCCCTCCTTCGTCTCGCTTCGCTCTCTTTCTACCTCCTTCGTCTAGTTTCGCTCTCTTTCACCCTCCTTCATCTCGTTTCGCTCTATTTCACCCTCCTTCATCTCGTTTCCCTCTCTTTCACCCTCCTTCGTCTCGTTTCCCTCTCTTTCAGCCTCCTTCATCTCGTTTCGCTCTCTTCCACCCACCATCGTCTCGGTTCGCTCTCTTTCTCCTTCCTTCGCCTCATTTCACTCTCTTTCAAACTCCTTCGTCTCGTTTCGCTCTCTTTCACTCTCCTTCATCTCGTTTCGCTCTCTTTCACCCTCCTTCGTCTCGTTTTGCACTCTATCACCCTCCTTCATCTCGTTTCGCTCTCTTCCACCCTCCTTCATCTCGTTTCGCCCTCTTTCACCCTCCTTCGTCTCGTTTCGCTCTGTTTGACCCTCCTTCGTCTCGTTTCGCTCTTTTTCACCCTCCTTCACCTCGTTTCGCTCTCTTTCACCCTCCTTCCTCGTGTTTCGATCTGTTTCACCCTCCTTCGTCTCGTTTCGCACTCTTTCAGCCTCCTTCATCTCGTTTCGCTCTCTATCACCCTCCTTCGTCTCGTTTCGCTCTCTTCTACCCTTCTTCGTCTCGTTTCGCCCTCTTTCACCCTTCTTCATCTCGTATCGCTCTCTTTCACCCACCTTCGTCTCGTTTCACTCTCTTTCACCCTCCTTCGTCTCGTTTCGCTCTCTTTCACCTTCCTTGGTCTCGTTTCGCTCTCTTTCACCCTTCTTTGTCTTGTTTCGCTCTCTTTCACCCTCCTTCACCTCGTTTCGCTCTCTTTCACCCTCCTTCCTCGCGTTTCGCTCTCTTTCACGCTCCTTCGTCTCGTTTCGCTCTCTTTCAGCCTCCTTCGTCTCGTTTCGCTCTCTTTCACCCTCCTTCGTCTCGTTTCGCTCTCTTTCACCTTCCTTCGTCTTGTTTCGCTCTCTTTCACCTTCCTTGGTCTCGTTTCGCTCTCTTTCACCCTTCTTTGTCTTGTTTCGCTCTCTTTCACCCTCCTTCGTCTCGTTTCACTCTCTTTCACCCTCCTTCCTCGCGTTTCGCTCTCTTTCACGCTCCTTCGTCTCGTTTCGCTCTCTTTCAGCCTCCTTCGTCTCGTTTCGCTCTCTTTCACCCTCCTTCGTCTCGTTTCACTCTCTTTCACCCTCCTTCGTCTCGTTTCGCTCTCTTTCACCTTCCTTGGTCTCGTTTCGCTCTCTTTCACCCTTCTTTGTCTTGTTTCGCTCTCTTTCACCCTCCTTCATCTCGTTTCGCCCTCTTTCACCCTCCTTCGTCTCGGTTCGCTCTCTTTCACCTTCCTTCGTCTCGTTTCACTCTTTTTCACCCTCCTTCGTCTTGTTTCGCTCTCTTTCTCCCTCCTTCATATCGTTCCACTCTCTTTCACCCTCATTCATCTCGTTCACCCTCCTTTGTCTTGTTTCGCTCTCTTTCACCCTCCTTCATCTCGTTTCGCCCTCTTTCACCCTCCTTCGTCTCGTTTCGCTCTGTTTGACCCTCCTTCGTCTCGTTTCGCTCTCTTTCACCCTCCTTCGCCTCGTTTCGCTCTCTTTCACCCTTCTTCGTCTCGTTTCGCTCTCTTTCACCCTCCTTCGTCTCGTTTCGCTCTCTTTCCACCTCCTTCGCCTCGTTTCGCTCTCTTCCACACACCATCGTCTTGTTTCGCACTCTTTCACACTCCTTCGTCTCGGTTCGCTCTCTTTCACCTTCCTTCGTCTCGTTTCGCTCTCTTTCACCCTCCTTCGTCTCGTTTCGCTCTCTTTTACCTTCCTTCACCTCGTTTCACTCTCTTTCTCCCTCCTTCGTCTCGCTTCGCTCTCTTTCTACCTCCTTCGTCTAGTTTCGCTCTCTTTCACCCTCCTTCATCTCGTTTCGCTCTATTTCACCCTCCTTCATCTCGTTTCCCTCTCTTTCACCCTCCTTCGTCTCGTTTCCCTCTCTTTCAGCCTCCTTCATCTCGTTTCGCTCTCTTCCACCCACCATCGTCTCGGTTCGCTCTCTTTCTCCTTCCTTCGCCTCATTTCACTCTCTTTCAAACTCCTTCGTCTCGTTTCGCTCTCTTTCACTCTCCTTCATCTCGTTTCGCTCTCTTTCACCCTCCTTCGTCTCGTTTTGCACTCTATCACCCTCCTTCATCTCGTTTCGCTCTCTTCCACCCTCCTTCATCTCGTTTCGCCCTCTTTCACCCTCCTTCGTCTCGTTTCGCTCTGTTTGACCCTCCTTCGTCTCGTTTCGCTCTTTTTCACCCTCCTTCACCTCGTTTCGCTCTCTTTCACCCTCCTTCCTCGTGTTTCGATCTGTTTCACCCTCCTTCGTCTCGTTTCGCACTCTTTCAGCCTCCTTCATCTCGTTTCGCTCTCTATCACCCTCCTTCGTCTCGTTTCGCTCTCTTCTACCCTTCTTCGTCTCGTTTCGCCCTCTTTCACCCTTCTTCATCTCGTATCGCTCTCTTTCACCCACCTTCGTCTCGTTTCACTCTCTTTCACCCTCCTTCGTCTCGTTTCGCTCTCTTTCACCTTCCTTGGTCTCGTTTCGCTCTCTTTCACCCTTCTTTGTCTTGTTTCGCTCTCTTTCACCCTCCTTCACCTCGTTTCGCTCTCTTTCACCCTCCTTCCTCGCGTTTCGCTCTCTTTCACGCTCCTTCGTCTCGTTTCGCTCTCTTTCAGCCTCCTTCGTCTCGTTTCGCTCTCTTTCACCCTCCTTCGTCTCGTTTCGCTCTCTTTCACCTTCCTTCGTCTTGTTTCGCTCTCTTTCACCTTCCTTGGTCTCGTTTCGCTCTCTTTCACCCTTCTTTGTCTTGTTTCGCTCTCTTTCACCCTCCTTCGTCTCGTTTCACTCTCTTTCACCCTCCTTCCTCGCGTTTCGCTCTCTTTCACGCTCCTTCGTCTCGTTTCGCTCTCTTTCAGCCTCCTTCGTCTCGTTTCGCTCTCTTTCACCCTCCTTCGTCTCGTTTCACTCTCTTTCACCCTCCTTCGTCTCGTTTCGCTCTCTTTCACCTTCCTTGGTCTCGTTTCGCTCTCTTTCACCCTTCTTTGTCTTGTTTCGCTCTCTTTCACCCTCCTTCATCTCGTTTCGCCCTCTTTCACCCTCCTTCGTCTCGGTTCGCTCTCTTTCACCTTCCTTCGTCTCGTTTCACTCTTTTTCACCCTCCTTCGTCTTGTTTCGCTCTCTTTCTCCCTCCTTCATATCGTTCCACTCTCTTTCACCCTCATTCATCTCGTTCACCCTCCTTTGTCTTGTTTCGCTCTCTTTCACCCTCCTTCATCTCGTTTCGCCCTCTTTCACCCTCCTTCGTCTCGTTTCGCTCTGTTTGACCCTCCTTCGTCTCGTTTCGCTCTCTTTCACCCTCCTTCGCCTCGTTTCGCTCTCTTTCACCCTTCTTCGTCTCGTTTCGCTCTCTTTCACCCTCCTTCGTCTCGTTTCGCTCTCTTTCCACCTCCTTCGCCTCGTTTCGCTCTCTTCCACACACCAACGTCTTGTTTCACACTCTTTCACACTCCTTCGTCTCGGTTCGCTCTCTTTCACCTTCCTTCGTCTCGTTTCACTCTCAATCACCCTCCTTCATCTCGTTTTGCTCTCTTTCACCCTCCTTCATCTCGTTCCACTCTCTTTCTCCCTCCTACATCTCGTTTCGCTATCTCTCACCCTCCTTCGTCTCGTTTCGCTCTCTTCCACCCTCCTTCGTCTCGTTTCGCCCTCTTACACCCTTATTCATCTCGTTTCGCTCTCTTCCACCCTCCTTCGTCTCGTTTCGCTCTCTTTCACACTCCTTCGTCTCGTTTCGCTCTCTTTCACCTTCCTTCATCTCGTTTCGCTCTCTTTCACCCTCCTTCATCTCGTTCCACTCTCTTTCACCCTCCTTCATCTCGTTTCGCTATCTCTCACCCTCCTTCGTCTCGTTTCGCTCTCTTCCACCCTCCTTCGTCTCGCTTCGCCCTCTTACACCCTTATTCATCTCGTTTCGCTCTCTTCCACCCTCCTTCGTCTCGTTTCGCTCTCTTTCACCCTCCTTCGTCTCGTTTCGCTCTCTTTCACCTTCCTTCCTCTTGTTTCACTCTCTTTCACCCTCCTTTGTCTTGTTTCACTCTCTTTCACCCTCCTTCGTCTCGTTTGGCTCTCTTTCACTCTCCTTCGTCTCGTTTCGCTCTCTTTCACCTTCCTTCTACTCGTTTCGCTCTCTTTCACCCTCCTTCGTCTCGGTTCGCTCTCTTTCACCCTCCTTCGTCTCGTTTCGCTCTCTTTCACCCTCCTTCGTCTCGTTTCGCTCTCTTTCACCCTCCTTCGTCTTGTTTCCCTCTCTTTGACCCTCGTTCGTCTCGTTTCGCTCTCTTCTACTCTCCTTCGTCTCGTTTCGCCCTCTTTCACCCACCTTCGACTCATTTTGCTCTCTTTCACCCACCTTCGACTCGTTTCGCTCTCTTTCACCCTCCTACGTCTCGTTTCGCTCTCTTTCGCCTTCCTTCGTCTCGTTTCGCCCTCTTTCACCCTCCTTTGTCTTGTTTCGCTCTTTTTCACCCTCCTTCATCTCGTTTGGCTCTCTTTCACCCTCCTTCGTCTCGTTTCGCTCTCTTACACCTTCCTTCTACTCGTTTCGCTCTCTTTCACCGTCCTTCGTCTCGGTTAGCTCTCTTTCACCCTCCTTCGTCTCGTTTTGCTCTCTTTCACCCTCCTTCGTCTCGTTTCGCTCTCTTTCACCCTCCTTCGTCTCGTTTCGCTCTCTTTTACCTTCCTTCGCCTCGTTTCACTCTCTTTCTCCCTCCTTCATCTCGTTTCGCTCTCTTTCACCCTCCTTCATCTAGTTTCGCTCTCTTTCACCCTCCTTCATCTCGTTTCGCTCTATTTCACCCTCCTTCGTCTCGTTTCCCTCTCTTTCACACTCCTTCGTCTTGTTTCACTCTCTTTCAGCCTCCTTCATCTCGTTTCGCTCTCTTCCACCCTCCATCGTCTCGGTTCGCTCTCTTTCTCCTTCCTTCGCCTCGTTTCACTCTCTTTCAAACTCCTTCGTCTCGTTTCGCTCTCTTTCACTCTCCTTCATCTCGTTTCGCTCTCTTTCACTCTCCTTCGTCTCGTTTTGCACTCTTTCACCCTCCTTCATCTCGTTTCGCTCTCTTCCACCCTCCTTCGTCTCGTTTCGCCCTCTTTCACCCTCCTTCGTCTCGTTTCGCTCTGTTTGACCCTCCTTCGTCTCGTTTCGCTCTTTTTCACCCTCCTTCACCTCGTTTCGCTCTCTTTCACCCTCCTTCCTCGCGTTTCGCTCTCTTTCACGCTCCTTCGTCTCGTTTCGCTCTCTTTCAGCCTCCTTCGTCTCATTTCGCTCTCTTTCACCCTCCTTCGTCTCGTTTCGCTCTCTTCTACCCTTCTTCGTCTCGTTTCGCCCTCTTTCACCCTTCTTCATCTCGTATCGCTCTCTTTCACCCACCTTCGTCTCGTTTCACTCTCTTTCACCCTCCTTGGTCTCGTTTCGCTCTCTTTCACCTTCCTTGGTCTCGTTTCGCTCTCTTTCACCCTCCTTCGTCTCGTTTCGCTCTCTTTCACCCTCCTTCGTCTCGTTTCCCTCTCTTTGACCCTCCTTCGTCTCGTTTCGCTCTCTTTCACCTTCCTTCGTCTTGTTTCGCTCTCTTTCACCCTCCTTTGTCTTGTTTCACTCTCTTTCACCCTCCTTCGTCTCGTTTCGCTCTCTTCCACACACCATCGTCTTGTTTCGCCCTCTTTCACACTCCTTCGTCTCGGTTCGCTCTCTTTCACCTTCCTTCGTCTCGTTTCACTCTCAATCACCCTCCTTCATCTCGTTTCGCTCTCTTTCACCCTCCTTCATCTCGTTCCACTCTCTTTCACCCTCCTACATCTCGTTTCGCTATCTCTCACCCTCCTTCGTCTCGTTTAGCTCTCTTCCACCCTCCTTCGTCTCGTTTCGCCCTCTTACACCCTTATTCATCTCGTTTCGCTCTCTTCCACCCTCCTTCGTCTCGTTTCGCTCTCTTTCACCCTCCTTCGTCTCGTTTCGCTCTCTTTCACCTTCCTTCATCTCGTTTCGCTCTCTTTCACCCTCCTTCATCTCGTTCCACTCTCTTTCACCCTCCTTCATCTCGTTTCGCTATCTCTCACCCTCCTTCGTCTCGTTTCGCTCTCTTCCACCCTCCTTCGTCTCGTTTCGCCCTCTTACACCCTTATTCATCTCGTTTCGCTCTCTTCCACCCTCCTTCGTCTCGTTTCGCTCTCTTTCACCCTCCATCGTCTCGTTTCGCTCTCTTTCACCTTCCTTCGTCTTGTTTCGCTCTCTTTCACCCTCCTTTGTCTTGTTTCAATCTCTTTCACCCTCCTTCGTCTCGTTTGGCTCTCTTTCACCCTCCTTCGTCTCGTTTCGCTCTCTTTCACCCTCCTTCGTCTCGTTTCCCTCTCTTTGACCCTCCTTCGTCTCGTTTGGCTCTCTTTCACCTTCCTTCGTCTTGTTTCGCTCTCTTTCACCCTCCTTTGTCTTGTTTCACTCTCTTTCACCCTCCTTCGTCTCGTTTGGCTCTCTTTGACTCTCCTTCGTCTCGTTTCGCTCTCTTTCACCTTCCTTCTACTCGTTTCGCTCTCTTTCACCCTCCTTCGTCTCGGTTCGCTCTCTTTCACCCTCCTTCGTCTCGTTTCGCTCTCTTTCACCCTCCTTCGTCTCGTTTCGCTCTCTTTCACCTTCCTTGGTCTCGTTTCGCTCTCTTTCACCCTTCTTTGTCTTGTTTCGCTCTCTTTCACCCTCCTTCATCTCGTTTCGCCCTCTTTCACCCTCCTTCGTCTCGGTTCGCTCTCTTTCACCTTCCTTCGTCTCGTTTCACTCTTTTTCACCCTCCTTCGTCTCGTTTCGCTCTCTTTCACCCTCCTTCATCTCGTTCCACTCTCTTTCACCCTCATTCATCTCGTTCACCCTCCTTCGTCTCGTTTCGCTCTCTTTCACCCTCCTTCGCCTCGTTTCGCTCTCTTTCACCCTCCTTCGTCTCGTTTCGCTCTCTTTCACCCTCCTTCGTCTCGTTTCGCTCTCTTTCCACCTCCTTCGCCTCGTTTCGCTCTCTTCCACACACCATCGTCTTGTTTCGCCCTCTTTCACACTCCTTCGTCTCGGTTCGCTCTCTTTCACCTACCTTCGTCTCGTTTCACTCTCAATCACCCTCCTTCATCTCGTTTCGCTCTCTTTCACCCTCCTTCATCTCGTTCCACTCTCTTTCACCCTCCTACATCTCGTTTCGCTATCTCTCACCCTCCTTCGTCTCGTTTAGCTCTCTTCCACCCTCCTTCGTCTCGTTTCGCCCTCTTACACCCTTATTCATCTCGTTTCGCTCTCTTCCACCCTCCTTCGTCTCGTTTCGCTCTCTTTCACCCTCCTTCGTCTCGTTTCGCTCTCTTTCACCTTCCTTCATCTCGTTTCGCTCTCTTTCACCCTCCTTCATCTCGTTCCACTCTCTTTCACCCTCCTTCATCTCGTTTCGCTATCTCTCACCCTCCTTCGTCTCGTTTCGCTCTCTTCCACCCTCCTTTGTCTCGTTTCGCCCTCTTACACCCTCATTCATCTCGTTTCGCTCTCTTCCACCCTCCTTCGTCTCGTTTCGCTCTCTTTCACCCTCCATCGTCTCGTTTCGCTCTCTTTCACCTTCCTTCGTCTTGTTTCGCTCTCTTTCACCCTCCTTTGTCTTGTTTCACTCTCTTTCACCCTCCTTCGTCTCGTTTGGCTCTCTTTCACTCTCCTTCGTCTCGTTTCGCTCTCTTTCACCTTCCTTCTACTCGTTTCGCTCTCTTTCACCCTCCTTCGTCTCGGTTCGCTCTCTTTCACCCTCCTTCGTCTCGTTTCGCTCTCTTTCACCCTCCTTCGTCTCGTTTCGCTCTCTTTCACCCTCCTTCGTCTCGTTTCCCTCTCTTAGACCCTCCTTCGTCTCGTTTCGCTCTCTTCTACTCTCCTTCGTCTCGTTTCGCCCTCTTTCACCCACCTTCGACTCGTTTTGCTCTATTTCACCCACCTTCGACTCGTTTCGCTCTCTTTCACCCTCCTACGTCTCGTTTCGCTCTCTTTCGCCTTCCTTCGTCTCGTTTCGCCCTCTTTCACCCTCCTTTGTATTGTTTCGCTCTTTTTCACCCTCCTTCATCTCGTTTGGCTCTCTTTCACCCTCCTTCGTCTCGTTTCGCTCTCTTACACCTTCCTTCTACTCGTTTCGCTCTCTTTCACCGTCCTTCGTCTCGGTTAGCTCTCTTTCACCCTCCTTCGTCTCGTTTTGCTCTCTTTCACCCTCCTTCGTCTCGTTTCGCTCTCTTTCACCCTCCTTCGTCTCGTTTCGCTCTCTTTTACCTTCCTTCGCCTCGTTTCACTCTCTTTCTCCCTCCTTCGTCTCGTTTCGCTCTCTTTCACCCTCCTTCGTCTAGTTTCGCTCTCTTTCACCCTCCTTCATCTCGTTTCGCTCTATTTCACCCTCCTTCATCTCGTTTCCCTCTCTTTCACACTCCTTCGTCTTGTTTCACTCTCTTTCAGCCTCCTTCACCTCGTTTCGCTCTCTTCCACCCTCCATCGTCTCGGTTCGCTCTCTTTCTCCTTCCTTCGCCTCGTTTCACTCTCTTTCAAACTCCTTCGTCTCGTTTCGCTCTCTTTCACCCTCCTTCGTCTCGTTTCGCTCTCTTTCACCCTCCTTCGTCTCGTTTCCCTCTCTTTGACCCTCCTTCGTCTCGTTTCGCTCTCTTTCACCTTCCTTCGTCTTGTTTCGCTCTCTTTCACCCTCCTTTGTCTTGTTTCACTCTCTTTCACCCTCCTTCGTCTCGTTTCGCTCTCTTCCACACACCATCGTCTTGTTTCGCCCTCTTTCACACTCCTTCGTCTCGGTTCGCTCTCTTTCACCTTCCTTCGTCTCGTTTCACTCTCAATCACCCTCCTTCATCTCGTTTCGCTCTCTTTCACCCTCCTTCATCTCGTTCCACTCTCTTTCACCCTCCTACATCTCGTTTCGCTATCTCTCACCCTCCTTCGTCTCGTTTAGCTCTCTTCCACCCTCCTTCGTCTCGTTTCGCCCTCTTACACCCTTATTCATCTCGTTTCGCTCTCTTCCACCCTCCTTCGTCTCGTTTCGCTCTCTTTCACCCTCCTTCGTCTCGTTTCGCTCTCTTTCACCTTCCTTCATCTCGTTTCGCTCTCTTTCACCCTCCTTCATCTCGTTCCACTCTCTTTCACCCTCCTTCATCTCGTTTCGCTATCTCTCACCCTCCTTCGTCTCGTTTCGCTCTCTTCCACCCTCCTTCGTCTCGTTTCGCCCTCTTACACCCTTATTCATCTCGTTTCGCTCTCTTCCACCCTCCTTCGTCTCGTTTCGCTCTCTTTCACCCTCCATCGTCTCGTTTCGCTCTCTTTCACCTTACTTCGTCTTGTTTCGCTCTCTTTCACCCTCCTTTGTCTTGTTTCAATCTCTTTCACCCTCCTTCATCTCGTTTGGCTCTCTTTCACCCTCCTTCGTCTCGTTTCGCTCTCTTTCACCCTCCTTCGTCTCGTTTCCCTCTCTTTGACCCTCCTTCGTCTCGTTTGGCTCTCTTTCACCTTCCTTCGTCTTGTTTCGCTCTCTTTCACCCTCCTTTGTCTTGTTTCACTCTCTTTCACCCTCCTTCGTCTCGTTTGGCTCTCTTTGACTCTCGTTCGTCTCGTTTCGCTCTCTTTCACCTTCCTTCTACTCGTTTCGCTCTCTTTCACCCTCCTTCGTCTCGGTTCGCTCTCTTTCACCCTCCTTCGTCTCGTTTCGCTCTCTTTCACCCTCCTTCGTCTCGTTTCGCTCTCTTTCACCTTCCTTGGTCTCGTTTCGCTCTCTTTCACCCTTCTTTGTCTTGTTTCGCTCTCTTTCACCCTCCTTCATCTCGTTTCGCCCTCTTTCACCCTCCTTCGTCTCGGTTCGCTCTCTTTCACCTTCCTTCGTCTCGTTTCACTCTTTTTCACCCTCCTTCGTCTCGTTTCGCTCTCTTTCACCCTCCTTCATCTCGTTCCACTCTCTTTCACCCTCATTCATCTCGTTCACCCTCCTTCGTCTCGTTTCGCTCTCTTTCACCCTCCTTCGCCTCGTTTCGCTCTCTTTCACCCTCCTTCGTCTCGTTTCGCTCTCTTTCACCCTCCTTCGTCTCGTTTCGCTCTCTTTCCACCTCCTTCGCCTCGTTTCGCTCTCTTCCACACACCATCGTCTTGTTTCGCCCTCTTTCACACTCCTTCGTCTCGGTTCGCTCTCTTTCACCTTCCTTCGTCTCGTTTCACTCTCAATCACCCTCCTTCATCTCGTTTCGCTCTCTTTCACCCTCCTTCATCTCGTTCCACTCTCTTTCACCCTCCTACATCTCGTTTCGCTATCTCTCACCCTCCTTCGTCTCGTTTAGCTCTCTACCACCCTCCTTCGTCTCGTTTCGCCCTCTTACACACTTATTCATCTCGTTTCGCTCTCTTCCACCCTCCTTCGTCTCGTTTCGCTCTCTTTCACCCTCCTTCGTCTCGTTTCGCTCTCTTTCACCTTCCTTCATCTCGTTTCGCTCTCTTTCACCCACCTTCATCTCGTTCCACTCTCTTTCACCCTCCTTCATCTCGTTTCGCTATCTCTCACCCTCCTTCGTCTCGTTTCGCTCTCTTCCATCCTCCTTCGTCTCGTTTCGCCCTCTTACACCCTTATTCATCTCGTTTCGCTCTCTTCCACCCTCCTTCGTCTCGTTTCGCTCTCTTTCACCCTCCATCGTCTCGTTTCGCTCTCTTTCACCTTCCTTCGTCTTGTTTCGCTCTCTTTCACCCTCCTTTGTCTTGTTTCACTCTCTTTCACTCTCCTTCGTCTCGTTTGGCTCTCTTTCACTCTCCTTCGTCTCGTTTCGCTCTCTTTCACCTTCCTTCTACTCGTTTCGCTCTCTTTCACCCTCCTTCGTCTCGGTTCGCTCTCTTTCACCATCCTTCGTCTCGTTTCGCTCTCTTTCACCCTCCTTTGTCTCGTTTCGCTCTCTTTCACCCTCCTTCGTCTCGTTTCCCTCTCTTAGACCCTCCTTCGTCTCGTTTCGCTCTCTTCTACTCTCCTTCGTCTCGTTTCGCCCTCTTTCACCCACCTTCGACTCGTTTTGCTCTATTTCACCCACCTTCGACTCGTTTCGCTCTCTTTCACCCTCCTACGTCTCGTTTCGCTCTCTTTCGCCTTCCTTCGTCTCGTTTCGCCCTCTTTCACCCTCCTTTGTATTGTTTCGCTCTTTTTCACCCTCCTTCATCTCGTTTGGCTCTCTTTCACCCTCCTTCGTCTCGTTTCGCTCTCTTACACCTTCCTTCTACTCGTTTCGCTCTCTTTCACCGTCCTTCGTCTCGGTTAGCTCTCTTTCACCCTCCTTCGTCTCGTTTTGCTCTCTTTCACCCTCCTTCGTCTCGTTTCGCTCTCTTTCACCCTCCTTCGTCTCGTTTCGCTCTCTTTTACCTTCCTTCGCCTCGTTTCACTCTCTTTCTCCCTCCTTCGTCTCGTTTCGCTCTCTTTCACCCTCCTTCGTCTAGTTTCGCTCTCTTTCACCCTCCTTCATCTCGTTTCGCTCTATTTCACCCTCCTTCATCTCGTTTCCCTCTCTTTCACACTCCTTCGTCTCGTTTCACTCTCTTTCAGCCTCCTTCACCTCGTTTCGCTCTCTTCCACCCTCCATCGTCTCGGTTCGCTCTCTTTCTCCTTCCTTCGCCTCGTTTCACTCTCTTTCAAACTCCTTCGTCTCGTTTCGCTCTCTTTCACTCTCCTTCATCTCGTTTCGCTCTCTTTCACTCTCCTTCGTCTCGTTTTGCACTCTTTCACCCTCCTTCATCTCGTTTCGCTCTCTTCCACCCTCCTTCGTCTCGTTTCGCCCTCTTTCACCCTCCTTCGTCTCGTTTCGCTCTGTTTGACCCTCCTTCGTCTCGTTTCGCTCTTTTTCACCCTCCTTCACCTCGTTTCGCTCTCTTTCACCCTCCTTCCTCGCGTTTCGCTCTCTTTCACACTCCTTCGTCTCGTTTCGCTCTCTTTCAGCCTCCTTCGTCATATTTCGCTCTCTTTCACCCTCCTTTGTCTCGTTTCGCTCTCTTCTACCCTTCTTCGTCTCGTTTCGCCCTCTTTCACCCTTCTTCATCTCGTATCGCTCTCTTTCACCCACCTTCGTCTCGTTTCACTCTCTTTCACCCTCCTTCGTCTCGTTTCGCTCTCTTTCACCTTCCTTGGTCTCGTTTCGCTCTCTTTCACCCTCCTTCGTCTCGTTTCGCTCTCTTTCACCCTCCTTCGTCTCGTTTCCCTCTCTTTGACCCTCCTTCGTCTCGTTTCGCTCTCTTTCACCTTCCTTCGTCTTGTTTCGCTCTCTTTCACCCTCCTTTGTCTTGTTTCACTCTCTTTCACCCTCCTTCGTCTCGTTTGGCTCTCTTTCACTCTCCTTCGTCTCGTTTCGCTCTCTTTCACCTTCCTTCTACTCGTTTCGCTCTCTTTCACCCTCCTTCGTCTCGGTTCGCTCTCTTTCACCCTCCTTCGTCTCGTTTCGCTCTCTTCTACTCTCCTTCGTCTCGTTTCGCCCTCTTTCACCCACCTTCGACTCGTTTTGCTCTCTTTCACCCACCTTCGACTCGTTTCGCTCTCTTTCACCCTCCTACGTCTCGTTTCGCTCTCTTTCGCCTTCCTTCGTCTCGTTTCGCCCTCTTTTACCCTCCTTTGTCTTGTTTCGCTCTTTTTCACCCTCCTTCATCTCGTTTGGCTCTCTTTCACCCTCCTTCGTCTCGTTTCGCTCTCTTACACCTTCCTTCTACTCGTTTCGCTCTCTTTCACTGTCCTTCGTCTCGGTTAGCTCTCTTTCACCCTCCTTCGTCTCGTTTTGATCTCTTTCACCCTCCTTCGTCTCGTTTCGCTCTCTTTCACCCTCCTTCGTCTCGTTTCGCTCTCTTTTACCTTCCTTCGCCTCGTTTCACTCTCTTTCTCCCTCCTTCGTCTCGTTTCGCTCTCTTTCACCCTCCTTCGTCTAGTTTCGCTCTCTTTCACCCTCCTTCATCTCGTTTCGCTCTATTTCACCCTCCTTCATCTCGTTTCCCTCTCTTTCACACTCCTTTGTCTCGTTTCACTCTCTTTCAGCCTCCTTCATCTCGTTTCGCTCTCTTCCACCCTCCATCGTCTCGGTTCGCTCTCTTTCTCCTTCCTTCGCCTCGTTTCACTCTCTTTCAAACTCCTTCGTCTCGTTTCGCTCTCTTTCACTCTCCTTCATCTCGTTTCGCTCTCTTTCACTCTCCTTCGTCTCGTTTTAACTCTTTCACCCTCCTTCATCTCGTTTCGCTCTCTTCCACCCTCCTTCATCTCGTTTCGCCCTCTTTCACCCTCCTTCGTCTCGTTTCGCTCAGTATGACCCTCCTTCGTCTCGTTTCGCTCTTTTTCACCCTCCTTCACCTCGTTTCGCTCTCTTTCTCCCTCCTTCCTCGCGTTTCGCTCTCTTTCACGCTCCTTCGTCTCGTTTCGCTCTCTTTCAGCCTCCTTCGTCTCATTTCGCTCTCTTTCACCCTCCTTCGTCTCGTTTCGCTCTCTTCTACCCTTCTTCGTCTCGTTTCGCCCTCTTTCACCCTTCTTCATCTCGTATCGCTCTCTTTCACCCACCTTCGTCTCGTTTCAGTCTAATTCACCCTGCTTCGTCTCGTTTCGCTCTCTTTCACCTTCCTTGGTCTCGTTTCGCTCTCTTTCACCCTCCTTCGTCTCGTTTCGCTCTCTTTCACCCTCCTTCGTCTCGTTTCCCTCTCTTTGACCCTCCTTCGTCTCGTTTCGCTCTCTTTCACCTTCCTTCGTCTTGTTTCGCTCTCTTTCACCCTCCTTTGTCTTGTTTCACTCTCTTTCACCCTCCTTCGTCTCGTTTGGGTCTCTTTCACTCTCCTTCGTCTCGTTTCGCTCTCTTTCACCTTCCTTCTACTCGTTTCGCTCTCTTTCACCCTCCTTCGTCTCGGTTCGCTCTCTTTCACCCTCCTTCGTCTCGTTTCGCTCTCTTTCACCCTCCTTCGTCTCGTTTCGCTCTCTTTCACCCTCCTTCGTCTCGTTTCCCTCTCTTTGACCCTCCTTCATCTCGTTTCGCTCTCTTCTACTCTCCTTCGTCTCGTTTCGCCCTCTTTCACCCACCTTCGACTCGTTTTGCTCTCTTTCACCCACCTTCGACTCGTTTCGCTCTCTTTCACCCTCCTACGTCTCGTTTCGCTCTCTTTCGCCTTCCTTCGTCTCGTTTCGCCCTCTTTCACCCTCCTTTGTCTTGTTTCGCTCTTTTTCACCCTCCTTCATCTCGTTTGGCTCTCTTGCACCCTCCTTCGTCTCGTTTCGCTCTCTTACACCTTCCTTCTACTCGTTTCGCTCTCTTTCACCGTCCTTCGTCTCGGTTAGCTCTCTTTCACCCTCCTTCGTCTCGTTTTGCTCTCTTTCACGCTCCTTCGTCTCGTTTCGCTCTCTTTCACCCTCCTTCGTCTCGTTTCGCTCTCTTTTACCTTCCTTCGCCTCGTTTCACTCTCTTTCTCCCTCCTTCGTCTCGTTTCGCTCTCTTTCACCCTCCTTCGTCTAGTTTCGCTCTCTTTCACCCTCCTTCATCTCGTTTCGCTCTATTTCACCCTCCTTCATCTGGTTTCCCTCTCTTTCACACTCCTTCGTCTCGTTTCACTCTCTTTCAGCCTCTTTCATCTCATTTCGCTCTCTTCCACCCTCCATCGTCTCGGTTCGCTCTCTTTCTCCTTCCTTCGCCTCGTTTCACTCTCTTTCAAACTCCTTCGTCTCGTTTCGCTCTCTTTCAGTCTCCTTCATCTCGTTTCGCTCTCTTTCACTCTCCTTCGTCTCATTTTGCACTCTTTCACCCTCCTTCATCTCGTTTCGCTCTCTTCCACCCTCCTTCGTCTCGTTTCGCCCTCTTTCACCCTCCTTCGTCTCGTTTCGCTCTGTTTGTCCCTCCTTCGTCTCGTTTCGCTCTTTTTCACCCTCCTTCACCTCGTTTCGCTCTCTTTCACCCTCCTTCCTCGCGTTTCGCTCTCTTTCACGCTCCTTCGTCTCGTTTCGCTCTCTTTCAGCCTCCTTCGTCTCATTTCGCTCTCTTTCACCCTCCTTCGTCTCGTTTCGCTCTCTTCTACCCTTCTTCGTCTCGTTTCGCCCTCTTTCACCCTTCTTCATCTCGTATCGCTCTCTTTCACCCTCCTTCGTCTCGTTTCGCTCTGTTTGACCCTCCTTCGTCTCGTTTCGCTCTTTTTCACCCTCCTTCACCTCGTTTCGCTCTCTTTCACCCTCCTTCCTCGCGTTTCGCTCTCTTTCACGCTCCTTCGTCTCGTTTCGCTCTCTTTCAGCCTCCTTCGCCTCATTTCGCTCTCTTTCACCCTCCTTCGTCTCGTTTCGCTCTCTTCTACCCTTCTTCGTCTCGTTTCGCCCTCTTTCACCCTTCTTCATCTCGTATCGCTCTCTTTCACCCACCTTCATCTCGTTTCACTCTCTTTCACCCTCCTTCGTCTCGTTTCGCACTCTTTCACCTTCCTTGGTCTCGTTTCGCTCTCTTTCACCCTTCTTTGTCTTGTTTCGCTCTCTTTCACCCTCCTTCATCTCGTTTCGCCCTCTTTCACCCTCCTTCATCTCGGTTCACTCTCTTTCACCTTCCTTCGTCTCGTTTCACTCTCTTTCACCCTCCTTCGTCTCGTTTCGCTCTCTTTCACCCTCCTTCATCTCGTTCCACCCTCTTTCACCCTCATTCATCTCGTTTCGCTATCTCTCACCCTCCTTCGTCGCGTTTCGCTCTCTGTCGCCTTCCTCCGTCTCGTTTCGCCCTCTTTCACCCTCCTTTGTCTTGTTTCGCTCTTTTCCACCCTCCTTCATCTCGTTTGGCTCTCTTTCACCCTACTTCGTCTCGTTTCGCTCTCTTACACCTTCCTTCTACTCGTTTCGCTCTCTTTCACCCTGCTTCGTTTCGTTTCGCTCTCTTTGAACCTCCTTCGTCTCGTTTCCCTCTCTTTGACCCTCCTTCGTCTCGTTTCGCTCTCTTCTACTCTCCTTCGTCTCGTTTCGCCCTCTTTCACCCACCTTCGACTCGTTTTGCTCTCTTTCACCCACCTTCGACTCGTTTCGCTCTCTTACACCCTCCTACGTCTCGTTTCGCTCTCTTTCGCCTTCCTTCGTCTCGTTTCGCCCTCTTTCACCCTCCTTTGTCTTCTTTCGCTCTTTTTCACCCTCCTTCATCTCGTTTGGCTCTCTTTCACCCTCCTTCGTCTCGTTTCGCTCTCTTACACCTTCCTTCTACTCGTTTCGCTCTCTTTCACCCTCCTTCGTCTCGGTTAGCTCTCTTTCACCCTCCTTCGTCTCGTTTTGCTCTCTTTCACCCTCCTTCGTCTCGTTTCGCTCTCTTTCACCCTCCTTCGTCTCGTTTCGCTCTCTTTTACCTTCCTTCGCCTCGTTTCACTCTCTTTCGCCCTCCTTCATCTCGTTTCGCTCTCTTTCACCCTCCTTCGTCTAGTTTCGCTCTCTTTCACCCTCCTTCATCTCGTTTCGCTCTATTTCTCCCTCCTTCATCTCGTTTCCCTCTCTTTCACCCTCCTTCGTCTCGTTTCGCTCTCTTTCAGCCTCCTTCATCTCGTTTCGCTCTCTTCCACCCTCCATCGTCTCGGTTCGCTCTCTTTCTCCTTCCTTCGCCTCGTTTCACTCTCTTTCAAACTCCTTCGTCGCGTTTCGCTCTCTTTCACTCTCCTTCATCTCGTTTCGCTCTCTTTCACCCTCCTTCGTCTCGTTTTGCACTCTTTCACCCTCCTTCATCTCGTTTCGCTCTCTTCCACCCTCCTTCGTCTCGTTTCGCCCTCTTTCACCTTCCTTCGTCTCGTTACGCTCTGTTTGACCCTCCTTCGTCTCGTTTCGCTCTCTTTCACCTTCCTTGGTCTCGTTTCGCTCTCTTTCACCCTTCTTTGTCTTGTTTCGCTCTCTTTCACCCTCCTTCATCTCGTTTCGCCCTCTTTCACCCTCCTTCATCTCGGTTCGCTCTCTTTCACCTTCCTTCGTCTCGTTTCACTCTCTTTCACCCTCCTTCGTCTCGTTTCGCTCTCTTACACCTTCCTTCTACTCGTTTCGCTCTCTTTCGCCCTCCTTCGTCTCGTTTTGCTCTCTTTCACCCTCCTTCGTCTCGATTCGCTCTCTTTCACCCTCCTTCGTCTCGTTTCGCTCTCTTTTACCTTCCTTCGCCTCGTTTCACTCTCTTTCTCCCCCCTTCGTCTCGTTTCGCTCTCTTTCACCCTCCTTCGTCTAGTTTCGCTCTCTTTCACCCTCATTCATCTCGTTTCGCTCTATTTCACCCTCCTTCATCTCGTTTCCCTCTCTTTCACCCTCCTTCGTCTCGTTTCGCTCTCTTTCAGCCTCCTTCATCTCGTTTCGCTCTCTTCCACCCTCCATCGTCTCGGTTCGCTCTCTTTCTCCTTCCTTCGCCTCGTTTCACTCTCTTTCACACTACTTCGTCTCGTTTCGCTCTCTTTCACTCTCCTTCATCTCGTTTCGATCTCTTTCACCCTCCTTCGTCTCGTTTTGCACTCTTTCACCCTCCTTCCTCTCGTTTCGCTCTCTTCCACCCTCCTTCGTCTCGTTTCGCCCTCTTTCACCCTCCTTCGTCTCGTTTCGCTCTCTTTCACCCTCCTTCTCCTCGTTTCGCACTTTTTCACCCTCCTTCACCTCGTTTCGCTCTCTTTCAACCTCCTTCCTCGCGTTTCGCTCTCTTTCACCCTCCTTTGTCTCGTTTCGCTCTCTTTCAGCCTCCTTCGTCTCGTTTCGCTCTCTTTCACCCACCTTCGTCTCGTTTCGCTCTCTTCTACCCTTCTTCGTCTCGTTTCGCCCTCTTT
Organism: Scyliorhinus torazame; assembly: GCF_047496885.1. NCBI lineage: Eukaryota > Metazoa > Chordata > Chondrichthyes > Carcharhiniformes > Scyliorhinidae > Scyliorhinus > Scyliorhinus torazame. Next base: position 645,340 of record NC_092725.1, on the reverse strand, counting down.
CACCCTTCTTCATCTCGTTTCGCTCTCTTTCACCCACCTTCGTCTCGTTTCACTCTCTTTCACCCTCCTTCGTCTCGTTTCGCTCTCTTTCACCTTCCTTGGTCTCGTTTCGCTCTCTTTCACCCTTCTTTGTCTTGTTTCGCTCTCTTTCACCCTCCTTCATCTCGTTTCGCCCTCTTTCACCCTCCTTCATCTCGGTTCGCTCTCTTTCACCTTCCTTCGTCTCGTTTCAACCTCTTTCACCCTCTTTCGTCTCGTTTCGCTCTCTTTCACCCTCCTTCATCTCGTTCCACTCTCTTTCACCCTCATTCATCTCATTTCGCTATCTCTCACCCTCCTTCGTCTCGTTTCGCTCTCTTCCACCCTCCTTCGTCTCGTTTCACCCTCTTTCACCCTTATTCATCTCGTTTCGCTCTCTTTCACCCTCCTTTGTCTTGTTTCGCTCTTTTTCACCCTCCTTCATCTCGTTTGGCTCTCTTTCACCCTCCTTCGTCTCGTTTCGCTCTCTTACACCTTCCTTCTACTCGTTTCGCTCTCTTTCACCCTCCTTCGTCTCGGTTAGCTCTCTTTCACCCTCCTTCGTCTCGTTTTGCTCTCTTTCACCCTCCTTCGTCTCGTTTCGCTCTCTTTCACCCTCCTTCGTCTCGTTTCGCTCTCTTTTACCTTCCTTCACCTCGTTTCACTCTCTTTCTCCCTCCTTCGTCTCGTTTCGCTCTCTTTCACCCTCCTTCGTCTAGTTTCGCTCTCTTTCACCCTCCTTCATCTCGTTTCGCTCTATTTCACCCTCCTTCATCTCGTTTCCCTCACTTTCACCCTCCATCATCTCGTTTCCCTCTCTTTCAGCCTCCTTCATCTCGTTTCGCTCTCTTCCACCCACCATCGTCTCGGTTCGCTCTCTTTCTCCTTCCTTCGCCTCGTTTCACTCTCTTTCAAACTCCTTCGTCTCGTTTCGCTCTCTTTCACTCTCCTTCATCTCGTTTCGCTCTCTTTCACCCTCCTTCGTCTCGTTTTGCACTCTATCACCCTCCTTCATCTCGTTTCGCTCTCTTCCACCCTCCTTCGTCTTGTTTCGCCCTCTTTCAACCTCCTTCGTCTCGTTTCGCTCTGTTTGACCCTCCTTCGTCTCGTTTCGCTCTTTTTCACTCTCCTTCACCTCGTTTCGCTCTGTTTCACCCTCCTTCCTCGTGTTTCGCTCTCTTTCACCCTCCTTCGTCTCGTTTCGCTCTCTTTCAGCCTCCTTCATCTCGTTTCGCTCTCTATCACACTCCTTCGTCTCGTTTCGCTCTCTTCTACCCTTCTTCGTCTCGTTTCGCCCTCTTTCACCCTTCTTCATCTCGTATCGCTCTCTTTCACCCACCTTCGTCTCGTTTCACTCTCTTTCACCCTCCTTCGTCTCGTTTCGCTCTCTTTCACCTTCCTTGGTCTCGTTTCGCTCTCTTTCACCCTTCTTTGTCTTGTTTCGCTCCCTTTCACCCTCCGTCATCTCGTTTCGCCCTCTTTCACCCTCCTTCATCTCGGTTCGCTCTCTTTCACCTTCCTTCGTCTCGTTTCACTCTCTTTCACCCTCCTTCGTCTTGTTTCGCTCTCTTCCACCCTCCTTCGTCTCGTTTCGCTCTCTTTCACCCTCCGACATCTCGTTTCGCTCTCTTTCGCCTTTCTTCGTCTCGTTTCGCCCTCTTTCACCGTCCTTTGTCTTGTTTCGCTCTTTTTCACCCTCCTTCATCTCGTTTGGCTCTCTTTCACCCTCCTTCGTCTCGTTTCGCTCTCTTACACCTTCCTTCTACTCGTTTCGCTCTCCTTCACCCTCCTTCGTCTCGTTTTGCTCTCTTTCACACTCCTT